>NC_142120.1:30302857-30623392 GCF_056152115.1 Neolamprologus brichardi | reverse complement strand
TCCTAATGACTTTGTACCCAATGTTCTTGTCGATGAGTACACAAAGCCTACAATTTATCAGTTGTAAACATTTTTACATTTTTTTTATATTTTTGAATATAGAAATTTCATCCAACTTAACAATGTTTAACAACAATGTTTAACTACTATGTATAAATCTATTATTTCCTTTACAATTTTGCATTAGTAGTACAGTCCCAATCAAAAATGGCAAAAAATCATATTTTGCATGATTGGATCTTAACAAGGTTCCAAGTAGAGCTTCAACATGCAACAAGAATAAATGGGAGTAGGACAAAACATTTTTTGAGCATGTAATTTATTTAAAACAATACTTAAACTAAAACAGGCTGTTTTACAGCTGATCGAAATTTAAGACCAAATGTTAGCAAAAATGTAGATTCATTGTCATTTTCTGTCAGGTAGTCACACTGTTATGATGTTCATCATAAGCAGGGTCTCGCTGCTGAGGTGGGACGCAGTAAGACAGTCATTTGGAATTTCTTAAGTGATCCTGAGGGTTATGGAAGAAAAATGTGTAAGAGACAAAAAACTTCACCAGCACTGAGCCAGAGGATCCAATTGGGTGTCTGTTAAGACACTGGACGATCCTCGACCCAAATTAAGGCCGTTACTGGTCCTGACTGCAGCCCCATAACCATCAGACGGCATCTTAGACTGAAGGGCTTCAAAAACTAAAAACGTCTTCAAAGGCCTCGTCTACTTGAACGCCACAGAACCGATCATTTGGACTTTGCAAGAGAGCACCAAACATGAGACACTGAAAGGTGGAAGAAAGTTTTATTCTCTGATGAGAGAAAATGTAGCCTTGATGGTCCTGATGTTTACTGGCACGACAATCAGATCCCGCAGGAGATGTTTTCTACGTGCCACAGTGGAGGGGGCGCCATAATGGTCAGGGGTGCTTTTTCCTTCAGTGGAACAATGGAGCTTCAGGAGGTGCATGGGCATCAAACGGCCGTTGGCTATGTCCAGATGTTGCAGAGAGCATCCCTCTTGACTGAGGGCCCTGGTCTGTGTGGTAACGGCTGGGTTTTTCAACAGGACAATGCTAATGTACGCAATGCCTGCAGGACAGGGGACTTCTTCCAGGAAAATAACATCACTCTTTTGGACCATTGTGCGTGTTCCCCTGATCTAAATCCAACTGAGAACCTTTGGGGATGGATGGCAAGGGAAGTTTACAAAAATGGACAACAGTTCCAGGCAGTAGATGTCCTTCGTGTGGCCGTCTTAAGCTTTTAGAGAGATGTTCCCACTTGCATCAAGCATGCTGCAACGAGTTTCTGAAGTGATGAACAGTAACGGTGGAGCTACTCATTACTGAGTTCATGTTTGGACCTTTGATTTCCGTTTTTTAGGGGTTTACTGTTTTTTTTGGGAGGTGTGGTCTTAAACTTTCGATCAGCTGTAAAAGAGCCTGTTTCAGTTCAAGCGTTGTTTTCAATAAATTGCATGCTCAAAAGAAGTTTTTTTTTCTCACTCCCATTTCTTCTTGCTGCATGTTGAAGCTTGACGTGGAACCTTATTAAGATCCAACCATGCAAAATATAACCTTTTGCCATTTTCAAATGGTCTTAACTTTTGATCGGGACTGCATTCACATAATGGTCATTTGTAGTTGTCCTGAAGTTCAGTATTGATTTTTTCATGTTCCTCTCCAGCCACAAAAGGCTTTCTGTTACCTATATTCAGCTCTCGGTGTATAGAAAACACAGTGTAACCGCTGTTAGACATTTTTCTTTGTATTTTCAAGACCTAATTCCACTGTGACTCCTTGAATGTAATCTTTAAACTCAACAACATTTTTGAGTCAGCTGCTTAGTGCTAAAAGATTCAAACCATGATTGTTTGGAGTCAGATTGCCTGTCACCAAGCACCTTGTGCAGCCACCTTGAGATCCAAACTTGTGGCACATTCAACTTCTGAGCAACAACTAGTTGCAATCAGTCACCAAATGTGAAAAGATGCAGTGTAATCACTTGGAAACAACTGATCATTAACCGTTAAAATGTGCAAAGGTTTCACAATGAATTTTCAGTTACATACCATTTCTTTTCCAAAGTTGGCTGTTATTAGCGAACAGTAATATGTGATAATCTGAAAAGACCATTGGCTCATGCTCAAAACAACAAAGCTTTAATACATAGCGAAAAAATAAACTGGGAATTTGAGCTGAAGTTTCACGCCTTCATTTCGCCCAAGTATCCAGTACAACTGTTGATTGGAAAAAAACACGGTGTTTGGTTAAAACAATGTTGAGTCGCTGTGCTGACCTTCAAGCGTGATCTTCTCTGTGCCATTAAGTTTCCTGATGTGGGACTACAAATGCCTGCAGGTTGACAGCAGTGTTAGTCACTGGGATTACACACGACTGTCAGAGACACACAGTCACACACATAAACACTCACACGTGACCCACACAGAGCCAGTGTCTGTCAGCAGTAATACTGAGGTGATGTACAGAGGATTATCCTCACTTCTGTTAGTGTGCTTATTGCACTTTGCGTGCGTTTGCGTGTGTCGTGCACAACTTGTTACATAGAAGATTAACAGTAGCTCCATCACGGGGGCTTTCAAATACAGTGCTGCTGGATTTTCTTCTGCTGAACACCCAAAGTGAAGGACGTTACTTTTTTTTTCTAACTCTATATTAGCCCGCTCTTTCCTCTTTTGCTTCCTTTCTTTCCTCTTCCTTTTTTCGCTTTCCTTCCTCTCCACCTGTCACCTCCTCCTGTCTTCCCCAGTGTTACTGGTGTCTGTGGTAATGGTCTGACTCCACCCACGATGTGTGATTTGGGGGATTTGAGGTGTCACTTGTAACAGGAAGGCGACTTATTTAGGATTTGGAGTGTGTCTCTTCGTCACTTTGAGCCACATTTTTTCACTTCCAGCTTTTGACATTTAAACTTAAATCAGTACATCAAGACATTTTTGTCTTAAATTGCTTTAGTTACGTTATTCTTCTATTCCTCTCCTGCAATCTGATCACTTAATCAATACCAATGTAGATTGCTGAGCTATTGTTTTAATTATAGATGAGCCTCTTGCAGCACTGCTATTTTTGGAGCCAGGGCTTATTGTAGACGTATAAAGCAGGCTTATAACGTGAAGAATTTGGATTGGGGTTTTATTTTGTGTGTGTTTTTTGGAAATTCAGCTAATGAACCAAGAAGAGGTCTGTGTCCACTACTGGAGTTGTGGGAGGTTGCAGCCTTTCCCAGCTGACACTGGGGTTATCGGTGGGGTAGATCCTGGACAGGTTGTTGGTGCATAACAGGGTAACGAAGAGAGACAGACAACTACTAACGTTCACGTCCAAACCCACAGCCAATTTAGACTCACCAAGTTACTGTGGGCACTCGAAGAAACCCACGCAAGCACAGCAAGAACCTGCAAATTATTTACGTCCTTGGACAAATTCAGTTTCTGAAGAAATTTAAAAATTAGTGAAAAAGAGTCAAATTGAAGCGGTTCAGTGCAGTTTTCTCGTTATGTGTTTAGTATGCGTTTCCTTCTTTTTTGGGGCATAATTTAATGGTACTTTATTTAAATAAATGTTTGCGAGCTAGCAGTCCTCTTCATTGTTTTTGTTACTATAAGCTTCTCTTCTTTCAGTATGTGGAGCAGTGCCGAACTGGCAACAAGGAGGTGTATTGTCTGCATGATGCAAGTATGCAATGGTCTGCTGATTAAATTATTTCTCCATAGTGCTGCAAGTGGAAACAAGAAACCCTCGGGCAACATTTAAATGTACAAGAAAGATCCAAACGCTACAGCAATGATGACATAAACAGTGGAAAAAAACAGCATATATGATCCATGCTTCTTCCCGTGGGACATAAAAACTGAAGGGAAAAGTATGTATATTCATTTAATGAATGAGGATCAACCCTTTGAGAGATATTGTCTTTTTTCTTAGGGGTTCACTCGTGGCAGTTATTCACAATTAGGGCCGTCTCTTTCCTCTGTTAAAGGAAAGGGTGATCTGAAAGGAGAATGTATTGGTGCAATGCACACAATCCTAATGATGTGAAATGCCTATCTCTAGCGGTTTTGTGTTGGATAGCACTGAAGCTGCACAATGCAGGGAAAGGTCTCTGCCAGCTGCTCAATGGAGTAACAATGCTCCTCTAGAGAGAGCAGAGGAGACGAGAGGAGAGGAGAGGAGGGAACACAAGCCATTAGTCTCTGCCATCATCATCTTTCCCCCCACTGCCTCTGCCTCCTCGTTTCCTCACCTTCTCCTTACCTTTTATCCAGCTCCACGTTATCCCTGTATATTATATACCTGTGTCTGTCTTGCTCTTAATCTGTTAATGCTACACTGCGGCGATGTGTGTTGGCAGTTAAATGCCGATGATATGAAAGCCACATGATTTCCGTTTGTCTACAGAAAATTGTAGCACAACCTGTTCACTTTTACATGGGAATATTGTTATAATCTTTAAGATTTCTTAGAAGCCAAACACATGCAAGAAAGAACCGTCCCAACTGTAGAAGTGGGGAAAGCGAGACAGATGGAGGCGCAGACGAATCATGCAGCACAGAAAGAGTTTAATTGCGTATACTTATTAAGACAAATGCTAGTGTCTCATTTTTCTTGTGACCGCTATACAAAATGAAAAGAAAATCCATTTACGAGCTATGAATTGACCTCTTAGTTAAGCTTCCCAAAAATCAATATTCAGAATGCTTGGTCAAGCTTTACCGTGTGTGTGTGGCTTGTAGACTGATTCCCTGGGGCAAAGTAGGGCAGGAGAGCCTGGCATTGACTCAGCTTCCTGCATGAGTGACCTGAGGAAACAGTGTGTGTGTGTGTGTGGGTGGGTGTGCTAGCTGCTGTCAAAGAGGGGGAGGAGCAAAATGAACGCACCAGCGAACGGGAGATGGAGCAAGAGTGGAGTGTAGTAGAGACAGAGAGAGAGAAAGAGTTAGCATCTGTTGTTTCTCTGGCAGCTGAGCAGCACTGGACCGATTTTACGCACACATATTTTTTCCCCACTCCACCACACGCTGCTACATACCTACGTAGACACACATTCGCATCTGTCCTCTCCTGCTCGCTCCTGTGCTGCATCCAACGTGGAACGGGCTCCCTCTCTTTCTCTCTATCCTTTTCGTCTCAGGACTCTAAGCTTCAAACCTCGCTCTCCCTGGCTTAGACACTGATCTGAGAGCCCCTGTGACGGTATCACATCGCGGACGGTGTCTGCCAGCAGCCTGTGAGTACAGCAAGAGTGGGAGAAGCGATTCACTTCTTTACATCTCGCCTCTGGTAACAACCTAACAGCTGTTTTTGGGTAACATTGTTGGGAGGCGTTAATGGATAAATCTCTGAGACTCTAACACTGTGTTATCCATCACTGTGCCAGCAGTGACATGTTAGCTTCTGTGTAGATGGCTAGCAAGTTTTGATGCCGATAACTTCTCCCACTTTCAGCACTTCTGTTTTTTTCCGTGCTGTGCTGCTTTTGCTCTTTCACTAAACTGGACTCTAAAGAATGATCAGGATTTCAGCTCCCACTTTAACTGCATCAGCATTAGCTTGGGTCTGAAAACAAAAGAAGATCAGAGCTGCATCCTTGGCAGCACAGGCTTTGTCTTTGCATTCAAGATCAGGAGTTAATAGAACGGATATCTTAGCTGCAGCACAGTCTTTGTTCCATAGATCAGAAAGAAGAGGAAAAGCGTATCTCTGTAGCTTTACAGTAGCTCTGTCTTTGTTTATATGGATTCATAAACTGCTTTCATTCTTTGTTTTACGAACAGATTTTTATTCTGCTGCATTACATCTTTTCTGCTTCTTTCCCCCCTTTGCCTTTTCTCTCCTTTCTGTTCTCCTTTTTCTGCCTCCTTCCCTGACTTTTTCCTCTCTCTCTTGCTCTTGAACCTGTGTTGTATCGATTCACTTTGTGTTTACAGTCAGTTGCCGAGGATGTGAAAGTTTTTCGTCTGGTCTGTCAAGCTGAAACTGACAAAAATACATATGTTAATCCACCAATTCGTGAGGGATTACTGCTGATTTCGGTCTAAATCTGAAAAAGCCAGACTGGGGTTGCCAATGAAAAATATGTAAGATTAAAGGAATAAATTAACACATGTATTTCAGCAAAAGGCTCTTGAGTTTCATCTTTTTATGGAAAGATGGAGGCAGATTGCTATTTTCTTTTTTAGATTATTCAAACCTGTCATTTAATGGAGACATCAAATGCAGCAATTCAGTCATCCTCGGAAGGAAATATCCTAATCAGAAACAATATATTAAGGCTCTGTTTTCTTTTTTCTTGCTTTTTTATTTGTGGAAAAATCAAACACTAATTGCAGATCATGTTGCTCGTTTCACGTGGCTTCAAGCTCTTTCAGCGCTGTTTAGTTGTTCGTGTCAGTGTGTCAGTCTAATGAGAGCTTTGTGGGGATATCAGCTCATATCTGGGAAAGGAGAAGCAGGAGACACTGCAGGTTTCGGATCAGCGTGTGTGTGTGTGTGTGTGTGTGTGTGTGTGTGTTCATGACCGTGTGTACCTAGAGAATGATTGAATTACTCAGGGTTAATTAGATTCTGTAGTCCACAGCAATGGTTCAGATACACACATACGCACACTCACTCACAGGGACATCCTTCAGAGGGGCTTTTTCAGGCTTATTGCCTGCGGCGTTGTCATCCGTGTATTAGTTGAGATATTTTCTGGGAAGCTGTGTGGTGCTAAGCAGAGTAGAAGACAGTCAGGAAGGATTTATTACACATTTCTGCTGCTTGTTCAGCCACTCCGGATCAAAATACTGCCGTTTGCGGCAGCTTGCTAAAGGTTAAAACTATGTACTTTATTGCTAGAGGAAGTGTGTCCAGATATTGTCGAAGCCATCATTGCACATCAGCTGAAATACTTGTGTTTCCACTTTGTGTATACCGCAAAATACTTTAGCTTATAAATAAAGAGGCTGAATGACATTTTAATGGCCACTGAAATATCGGGTGAGACGGTAAAGTGTTTTTGCTGCATCTAGCAGAAGGACACTAAAGCACGAGGCAGCTGTGCTGAGTGTTTGAGCAAATCAGTGCACTTTGCATTGATTGGCCGATCGGTCGGCCTCGCGCAATTTACTTCATGCCATTCAAGGGAGATGAGTATACAATTGTTCCCAGCAATTAAACTAAAAATGCTGTTTGGAAATTCAGCAACGTATTTACGGGTCCGCACAGGTTTACTAAGAAAAACTGCATGCTGTGTAATTGCATTTGCAACTGTGGTGCTGAATGGCGAGGATGTGAGTGCAAACAACTCAGCCGTTTCTCCATCCAATACGTCAATGTCATTTTACTTTGGGCTCCAGCGTTGTGTGCCCCTTGCAGATCTGTAACATTTCAGCCAAGGAGTAAATAAAAAGTTAATAACTCCATGAAAACGCTGCACCGGTGATGCTGTGTCACACCACTGCTGAGCGGCCGGAACGTCACTATGTGAAATCGTTGTGCATGTATAATGGAGCTCCTCAGTGCAGACTCACCCATTTTCCACCTACGTCTAGCCCTAAAATGTCCCACTGCTCTCTGTGTCAGCACTGGTCTGAGTCACATGAGCTTATGGTATCATTCCAGCACTAAAACATTTTTTTGGTCAAACTTTACATGAATGATAAAGATCTTACATCTTTTTATGCGAGGAAAAAAAAGGACAGAATGAGTGTGAAGTGCTGCCCACGTCCCAGAGTGGTTCATGCGGGCCTAGGGCTGTTTTCCCAGTTTGAGAAACAATTAACCAGTCTGGGTTTAGTGTGCATTATTAAGATTGAGAATTTCAATTTAGTCAGTCTGCTACCTAGAAACATTTGGAACGGCTGAGTATGATATGGCAAATTAAAAACAATGTCTCGCCACTTGCCAGCCATCTGAAGTTCTCCCGACACATTTTTAACAGTTATTTCAGAGTGTTATCTTTAATTTCAGTGGTCACTGGGGGTACATGAGCTTGCCTGTCACAAAATGATAAAAACTGCATAAAAAGTTTGCTGACTTTGCTCCAAATTGAGAGCCGTATCTCTCTCTCTTTTAATGTTTCCGTTGGTACTCTCAGCTTAGGCGGTAGAGCAGGTGATCTAATAGTCGGATGGTCGTTCGATCGCTCGCTGCTGTGTATATGTAATGTGTGAAAGTGATGTCATCACTTTCTCAGATAGCAGCATCCTATCTCAATTCTGAATATAATCGTGGCAAGTTATTAATCTTGGCCTGACAGACCTGGTGGCCTTTGTTCTTTACCTGGACAAAGGTAAAGTTCAGTCTCTGTCTCTCTTATGGAATATAACATGCATCTTAGTTTTTCATTTGAGCATCTTTTCAGAAAGGTCTGGCTTCCACCGCAGATGCTGTTGCTTCGCTTTCTTCAGTCTCTCTTGTAAAACATCTCTAGGCAAGCATATTTCCTTACGTGGAAAAATCAGGGGCCGTGGCGTTGTCCGGATTAAAAAAGAAGCGTGAAAAGTGCATGTCCACGATTTCAATTATTTTGCTTCCTTAACATCCACTAAGTGGTAAGAACAGTAATGTGCACGTGTCATGAATCCAACTGTAAGTTTGCAAGTGCACTTGTTTCTTTGTATATGTGGCCCTTTAAAAGGATTCAGTTGTTTTCAATTGCACTCTATGGCACGTTTATCTATTTAGGTCTGAGTCATTTTGCATCTACGTGGAGTTTAAAGCACACTGTGCATGCGCGACTGTAAATGTGTGTGTTGATGACGATATTAACGTGGATCGGGTCTGATGTAACAGGAGTTAACATTCACATCAAACAGACTGTTAGATTATGGCTGTAGAGAATCCGTTGATAACTGTGCGTGTGCTTGTCTGGGAGAGCGGTGTGTTTGCAGCTGAGTGGGGTAACTCAGCACAGAGGGAATCCTTTCTGATCTTGAACGCAGGGGAAAAAAACGAACCCTACTTTCTGTAGTTGCCGTCACAACTCAACTACTTGCTGCCGCCATTTGTAAAAATGTGGGTTTTCTTGTTTGTTTTCGCTCTGTTCTTTTCTTTGATGAAAAACATAAACCATATTTTGTTTAGATAAAAAGGTAAGGTTTGTGATCTCAAGCCCAATGGGTCTAACAACGTTACTGTGTGTCTCTTTGTGTGTAGAGTACAGTCGTTTCGAGGCAAAGATCCATGACCTGAGGGAACAGATGATGACCAGCAGTGTCAGCTCCAGCTCCACGTCTCTCCGCTCCACACAGAAGCGCACACTTTACGTCAGGTACAACACAACACGCGCGCGCGCACACACACACACAGGGCAGACAGAGGTGACTGATTATCCAGTGTGCATCAATGTGGCACAATCATTCGAAGACCTTATCTCAGCTGTCTACTGTGTGAGGTTATCACATCTGAAATCACAATTAGATGTGTGTGTGGCACATCCACCAGCCTGCCACCTCTGTGAGCGTCCTTCTGTCCTCGTGTCATTCTTGTCCTTGCCCGCTCGATTCCTGGGCTCTTTAGAGCCCAGAAGCGGTTTCAGCCGGAAACCAGCTCCACTTTTTGATGTCCTTTCTTCACAAGAATCACAGTCTTTGAAATATTGATTAAAACGCTGGGTTGCTGGGTCCACATAAGTCACATTGGAGCTCTTGGAAGATCAATCACATGGAAAGCAAAGACAGGAAAAGCAGCTCTAATGGTAACACTAAATGAGGCTTTAGGAAGACAAGCATTTTCTTTTAGGTTACTTCAGTTAAGCTAAAACAGAAAAAGCACCAGAGAATGTGGTCAAAGAACAAATCTGTGGGTATCTATTTGACTTTTGGATTAAAAAAGCGATGCTTTCTCTAATCATGGCAAGAGATGTCAAAGAAAGAGAAGGCACAATCAATCTTTGTGCATTTCAGTAGGCTGTGCCACTGGCTGATTAAAGACCAAGCGTAACATTATAATGAACATCTTCCAGCTGAAATGTCATTGAATGTTGCTCTCTCCTGTATATTTAGCATATCATATCATATTTGTCACTTAGAACAATTCAAGCTTTCAATATTAAAGAGTTTGATCTCAGGATCAGGAAGAAGAACCTTTTAACTGGCACAAAAAAGCAGAACTGTTAAAAAGGTTGGATGGTTTTCATGTTTATAAATGTTTTTCGATGTCCTTCTTAATCTACTAACTCACGTCTGTCAAGTTTTACAATTTTTTTTGATACAAACAGTAAAATATCCTGCACCTCTGTATTTTTCATGTATTTTTTAGCTCAGTTGAAAAAAAAAAACGCATCTCAAAATTGAGTGTATTCTAGACGAAAGGAATATCTGACTTGAGCTGTGTGCAAGTGACCTGAAAGGAAAGAGTGGGTGCAGCTGGGATGAATGTCACCTTCAATAACGCACTCTCTCTCCGCTGAACACGCACATTCTGATCAGACGGAGAGAAAGAGCGTTGCGTCAGAGTCTAAACTTGGAGCTACAGGCCAAAGGTCGCAGTCAGCTATCGGGGAGCTGACCAATAAATCAAAAAGATTCATCCCACTGACTGATCGTCTGCTTTATCTGACTGAGAAACAGGCTGATTGATCCCCTTTCTATTTAATTATAAAATTTTCTCGGTTTTTATTTCATAAAAAATTGATTCCTTACAGCAAGATGCTAGAGGACTCTTGATGCTTCTGCCTCAAATCCCCCCTCATTAAAACAAATCCTCATACTGAACTATATATCCAGTGGCTCATTATCAGGAAACATGGCATTGCAGCTGTTTGACATCATGTTTGTTAAATTTTTAAGTAGTTAGCCGCAGGCATGATTATCATTAGCATAAATTAAGCGTGCCCCCATCCACTGTTTTCATTTGGCTCAGGCTAAAAGTGAGGAGAAATGTCCACTTGATTATATGATTAGAAGCCTACATTAGAATGTCTTCTACCAGAGTGCACCTAAATTAAATTCTGCTGTGGAGATAAACTTTTAACTATGTCTGAGGGGAATGGCCACCATCCATTTAGGGGGCTCTTTCTCAACAAAGTTAACACGAAGGAAACGGAGAGTCTGCTGCATGTTGCTGCTTTAACGAGGCATCGGCCAAGCAGTGCTTCTTAACATTTCCTAATTATCATTGAACCCAAAGTGCAGATAAGGCTGATGTCATTAATCACGAGTCTGTAAGAGTTTAGTTCTAACCTGATAACAGTGTCGTAAGAAATGACATCACAGTTCATCGTGACATGTGAATGACACAAATCACACTTTCACTGTACAAAACCACAAAGTTACAGACGTTATATGCATGTTTCCATATAAATTACCATAATACATATTTTAGGCCACCACATCGTCAGTGTTAACGGCAATCTTCCTCCAACTCTTTTCAAAATCAGGATCTTTCACGGTTGCAGACAGTAATGTAATAACCCTTCCAACAGCCCGCGTAAAGCATAAATCACTGTCGTGCAAGAACTTCCTATATCTGGAGACTGCCCAGAAGTGACCAATCAAATTGCACTGTGAGACTGGCAGATGATTGGTCGAGCTGAGGATGTCGGTGCATGACAGATGGCTTTGTGTGTGCGTGCGGGGTACTCTGGGCTGCTGCCGTGTGTACTTGTGTGTGTATACAGGATCTGTGTGTGCATAAATGTTGTGTGTAAAAGACAGGCTAACCTTTCGTCAGAGGAAATGTCACTGAAACAAAGTGACATACTGTATGTGCAGCTGTGCTTTGCATGAAAGGTGAGCATGTGTCCTCTCCTCCATTCTTCTTCTTTCCTGCCTCATTTTACATTCACACCATTATGGTCTATTTTAAACACAGCCTATGGTTCAGTAGCATTGTAATTGTATATCTCACTGCGGAAAGGCTCAGGGGTTGCTGCAGTAAAAAGATGATGTCCTGTCTTCATTGAAGGTATAGACTTTATTTTAAATGTCTGAATCCTTCGTTGCCTTTTTTATTGTTTTATTTTTGTATATTAGAAAGATTCTCAGTCAGTTGTCACCTGTCGGTGTCCATATACTATATAAAGATCATTTTATTCTTGCTTTGGTCTGAATGTGTGCACTGAAAAATCATAGCTGTGTCTGCTGAACTGAGTCCTGTTGCAAGCATTTTAAAATGCTGCAGCAAGTCCTGAAACCGAGTGTTATAGTTTCAAAGTTTAGTTTATTTTATGGCCTTTTTCAACCTAATATAGTGACATTTAATGTTAGAATTTATTTTCTGCTGAAGGCTGTGGGAAGGGGAGTTGTATATGTTACAAAGCCCTAAGGCAAATTTTGTGTTTTAGGCTGTACAAATGTTGGAATAATGTACGCTCAGGACAAGTTATGCAAATAGTTTTTTACTACCACCCCAGTAACTCCGGTGACCAGATGTTCATATATTTTAAAGTGAATCTCAACATAAGATCAGATTTTTTTGTGTGAAAATGGAGAAAGTCAAAAGTATTTCTGATAATCTGAGAGATCTGTGAGTATCATTTAAACATTCAATTCAGTTTTATTTATATAGCTCCAGATCACAGTGAGAGTTGCCTCAAGGAGCTCTGTATTGTAACGCGGAGACAATAATATGAGAGAAAAACAGGAACAATCAGAGGATCATCTATGAGCAAACACTTGGCCACAGTGGGAAGGTAAAACCCTTTTAACAGAGGAAACCTCCATCATAAGCAGGCTCAGGGAGGGACGGGTGTTTGCCACGAGCCGTTGGGGGAGAGGGGAGGAAGACACATACACTGTGGAAGAGAACCAGAGGTTAATAATAACTCGTGATTAAATGCGGAGAATAAACACATGCGCAATGAAAACAGGTGAGTGAAGAAGAAACACTCAGGGAGGGTTCAGGCTCACCCGATCTGGCCCTATATGCTTTATCAGAAAGTAAAGTCGAATCTTAAAAGTAGAGATGACGTATCTTTTCTTTTGATGTTTTAAAGAAGAGGGGCCTGAAAGCTGAAGGCTCTGCCCCCTAGTCAACTTTAAAATATCTCAGGAACTACAAATAAGCCAGCACCCTGACAGAAAAGTGTTTTATTGTAGTGATATGGCACATAGGCTACGTTCACACTGCAGGTCTTAATGCTCAATTCTGATTTTTTGATCAAATCCGATATTTTTGTCTGCTTGTTTACACTACAAATAAAATGCAACATCAAACGCGCTCTAGTGTGAACCCTCAAAGCGGCCCGCATGCGCAAAAGAAGACGTCACACATTTTCTGTTTAGACCCAGAGCAAACAATATTGTTTGACTGATGGCCCTTAATTTAAAGACTTCAGACTTCACGTTTCCCAATTTTTGCTTTAAGTTATTTTGTTATTTACATAATGATAAAAATAACAAAATAATTATCCTTATTGCTGTTTTAGAGGAGCGGTGCTTCAAAGGATAGTTGCAGATTTCTGTCAGAATCTGCAGATTATGCAGTATAAATAAAATGTTCACGTTTCTCCAACGTTGTCTTCCTAGCAGTTTCACCGGATGGCAAGGAACCGTTCGCGATGTCTTCTCAGGCGCTTCTCCGGCGCTGATAATTGGCGTCTGTCTTGTTTCAGTGATGTAAAAGACGGATTTAATGCGACTTGACTGTTCACACAGCAGTCGCTTTCTGAAACATCGGATATGTATCGGATTCAGAACCACAAACGAAAGTGACCCAGATCGGATTTGAAAATATCGGATTTGTGCCGTTCACACTGTCATACCATGATCGGATATGGGTCGCATAGGGTCAAAAAAATCGGATTTAATGCGTTTTCGCCTGCAGTGTGAACGTAGCCTAAGAGGTCTTTAAGGTAAGATGGGGCCTGATTATTCAAGACCTGTATGTGAGGAGGATTTGATGCAGGATTTAACTGGGAACCAATGAAGAGAATCTAATATGTTAGAAATATACTCTTTTTGACCCCCTCCCTTGGCGGTCTGGGGCGGCTTGGACCTGTGGGGAGCTCTGCTGGGTACCAGACGGTTATTGGGCGCCTGGAGCCCTGGGGCCCTGATCTCAGTTCGTACTGGGGTGTTTGGCCTCTGGCAGGGTCAGCTGCCCATCGCCTCTGGTCTTCTGGGACTCCCGCAGATATCACCGAGATCTGTGGCCTTAGGTCTTCCGTAGTCTTGGGGGACTGCGGAAGATTCGGTTCTCCTGGATCCATCTCTGTGTGCCTCCGGCTCCTGGGGGGGAGTTGCTGCAGCTTTCCACCCTCATTTTCAAGTGCATTTCATGACAAAGACACGTACACACTCACAATCGACACTCTCGCTTTCTCTCTCACACTCACACTCACACTCACACACACACACACACACACACACACACACACACACACACACACACACACAAGAAGATTGTTGATTTATGTACCTGTGCATTTTCGAATGTTTGTGCTGCAGGTGTTGTATGTTTGTTTTTCTTACAGATGCGGCAGTTGCCGATGCATTATGCATTTCTATTTGTATTACGCCTTCCACTACACACCCGCCCCCACCCCTTTTTTTCTCCCCTGACTCTCCTGCCTTAGAAATTGTCATACTATATTCCACAAATAATGTAAAACTTGAAATGACACAAATAGAAATGAAGAAATAAACAGATAAACTCTGAAAAAAGGGGATTATTTGTGCTCTCATTCTACTTCCTCAGCATCAACACACAGTGCATGCCTGTTAGGGAACATGACTGAGGCTGTTACATGTGCTGCTGTAATGTCAGTTAGATGGTAAGCTGTTCTCTCTTAGCTTTGTGCTGCAGAACGTTAATGTCTGTTATCACAAGCGTGCAGTTAATGTTGTGTGATGTTGTGTACCGCTAATCTACATGTGAATGGGGGTTTACTTTAATTTGTCTGTTTCGCCTATGACAGCAGTGTCACACAGCCGTTTTCACCTCTGGAAATAATATGCACATGTGCAGTAATTCTATATGAGTATTCATTGGAAAGTTAAACTGCAGTGCTCTTTGGACAAAAGGCTGCTGGCTATGCAAAATCTCTAACACAATGGGTGTGTGTTTCTTTTACAGACTGGTTACAGTAATTCATGTGTGCTTCCCCACTGGACAAATTCCTCAGAGGAATTCAAATGAATGTAATACTGAGAACAGGTCATTGATTTTAGCGACACAGGCACAAGATTTAGGCAATAATCGGATTGCTGTACAAAAATAGCATTTACATGCTATGTAATGTTGAAAATGTCCACAGGTTAACACACACACTGTGCAGTCTGTTAGGTGGCTACACGCTGCTACACGCTGCAGTAATTAAATGTGTGTCCCTTCCCTCGAGTAATTCGATTTCAAAGGTTCTCATGTACAAATAAACTGAGTGTAATTGATAACCTGTAACTGATTTAACAGAATTATATTTACATAGCTGCGACTTTAATAACTCTGCACACCATCCATCATTGTAACTTGGTGGCTGCAAAATTAGGCGGGTGTTTTTTTATTGCATGTTATATTTTCTGCTTCTAGTTGCAGCAAATATCCACTAATTTAAAAAAGCGCTTTATGTTTACAGCTTGTGATGTTCATGTATCTTATCATGCCATTTAGAATACCTGACTTCCCTTTGACTTTATGGGAACATCTAAATATCTCACTGTACAGTAGCTCCCATTACAACAGATCTATAGGCTGCATGTGGTCTACTAAAATCATTTTTTAAACACTTTTGTAGAGTTTCTTCTGATTTTTCCTACAAAGATCAAAATGAGTTCATGCTTATCATAAATATAATTAAATATAACCTATCATGACCATAGCTTAGCATTAAAAAATATGACTGCTTGTAAAATAGTTTATACAGAGGTTTATATAATTATACGTCTATAACAAGTGGTTGTCTTGCAGTAAATATCAAGTATCACAGCATCGTGCTACCATCGTCGTCACAGGCAACATATTGTGTTTGATGATTACTGTACACAGTTTAAACCGTCTTTAGGTTTAATCTAATCTAATTATCGCTGTCACCAACAGAGCGGCTTAACTAAAGCTTTTGTGCCGTTGCAGCTAATCAGTGTCACCCTGAACACTTTAGTGAATTCACCTGCAATCCTTCTGCCCTGCTCGCAGTCCTGGTAGACAGCGCCTGTTAACCTATATTACAGTAATACTAATGCAGGCTGTCAGTTTTTAGCCTCCACCTAAAATTAAAGCGCTCAAGTCTTTTCTTTTATCATCGTGATGTATCGTTAAAAAAGCACGAAGTGCTGTGTTTTTGTACTAATGTCAGGCTCTCTGTCTAATTTTCTTCTGTTTCTCCTTCTCTGTCTCTGTTCTGTTTTATTGATGAAGGCAGTAGGGACTTTAGGGGATGTTGGTTATTTCAGCTCTACTTCCTTTGCACGCACACACACAAACACACACGCATACACGCTGGCCTACTTTCCCAGGTCTTTTCCCTCTGGATGGGTTTGCATCTCTGTGGTCACAGAGACACTACACACACACATACACAGTGACATCACACAGACAGATGTGCACAACTTCAGACACATACGCGGTGCCATGTGCTCCAAGACAAGGTCATAAATTAGTAATTAAAAAAATAATTTGTTGTGTAGAAAAACAGTTCTCAGCTGTTTTTCATCTTGTATTTGTTCCAGCACGTCTTTCTATCTGTTTAGAGAAATAAAGTCTAGTTTCAAACTTCAAAATGAAATGTATATGTCATCAACTAACCTGTCCTCCAGCAGAATGGCTTGTCACGCTGAAGCTGAGCGTGTAACTGCATGCGTCATTTGTTTTCTGTCCCCCTGCAGGGCCTTGTTTGACTATGATGGAAGTGCTTCGGATCTGAGCGCGCCCAATCAGGCCCTGCCCTTTCATTTTGGGGATATCCTCCACGTGAGCAGCGCCAGCGAAGAGGAGTGGTGGCCCGCCCGTCACCTCAGCCCCCCGCCCCCAAACTGCCCGGAAGTCGGGGTCATCCCCAGCCGCCGGAGGTCAGAGTTCAAAGGGTTTCAGATGGGAGTGGGTGGATGGTTTTATTGATTTTTGTTTTATTAACTAAAGCAGAAGCGTTAAAGTCGAGTCCGCCCATTCCCTCTCACATAACAAACACTCGTCTCACCGCAGCATAAATCAATCCGTTAATTGTCTAAAAGCTGCTACCTGTGTACATGCAGTATTTCACTAGCCCCATCTCCACTACAATATCCACAAGAGGGAAGTTAATACTGTTGCTCCCCACTGTCCTGACTGTGAGGACGATGCAGCTGGGTTAGGTGCCAACCATAAGCGTCCAGTTATATAATCGGTTTCCCATCAGTTCATCTCGTCTTTTTTATTTGTCTTTTAAATATGAAGCATTTTGCTTGAAATTAGATGAAAAATAGTGGCAGTATTTATAGCAAGAATGACAATTATGCCGTCAAATCTAGTTTTGAGTTGTTGCTATCACCTAAAAATGTTCACATTTGAATCTTTGTTCAGTACAAATATTGAATGATAACTTTTACACTTATATTTTCTTTCTGTTCATCTGTTAGA
Organism: Neolamprologus brichardi; assembly: GCF_056152115.1. NCBI lineage: Eukaryota > Metazoa > Chordata > Actinopteri > Cichliformes > Cichlidae > Neolamprologus > Neolamprologus brichardi. The sequence continues at coordinate 30,605,898 of NC_142120.1, read as the reverse complement.
AATCTGAATCTGACTCTTGCCTTAAAATGAAGTATTATTGAGTTTTTCATACATACAGATTAAATCAAATGAAAATGAAAACAGTCCAGACCAGAATGAGCGTCAGTGTGGTCTTCAGTTATTTCATTAGGATGAGGATTATTATATAAGTCTGTCCAGGCTTATTGTGATAGGCCACTATACAGCAGACCCTGGAGTCAAACATAAACCTTCACAAAATTTAATTAGAAAACTAAGAAGACTAATAAGAAAACAAACAAATGTGTTCGTCCACAGTGGTTTGTTCACATTGGCACCTTTCCATGAGGAATATCAAGGTGGAAGACTGTGTATCTTCTTTTCATGATTTACTAAATGGGTTTTTCTTTTATTTGTTTGTTGCGGCTCAAAATAAAAGAGACAGAGAAAAAAATCTACTTAGTTTCAATGTGTCATCCCATTCTGAGTTAATTTGACGGAGAATGATGTGCGCCACATACGAAGCACCGGACCAAACGCTGGATTTCAGCTCCGTGCTGTTTAAAATACAGACAGCTTGGCAGCTGTTTCCTGGGGACAGCATCCGTGGTCGGAGATTCATTTTCAAATTAGCTTCAGTCTTTTCACCAGAGTGTCGTTTTTGTGTTGACTCATATCACTGCGAGCATCATCATTATGAAGAATCTGCTGAATGTAATCCTGTGGTGGAAATATATGCCAACTTTCCTTCCTTCTACCTTCTCCACTTGTTTCGCCCTGCGGACGAGGTGACAGACAGATGTTAGATTTCTGAGGTGCAAGGAGAAGACAATTTAAGACGAGTCGTTTTACCATCCGTGACACGGAGGGAGGCGATGACCAGGGGCAGAGGGACGTGGAAAGTGATGGAGTGTAAGGAAGGGAAGTGAAGGAGTGTTAGAGAGGAAAGAAGGGATTCAAGGTGGCAAGGAAGCGTAGGAGTGAGTGAAATGAGCGGATTGTCACATATGGGTTTGACAGAGAGGTATTAATAGACTGAGGTGTTAGAGCAGAGGCTTGAGTATTAGGGCTACGTAGATAACTGTGTTATAGTTTAAAAAAACAGCCTAGACACAGAAGTAATAGAAATTCATATATTACAGGCTGTAGTTTGAAAATTGTTAAAGATGTTAGAATATGTCTGCCAGAGATTTTACCATTTATCTGTCTGCAGGATATTAAAAATGATAAGCTGGATTATGCACTATTAGCATTAGTGTTATGATGAAAGGTAATTATTAAAGTTCAGTCAGTCTTTTAATGTAAGCTGTGTTCAGCCTCTGATATAACTATTCAATCATCCCTCCTGCTGCTCTCCTCTCTTCTTTTCCATGGAGGTCTCTTTATTCTACTCCTCTTTAACTTCTTTTCTCCTTTTCCTCTCGTCTGCTCATTTTCTTCTTTTTTTAATCTTGCTTCTTCTCCTCTTTCTGCTCACCTGCACTGTTTTTTTCCTCATGCCTTTTTCCGAGGACATTTTTTTAGAGATAAAGTTAAGTGTAAGCATGCTCTTATAAAGATGTCAGCATTCAAAGAACAGGATAACCCAGAATTTATCTTTAGTTATCATTGCGATGTTCTTTTTTGTTCACTACGTTATTGCTGGTTTGTCGAGCTGTTTACAGACATCAGGGGGCTAAAAGCTGTATTACATAAGGCTTTTTACAAAGACACATCTGGCTTTTTTCAATTAAAAAAGAAAGCTAAGCAGCAGAGAAACAGGTCCCAGAGATTCAGCTTATTTGAAATTCTAGAGTTGGATGTGATCGCCAGCAGGAAATGGTCCTGCACAGGAAGTGACAAAGCTAAATTTAAACACAGGAGACAAAAATGTCCCCACAGCAGGAGCAAGTGAAGCCTTCACAGGGAGGAAATGCCTTCTACACCCGAGTATGCTGGGGTGTTTCGATGCTGTCTCGGTCTTTTATTCCTTTGCACCTGTTTTAAGGTGATCACAGCCCGTTTAGATTAATGGACACGACCATGCAATCGGCTCTTCGCTGTCAACTTACATAACATCTGGATAAGTGCACAAAATTCCCTCTGCTTCCTCTCAGTGCTATTTTAAACCCCCGTAATCTCATACTGATGCTTAAAGATATACAGTTTCAAAATTCCAATAAAGTAAGCTGCAAAATTACTTTTCAGATGAAACAATATTTTGTGGCTTTGTTCGAATCATTCTTTCAGATCCATAACAACTTGAAACACTCGTTGTGACGTTAAATTAGTTTTACAGTTTCAGGGTGCTAATTGAGCTGATTCGCTGTTCATATTTTTTTCATCCTCTCTCTGCATGCCTCCTAACGTTTGCACCTGTCTTTTGCTTTATTCACAGGGCAGAAAAGAAGGAGAGGTCGAGGTTAAAGACAGTCAGAGTGAGCAGGTCTCAGGACAGATCAGTGAGTATGAATGTTTGTCATAAATCTTAGAACTCAAACCAGTATACTTTAATTCAAGGTGTTGAACATAACAGTAAAATGTCAAAAGAAGTAAAAAGCAAAGCTTGAGCTCTTTACTCTATTGAAAAAACATGACATTAAATGTCTTATTTTAATTTTTTTCTTACTTTGAGCAGTAAGGCTACGTTCACACTGCAGGTCTTGATGCTCAATTCCGATTTTTTGATCAAATCCGATTTTTTTGTCTGCTTGTTTACACTACAAATAAAATGCGACAGCAAACGCGCTCTAGTGTGAACGCTCAAAGCGGCCCGCATGCGCAAAAGAAGACGTCACACACAACGCGCTCTGTTTAGACCCAGAGCAAACAATATTGTTTGACTGATGGCCCTTAATATAAAGACTTCGGACTTTACGTTTCCCAATTTTTGCTTTAAATTATTTTGTTTACATAATAATGTAGATAACCTAATAATTATCCTTATTGCTGTTTTAGAGGAGCGGTGCTTCAAAGGATAGTTGCAGATTTCTGTCAGAATCTGCAGATTATACAGTACAAATAAAATGTTCACGTTTCTCCAACGTTGTCTTCCCAACAGTTTCACTGACATCTACACGGGATGGCCAGGAAGCATTCGCGATGTCTTCTCGGGCGCTTCTCGGGCGCTGATAATTGGCGTCTGCCTTGTGTCAGTGACGTAAAAGACGGATTTAATGCGACCTGACCGTTCAAACAGCAGTCGCTTTCTAAAACATCGGATATGTATCGGATTCAGAACCACATACGAAAATGACCCAGATCGGATTTGAAAAGATCGGATTTGTGCCGTTCACACTGTCATACCATGATCGGATATGGGTCGCATAGGGTCAGAAAAATCGGATTTAATGCGCTTTCGCCTGCAGTGTGAACGTAGCCTAAGGTGGATATTGTGTTGGTTTAAGAACTGTAGGTCAGATGAAACAAAGCAGTTGGTTGGTTGTTTTCTGACAGTTGGTAGATTGACAGCTGAAGGTAGACACCAACAAAATATGATGGCTTTTTTGTTGTTTGTTTTTTAAATGACTAATTGAATCTGATTACAGATAAGGCACAACGTCAGCCTGTACTTGTGTTAAATATTTTGTGTGCAGGGTAATTGCAGAGAAAGTACGGTTACGCTGTAACTTTGGTTCTCTGAGTGAGAGACTCTCTCCACATATTCCATATGTGGGGGGTCATACCCCGAACTTATGCAACGGAGTGGAGAGATAGTCTCCATGGTTTTCTCTTTAAAGGCTTCAGCAACATTTGAAGCACATAGAGCAACTTTATCATTCTGAGGTCATTGGTGTGATCTTAAAATAGTACAGATGTGTACAGTGTCAGTAAACATCTAAAAGCTATTTTGTGCTTCACTACAGGCAGTCTCAATCGAGAGGCACAACAGCTTGTTATTTCCTCCAGTCGCATCAAACATTTGCTTTTACTCTCAAAAGACAACACCTATATCTAGTGGATATAACAATCACAATGACTTTCTATTGGTAGTGGAGATAGAAGCAGCGTGATGCTATTTTAATGTGATAAAATCCACAAAGAAAGGAGGCTGGGTGTTTGAATGGATCAACAAAATTAAAGTCATCTGATTGCCTGCTGTGTTCGAACAACAATCTATAGTTTCTTTAAAGCACAGCAATGTTAAACTTGGTATTTTACCTAAAACCATGATTTTATCGAAAAACTACATGAGGGATTGCTATTCCTGAACTTTACCAAAACTCAATAAGGACAGTTATTGCTCATTTCCAGCTGATTCATGACTCATTCATGACTTAAAGGAGATTTTCAGAATGCAAAGCAAAAAAAAAGAGTCTGTAACTAAAGCTGCTTCAGGCTGAGGTCAGCTGTGTCACTATTTAAACCTTTGGTCATGATTAATGCAAACATCTAAAATGTCCAACAGTACACACCTATCGTAGCTATAACAGATAATAAGGGGAAGTGCAACAACAGCTGAAACTGATTGCTGGATTGATTAGTAAATGACAGAGGGAATAAAGGTCGCTTTTCAGAGAGAGCTACAGGCAATCATGAGTGCTACTGTTGCTGATATCGATTTAGTTTAACCTTGTGTTATTTAATAGGTTGTCTGTTTATGAACAATGAACAATTTTTCTGGCACCTGGAATTTATTTAATAAAGTTTAAGTTCTTAATTGGCACTAGAATTAAAAAAAATCTATTCTTTATGGAGCCTTTAAATCGCATTTGATTTGTAGTTCAGTCAGTGACTGGGTTGGCTACATTGCCCCTGTTAGTGACAGCCACACCACCTGTTAGCAGATAAAGAATTGCAGGGGAAACCTTAATTAAAAGTCAAACTACAGAGAGAGTGGCAGTTTTCTCTCCGTTTTTTATGTAGATATTTGTGACGTAGAAAAGTTTCAGTCTGAGTCCTTAGGTGAGGCAACAATGTGACTTTATTCACACTTCACACAGTGTGATGCTGAGCACAGGTTTAACACATGCTATTGATATCACCGTGTTGTCAGCGCACACTCTCACTCTCCCTCTGTTTTCTTCACACTGTTTGAATCAGCAACGCTGCAATCAGCAGCTCCATGTGGTGAAGAGATGATAATTAAAAATTGCCAAGCATGCAAACACACACACACACACACACACACACACACACACACACACTGCTGCACTAACACTGTAATTATTCTTGCTCTCTAAAACTTTGGGTATATGCGTTCGCAGTAGAGAGCTCAAAGCTTTCAAATAGGCCTCTGTTGATAATAGTCAAGATACTTCTGGAATAATTTTCAATATGATAATTAATTGTGTCTTTACCACCCACCCCCCTCTCTCTGTCTCTCTCTGTCTCTCTTTGTCTTTGCAGGATCAGGATGATAAAGGTAGGTATTCTCTCTCTCAGCGACACCTGCTGGTCAGAACATGTAATTCCACCTCTTCTCAAACCTGACCAGACCTAAACTCTGTTAAGTTTCCAGTTGGAGGAGAAGTAATAGGATGCAATTAAATATAGAGTTCATTACACACCTAACATACAAAGTCTGGAGCAGTACTCCAAAAACCAGTTGTTCAGTACAAGTCTACCTTAAAGTAAGTTGTCCTTAAAATTTACTCTACAAAGTTAAAAAAAAAAAAAAAAAAGTGTCAACTTTGGAATAAGTTATGTTCAGCTAAATGTCCAAATGTGCATTTGCACAGAAGAGGTCTGGATTGTTTTACTTTTATGCATCAAGAAGGCGCATTTAAATGTCCAGTATGAATATTTACAGCAAGTAAAAGCTATTAGAAAATTAATACTGACATCTGAAATGTGGAACTTGCCCACATTTGATGGTTCTTGATAATAAAGGTTTCTGTTAATTTCCAAAAGCTACAACATTGATAATTTAGTTAGAGTCTATAAATAAGCACAGACAGACTCCCTCAGAAAAAGTGCAAGACAACTTAAAATATACATGGTAATCTCCTGAATTTCTTATTCAATTTAATTGCCCATTAAATTGCTCAATCTCTAAACTTTTCTAGCTTTGTTATGAGTTAGCTGTGAAACTATTGCACATCATTTTCGAACCCTCAAACGAGCAGAGCGAACTAAACGGGCTCATTGGAGTCTGTTATGCCTCCTTATAATTTATAGGGGAATATTTTTTTAAATAGCTCTCTTATCATGACAGATATTTGTAAGATTGTTGGGACTGCTTTTTTAATATTTTACGCTCTTTATCTTATAGTATGAAGCTATTTGAAGTGACTGTTGTTGTGAATTGGTGCTGTACACATTGAATTAGTAAGATAAAATAATCAGCGTTCTAATTCGGTCGTGGTTTTCATTATTTTTTTATGCTAAAAAACTAAAATGTACAAACATAATTGAGATATTATTTGTGTTTTACTTATTACATTACAAAATGTCTTTGTTTCAGTAATGCTAGAAAAAAAACTTCAGCCTTTTTTTTTCTTTTGTTACTTAAAACACAAATTGCAAAATCAAATCAAAAAAGCAAAATATTAAAAAATCCACTAATTTACACAAATACATATAACACCATGTGTGTACGAGTCTGTCTTTAATTTGCAGATGTAAGGAAAGAAGTCAATTTATACGTAGATATAGAGTGGTGCCCTTACAATAGCCCCATTTAATCTGAGACATTGGAAAAACAGTTTTGGAGTAAACCTTAGAAATTGCCCTTTATTACATCAGAAAAAATGCAACTCGTGTACAGTTTGACTGAGTTCTCTGAGCATTGTTGTACTTTTCCTTGTGAATTAAGCAGTAGATGTTATAATTGAGATATTACAGCACCTAATGTACATGGAAAACCACACATATAGAAACTGGATGGATGGAATTCTGTTTTGAAAAGTGAAACCACGTCAGTGAATGCAAGTTTGTACATGTGTTTACATATATGTGTGTGTGTTGTATGTGTGTTCATATATATGTGTGTGTGTGTGCTGACTCTGACCTGTCTTGTCCTTCCAGAGCTGGTAACCTCTGGCACCAGCGATAATGAGAGTAGTTCCTGTAAGTCTAGCCCCTCCTCTGTCCCCTCTCTCTCTCTCTCCTAAATTTACTTTTCTTCTTCACTCTGTTCTTGATCTTTTAAACTTTGCCTCTCAGTTCATCACCTGCTTGATGTAGCTGCTGGGCTGTAGGTTTTCCTCTGTGTGTGCTTGTGGGTGTGTCGCGCGTAATCGTGTGCTGTGGTTTACTTTAGTTTTACGTGCATGTCTTTGTGTGTACAGTTTACCTTTCTCTGCTTCTGCAGCCTGCTTTTCCAGAGCTGTTGAAGAACTCTTTTTCCAAAAGTAGAAATGGTTAAGGGCGTGATATGTTGTCAAGTGTTGGTCCTTTTAATGTGTCTTTCATTTGTGTTTGTTTAAACAGCTGGTCAGGAGGAGATCCTTCTCACCTACCAACCTGTCATGCAGCATGAAGGTCAGTGGCTTCCCTTTCCTCCTCGGTTTGTTGTTGTTTTTCATGTGTGTTAGCTTAGCTTATGTAGGTAAATTAAAGTGCTTCTCTACTCAAAACTGTGTTTCAATCTTTATCATTTCTCATTGGAAAGAATTTGTCATTTTGACGGGGGAATTGTGTTTGTTTAGTGTTTACCTGCAAACAGCATTTTTGAAGCGAATCCGAGGCCGTTGCAAAAGAAATCTAAAACTTCAAACCACTTAAATCAGTTGATGTAACTTTAAGAATCAACACATCTTAGACAATGTATTATTAAAGCAGAGTACTTTGTAACATCTTTAAACATGCCTGGGGGAAGTAATTAATTGAGTTTGTAAGAATTCATTATTTTAGAAAAAAAACAGTCGACCGGTAGTTGGAAAACCTTCCCGTAGCTTGCTTAAATCCCACTGAAGCAGCGGTGGGTCAGTCATTACAAACTTCCTAGCTGTATTAAATAAATCATCCGGAGCAAGCTGCATTAAAATTTTTATAGATTTTAGGGTCCTCTTGATGCACGCTTTGCAGTTTTTTTTTTTTCTTTTGAGTGAGGTGACTTGAGGTAAAAATGACTGATTTCAGACAGGCAGAGTTAAAGGGCTGGTATAAGTTTTTTAAAACTGTGAATCCTTCAAAGACACTCCAGAGGAGTGGATTTTACACGTTGACGGAACCTGTTTTGTTTTTTTTTTTTGTCAATTCTCAGTTAATTACACACGGCCAGTCATCGTGCTTGGACCAATGAAAGATCGGGTTAACGATGACCTCATCTCCGAGTTCCCTGACAAGTTTGGCTCCTGCGTCCCACGTGAGTGTCTTTAGTTCATTATAAATCCCAGTAGAAACCTGTAACAGTTACTGGAGCTTTGCAAACTTTATGACCTTGAGGCAATAAATCAAAATTGCAAAGTCATGCCTAATTTTAATACATTTTTTATGAGCTCAGTGAAGGGTCACGTTTGCCTCATTTAGTTTTTTAGGTTAGAAGAAAACTGACAAACATTTTTATGAGACTCCCAAACCCCCAACAAATGGATGTCCTACCCTGAAGACAGATGAGTCCCTAATGCGACATAATGTTGTGTTTTTGCTTTTTAATCTTAATGTTTCAGGCTAATATGTGCACTAAGGTGCTCATGAGCAGGATACTGCACACTAAGATATTTTATTTCTTTGCCTGAGTCTGTGTAAATTCTGATCTTTAGACACAACACGGCCACGGAGAGACTACGAGGTGGATGGCAGAGATTACCACTTCATGTCCTCCAGAGAGCTCATGGAGCGAGAGATTCAGGAGCACAAGTTCATCGAGGCTGGACAGTATAACAACCATCTGTATGGAACCAGCATACAGTCTGTCAAAGAGGTCGCTGACAAGGTGAGACAGAGACACGATCAATGGGAAAAAGAGAGCGAGGGTATGGGAAGAAAGAATGTCTGACTCCGTGTCTCTCCCACAGGGCAAGCACTGCATACTGGATGTATCAGGGAACGCGATAAAGCGTCTCCAGATGGCAGGCCTCCATCCCATCGCTATCCTCATTAGACCACTCAGTGTCGACAACATTTTGTAAGTGACACAACATAACTGTTCAAAGACAATCTGAGCATTTGTCTTGCATCTGTTCTTTCAAAGCTCAAGTAATCAAATGGAAAGGTTAAAAATATGATAGTAGTTAAAAAAATTTAAGTAGCATCCTATAAGCATCTTATAAGTAAAAACTATCAGCAACATAAACAAAGCCAGTAACATTGTATAACTTCTCTAAATAAGTGCCACAAAAATGTTCTAAGAGACGGTTCAAGGTTGACATGACAAATATTAATTCTCAAAAGTTCTGCTTTTATGTCATACTGATGAAATACCTCTCATGAAGGTACTTTTTTCTCTTTTTCCATTAAAAAATGTGTGGCTGCATTTATTAGGGAAAAAAACTCAGTGAACTTCATTTTTACCCCTGAGCCGTAGTGAGTTTACTGGACGGCTGATGGGTACCGCTGCCGGTTGACAGTATTTTTATACAATATGCAAAAAGTCAAACGCCTCTACAGTGAGAATGTTGCCTATATTATTTTAAATGAGGGCTAAACTTCACTAATTTAAATAAATGTGAAGCCCAGGTTCTTTTTTGCTTATATGTTCCTTTACTTTTGTTCACTCATCACTTTCCGTTTTCTAAAAGTCACTGAGTCATCTTAACACTGCTGAACTTTACGGAAATATCAGTAGGGCTATTTTTAGATAGGGTCAGAAAACTAACTGTAGTCTCTTTCTGCAGAGAGATGAATAAGCGTCTCACTGAGGAGCAGGCAAGGAAGGCCTACGACAGAGCTGTGAAACTGGAGCAGGAGTTCACAGAGTACTTCACTGGTGAGTCACCTAAACAAAACACATACCTTTAAATCTCCCCCCTCAAGGTTGTCTCCATCTGCACATCTGGACTGCCTCCGGAGTCGCTGCTACTACTAAATCACTGCAGAAATATTTTGCACTAATAATATCAGGATATTGGGAGTGTATGATAAATACTGTACAGTAAAGTCTCACCTGTGGCGGTTATACACTTTGAAAAGAAAACTGTACACATGAGCTTTATAACTTTGGAAAGTAGGGTAAAAATAACATTTTCCATATCTGCTCAACTTTTTTCGATCAAAGATTAGTATGCTTTGAGGTGTAAGTGAAAATGTGATCAAGTTTATTTTTGTGTTTGAGGAGAATCTGTGGAGGAGGCAGCTTGGAGAAACTGTTAAACACGCAGCAGGGACAAGCTGTGAACCGCACTGGCATATTGTCACCTTTAATGCTGATAAAGTTGTTGGCAAGCTGTGATTTATTCACATATTTATACACGTCGAGTCGTTTTAAAGCTAAGCTATTATACATGTGGGATTGTGTTTTTGGTCCATAAAATCTCATTTAGCTCAGGTTTTGATCTTTACCAACACCTGAAGGGAATATTTGGCCATCCATCTAACTATTTTCTTCCTGTGTGTCACATTATTTGATTTAAACACATCTTTTAATCTTTAATATTTCTCTCTCTCTCTCCTGCAGCAATCGTCCAGGGCTCAACTCTAGAGGAAGTGTATTCGCAGGTGAAGCAGATCATCGAGGAGCAGTCTGGTCCTTACATCTGGGTTCCCACCAAGGAGCGACTCTGAATAAATACCCATATACAACATACTCACACACACACACACATCAGCCTCTCTGCACACTTCCTTCTTGTCTAATTTTCTATTATCAGCCTGCTTCCTTGCTCTCTTTTTCTTACGCACGCACATCACTACATGCATTGACACATTTACATAAGCACATTCAGTGGGACGAGGCTGGGACTATCTGGGACTGCTGCTTCCTGAAGTGGGAGGAGCTCATGTCTGTCCAGCAGCCTATTGGTGGATCTTCCTACGGCTCAGTTCCTTAATGTTTAAGGAGGTGGTTTAAATCAAGGCGACATGTACCATTATCTGATTTGATTTCATTATTGTTCTTCTTATTGTTGTTGTCGTTGTTGTTTTCATATTAACGAAGGGTAATGCATTCATGTATGGGTTTGTAATGATTATATTGTCACCAAGAGGCAGATTTTTGCACGCTGTAGCTTTAAGAGCATGTTTTTGGGACAAAATCTTGATCTCCTTCCCTCTCTGTCTGTCTCTCCTCATAGCATCACTCCTGTTTACAGTTTCTTACTCATGTTTTTTCTCAATCCTCAATCCTTTCATTCCCTTTCTTCTTTTGACTATCCACAGACTTTAGATATGAGGTGAAAATCATTATAAAATTTTCAATACGCCACAGAATTTTGGCATCAAAACAAATACTGTTTAGAGATGTAGCAAGAATATATTAATCATTTAATCTGTAAGCAATGTGTGACATAATAATAATTATATTAAGGAGCAGCAGTTCTCGATCCGATAACAAAAGAAGATTAAATTCAAATAAATAAAGTGCAAAGCCCTCTATCAGAAGTTTGCTACTAAAAGGTCAAAAACAAACTGCCTCACTGAGTACGTTTGCAGCTCTGGGCCTGCATTTATCACATTTCTGAGAAATATTTTTAATATAACTCACAGTTCTCCATGGTGAGTAGAGATAAGGTCATATTTATCAGGCAGCTCACTGCGATTTACAGCCAAAGAGAAAACACGATAGAGCAGCTCATAAGGCCATCGAACGATCAATCACCAATCAGAGTCAAGTCATCTGCACTGTTGCTCGTTACTTTTTACAAATTCTTATCTTCAGTAGAAATGTATCATCTAATTTACAAAATATATAAATAGTTTGTCTGGAATACAAAGTACAGATGAAGGGAAAATGGTAAAAATCTTTAAAATGTTCAAATCAGATACAAATAACAGATTATGGTACAAGCTGTAGTTTGTGTAAACACTCCAAAACAATAACATTTAAGTCAGAATAAAACCATAAACTGCTCCAGTTTGTTAGGAGAAATAAAATAAAACTAAATTTAGACATTTTTTCTTTTTACTTAAGTTCTAAAATTGTACTCGACAGCTCGACAAACAGCGGCCCAGATTCGAGATCGAGTCTGTTTCGTAGAAGCTTTCATCTCAAAGAGGCTTCTCTGCCTTTTCCTTCCACCTCCGCTTCCTTCTCTCTGTCTCACGCCTTCGTGTCTCCTCCTCTGCGCAGTGTGACGTTAGTTACGCACGCCAGCATTAAACAGTGTATCTTCTGCTTCATCATCACTATCATCACGATCATAATCATCATTGTTACGGCTTTCCTTCTTACCGTAGTTGCACTAATGAGGGCTGGTTTCTTAAAAGCATCTTTACCCTCCCAGTGTTTCCGGTCTGCGCACGTGATGCACGACACACTCGCTTTTCCCTCGGCGATGATTGAGCTGCTTTGAGACGAAGCTGGTCGACGCGGTTTTTTTTGGTAAAGGTTAAAAAACACATCATACTGTCGTTGATGAGTATTTTAGGGGTATCGAGTGTACTCTTCTGGAGAAACTTGCTGTTTGGATTAACCATTTAACTCGAATCCACTTTTTCCCCCGCTGGATTTATAATTAATAGTTTAATAGTTTAAGCCTTTATGTGTGACCTCCGCACTCCATCCATAATTATCCAGCTAAGGGTTATATCTTGGAGCCTGTTTTCATTATTTCACAAATGTCTACTTTATGCATTGAAGGATGAAATATTTGGCTTTTCATTCATTTAAGGAGGCCACACAGCACGAGAAGCAAACCTAACCCTGTAAAGCCTGAGCCATTTCTTTCCTTCTGACAAATAAAAAAAAAGAAAAAAAAAAGAAATGAATTATAAATACACGAGTTTCAATCTGTATAATTTTTGCTTTATCTGGCATTTTTTAGGTTGATGATATTTAAAGAAGTTTAAAAAAGCTCACAACTCATGTGTTAAATATGATACAGTTGGCATTATGGGGTTAAAGCTACTCAGTGGAGTCTGTGACCACGTTAACAGCACATGTAACCTAACAATGGCGACTCTGTTGGTCATGTGAAGCTTGCTTAGTGCATCTGTTACCTGTAGTAGTCTTTTCAGAGGCTTTGCTGCTTGTCGCCAAGGCTCAGCTTAACAACACGTGACTAAACTCTACTTGTACTGAAAACTAAAATGAAAACAACAACAAAAAAAATCATAGCAGTGTTGTTGAGTATATCTGTTTTTTAGCATTGCATCTGCTTTATCGCAAGGGCCATTTAATGCATCCTACTCAGTGGCCTGAAAGGTGCTGTGGAGCAATATTATTTTCACTTTCTTGCAATCCAGGTTGCACCTGTAAAGTTTGTCGCATGACTGCAAAAAATGTTTTACACTCTATCCGCCTCATAGATATTTTGTTATTCGGATTAGAGCGTACATTCTTGAGAGCCCTTTGCTACGTAATTGGCGTTGGTGTAATGTTTCCAGTTTCTCCAGGGAGCAACATCGCGAGTGCTGAGGTCACGAACGACACTCACCGGAAACACGATGTAACATAATCTCTTGTTTTCCAAACGTAACATTCGAGATCCCGAGATGCTTTTGGCGACGCAGCCCCCACCTGTATGGACCTTGTCAGCCACCCGCTCCCCATCTCCATCCTCCAACCCCGAGGCGACTTCTCCAAGCTGACTGGAGACTGGAGACGTATAGAAAGACTGTTCTGTCAACAGAGTAGCTTTTTATTTCAAATAACAACCAGTTTTTGACCGCATGTGTTTTAAAAGGCTTTAAATGTTTCTCCACAGAATGTTCAGATAGGCCAAATCTGTAATCCTCACTGATTCAGGTCGATCAGTACTGTGTTTGTGTGTTGACAGAACTGGGCTGTCTGTATGACTCTGGCTGTGTGTTTTTAGCCAGGGGACCATGCCACTGTATGTTAGAGTAAAGCACCGATGCAAAGAATCTATTACAGAGATGGAACTATATCTAACATATAATATTTATCCCTGCTCTAACTGCCTATTTTGGTACAAAAAAACATAAATAAAAGTCTTTATTGAGATTTACTGAAATCCTTTTACCTTTAACCGGAGATGATTCTTCTTCTTTTCTTTTTTTTGCATTGTGGAATGTGTATGAATGTGAATATTCTCTTAAAACTGTAATCTAATATAAGTTCCTTTACTCTCACCTCTACTACGAGTTTGTAGTGCTCTCTCTGGATGTCTGATTTGACTCTTCAAGCAGCACAATTGGAAAAAAGTAACATTAAATTAGTTCAGGAAAAAAGGGTGCAGATTATATATTGATTATAAATAGTGTCTTGAATGGGTGCAAATATTAATTGTGTTGACAGGTGTTATTAAGAGTTTTTGTTTACCGTACTTATGCTCAAAAAAAGGGACGCAGATGGAAATTTCTAAACTCACACTGTGTCACCGCTTTCTTTAAGATAATGCTCAACAACAGAGACACACTTATCCAAACACTAGTATTTGTTTTCCAGATGTTTAATATTCAGGTATATTTTATTAATACACATGGTTTGAAAAGCATACCATGAAATGATCAGGCACACTCAGAAATATTCGTAATAAAAGTCCATTTCTGTCCCTGCAGTACAATCTACACAAATGTGCATTCATCCATCCATGGAGCCTGTCCCAGATGACTCTGGGTCACCCTGGACAGTTTACTAATCCATCACAGGGCAAACACAGAAACAGCCACACCTGCTCTCACCTCTAAGGGTTAATTTAGAATCATTTACAAACGTAAAGTGCACCACTGTGCTGCACACATATGTAACCTCTATGGCTAACTAGTAGAACTTATAGCACTAGGCTCTCACAGTAATGTGTATGGATACCATCTCGAGGACCAAAAGAGGTACCTACAGGTTTACAAGCCATAAAAGTGATGTGGTTTACAATTCAGAAGAGAAGACAGAAAGAGGGGACACAAAGGCAGACAAAGTAAAGAAAGTAGAGTAGAAAAAAACGTGGGTTTCTTTTTTCCTGAGTGGACCTCAGCAGGTTGTTCCTGGATCAACATTAGCATGCTGATCCAGGAACAACACCAACACGGGAATATCAGATAGACCTCGGATAGACGATGTGTGTGTACACATAATTTAGAATTTGGTCGTTTCTATGTAGCAATATCCTTATTTTAAACACGGCATAAAGTCATGCTATGACTGTCAGACTCAAACTGTCCAAACAATATTCTTTATACAATTCATGCAGCTATTTAGTTCCTTCCACTTATCAAACTCTGCCCGGCAACTTAAGAAAACACTAGCACATAAAATACAGCAAAATTTAAATAAAACGCAATGGGAGCTGGTTTTTGTTTTTTGCCTGCCCTCAAAAACTTTCATTGTGTTTATGAGCTTTTTTAAAGCTTTTGCAGCTTTTTTCTATTTGCTGGTGTTTCCTTAAGTTGCAGCGTGTTTGACCAATCAGGGCCACCATACTATCCCACCTGTCATAGAGTATATCCTATGACAAGCTGTTGGTCTAAGACAGAGGGACAAAAGAACTTTCACACTCATATAAACTCATACTGCCAATTTGTAATCACCAGGTAACCCAACTCGCCTTTCTTTTGACTCTTGGACAAAGCTGGAGTGCCCAAGAAAAACCTATGCAGGCTCAAATAATGCTTTGTTTGTGTAATTACATAATGATAACCATAATAATAATAAAAAACACGTTTACCATGTAGTTATTACTGAAATGTTTTTTTTTGTTTTTTTTTTGGGGGGGGGGGGGGTTTGCCTTCCTGAGAACAAACTTTCAAAAGGGAGTTTTTCTTTTCCAAGTGCTTGCTCATAGGAGGTCAGTTGATTGTTGGGGTTTTCTCTTATTGTTGTAAGGTTTATACCTTACAATATACAGTAAAGCGTGTTGAGGTGACGCTGTTGTGATTAGATGCTATATAAATAAAACAGAGTTGAAGACCTTTTTGCAGATTCAGTTTACCCATTGGTTAAATTTAAATTAAAAAAAAAACTGTAGCTAAAAAACAAGACAACACAACAACAAAAATAAAGAGGCAGCTGAGATCCACCCAGGGTCTGGTCTGGTCCTCTCTCTCTCTCCTGCTGTCCAGGGTTGTTGTTTTTTTATTATCATAATCTGATATTAAAGATTTAAATGATTTTTTGTGTGTAATTAGTATCAAATCATACATTTCGGATATTAACTAAAGGAAAAAAAGTAATCCCACCCATACAGAGGATAAAAGTGACTGAAAAACTTATTTTATGTTCATTCGACTTGGGCTCTCTGATGTCTGTACTTATCTCCACAGATATAATTCGTCACCAGGTCCAAGGTTCACACTTTCATCGTTCTTGAGTTCATCGAGTCCTGGAGTTCAGCTTGTCATTATCGAAAAGTTCGAGGCAAATATCCTGCAATAAAATGACCCAGGGTCACTGGATATAAACTATTCGCATATCAGTCTTGGCAGGCCTAGGGCCTTCTGTGCAAGTTAAACTGTCATATGATAATTATATGTTTAGGTACAGTATATTGCCTGTGCATGACACTGGCCCTGGTTCATGTGACCAATGAGAAAAGCCTCAAGACAAGACAGTCATGCAGAGGCAGTTCAATATTTTTATGCAAAGAACACTGTTTTGTCCTGCATTGCATGTTAAAAGCTTCATATTCAATGAAAGGCAGATTCTCATATCTGCTGACAAAAAACACTGACTGAAAATGGCACCACTGTGACACCTCGGTGTGACTGTCACCTCCGTGTCATCCTCATTCTGTCACAGCGTAAAAAATGAGCAAGCTCACACCCGGACAGTTTCGCCACAGTGAGGTCTTTCTGCTGATGAAGTTTTATTATCATCATCTCCTGTCCCGTGCCTGGAAATGATCGTTGTTAGGTATCTGAACTTGAACATTTTGTGAACAATGAGAGCAATTACACATTTTATGATAAGATTGACTTCCTGAGTTTTGGCAAAAGGCTGCAGATTTTTTTTTTTTTTTTTACGACGCATGTCGCCATAAACAACAGCAGCACGTTTAAGCTGGTCAGCTGTTGTTAGAATTCTTTTAATATTAGTTTCTAGTATCAGCTGATGTTTGCTGGAGCCACAGCTGTAAAGCTGCTGGTCACGATGTCGGTTTGGTTATCTGGTGAGAGGGAAACATGAAGATGAGACCAGGAGATGTCCTTACTGAATCATCAGAGCTGAACAGGTGATGGAGAAACAGGTTTACCTTTTAGGTGTCATGAATGAGTTGAAGGGAAGTTATGAACTGTTTCTGAGAGACAAATAACACCAGGATCCTTTTTCTAAGCAGCTGACAGCTGGTAACTGTGCAGGGGCGGGTCTAGCAAAGTGTTGCCAGGGGGCCAGGTAGGGCATTAACAGGGAGAGGGGGGCACAAAGAAATACTTTTCTTTCTTATTCTCATTTGAAATGTCTAGCTTTTAAAAAATAATTATCTGAATCTTACAACAAACAATTGATAGATTGATGCATATATACCATCAAAACAGTGTACATCACTGTCACAACAGCATTTGTTTTCATTCAAAGGCTTTATGATTTTTCCTATAATGGTGGGCCAGTCTCTAGTCAAAATGCCCGGGCCAATTTTTTGTCCCAGTCCAGCCCTGTATGCAGCTCATCTGCAGTCCGGAGTTACCTACAACTTCCTATTCAGAAGGCAGAATTTCCGAGTTCTGAGTACAATCGAAAGCACCACGACTGCAGTTTTCCTGTTGGATGTTAAAAAGCGCACATGCCGCTGTGACGTAGGCTAGAATCATGGGGGCGGTCAACGACGGTCCAGGCGTGGGATTTCTCTCGTGGAAATATGCACATTATCTTTTCCTTTCTATTGGTAGGTGGCACAGTGCACTTGTGGCAAGTAAGCAAGCTAGAAGACTGTCAATCTTGCTGGGTATCCAGTTACGGAAGCAACACATTAACAGGAGAATTCTGAGTAAAACCAAAGTTACTTTCCCTAGTAACTAGTTACTTTGAAAGTAACGAGTAACTTGAAGTAACTGAGTTACTTTTGATAGAAGTAACTAGTAATGTAACTAACTAATTTAAAGTAACTTACCCAACACTGCTTATTAATGATATAAAAAGCTCCCCCACCAGCAGCAACAGATTGACTCACAGATGCCTCTGTAACACTTTATTAATAAGTCGTAGTACTATAAATCCATCACAGGGAGGCTTTTTTTTATCTGCGGTAAAAATAACTTTTGTGTAGACATGTGTATTTCTTAATTTTAAGTGAGATTTTAAATGCCCAACTTTTACGTGTAATCCTTACATTGTGGTCACCTTGTGGCAACATCTTGTCTTTTAGACAAAAACAAGGTCAAATTTAGCAGTGAGAGCAGGTAAAAACACTTCTTGTTTTGTGAGTCAGCTACAACCTCAATGTGCTGGCCTGAATTCCTTCTTTCCTTTTGCACATCAGTGGAAAAGCACCAGACTGGTCGAGGAGAGGAGGGAGGGGGAAAGCAGAGGTGGGTTAAAAAAGACCTCTGTGTCCAGGCTTTGGCCTGCAGCCAGGCAGCGGCAGCAGAGACGTGTCAGACCTGGTAAACCAGGGAGGCACACTCCTTAAAGTCTAGAAAAAACTTGAGCTAATATCTAATTTTAATCCCTGCAAGACACTATTATAGGTGTCTGAGTTGTAAAACAGTGGAAAATACAGCCTTATACAAGCTTTGCACGTGGACTTTAAGCTGAGCCTTGGAAATTGAAGGAGGACTTTGACTCAGAAGTCATTTTATAAAGCAGAGGTGAGGAGAAAGGAGGTTATTTCATCCAGCAGAGCGGAAACAAGAACAAGGCTGTGGCCATGTGGAGGACAGTTGGAACACTACTGCTAATACTACATACTGGTAAGACTGGCTTTTTAAAGCTAAATATGCTGTAAATGTATGAAAGAAGGTGCAACCATTTTTCTTTTATCTGAAAGATCTTTGATCCTGTGTTGGATCTTATTGAGTGTCCATGTACATAAAAACAATTTTACTTTTAGATTTGAATATTCTTAAGACTCTTAAGATTTAAATACTCTGGACACATAATTTGGCAAAAAAAATTAAGCAAAAATGATTAAGAAATAATAACAAACTGTGCACAACAAGGTAAATGTCCTACTTTTTAAACCTTTTGTAAGTAACGTTTACTTACAAAAGGTTTAAAAAGTAGGACATTTACCTTGTACTGGTGCCTTTTGTATTATTACAGTTATTTCTGGTTACATCCTTACTAACTGATGACCAATAAAGGTGAAGCTATTTCTATCAATAATCCCCTATTCTGGAGGAATAACACTGTTCAGTCCTTATTGCTGTACCACAGAGAAAAATATCTGAGAAAATGAATGTCGTGTGTGCAGTAAAAATATGCTTCTTTTCCCATTTAGTAAATTATTTTGCAACCCTTTTTACATCCCAGTTCCCATGTTGGGAATAGCAGTGCTGAAGCAGAATGTCATTTTTGTAAATCAGGTGGTGTAACAGTTTAATGCCAGAATAACTCTCTCTGTCTCTCCCTCAGTGTTTGGCCAGAGCACAATCAAATGGTGCACCATCTCACAGAACGAGCAGAGGAAATGTCAGGCCATGTCTCAGGCTTTCAGCACAGCCTCCATCCGTCCTTCCCTCAGCTGCATCAATGCAGCGTCAGTGGAGGACTGCGGTCAGAAACTACAGGTAAGATTGAACTGGTAGGAAATCAAACTCGAAGCTTCCTTGGACCCAAAAAGTTTGAAGATTGTTTATTTCAGTCATGTGGGACCAACAAGGACCCATTAAAGTTGATTAAATGCTCCGAGTACCAGAAAGTGCAGTCAGACTTCAGATAACAACATAAACCATGAACCAATAACTTGGTGATCTGTTATCAGCACAATGCACACGTTGTGTTTCTTTTTTTATGACAACCACAGACTGGGAGCTTTCTGACCTGAGAACAAGTTGCCCCAGTTAATGAAGCATAAGCATGGCTGAGCTTGAATTACAGACAGCAGTTTAAATCCTAGGAGAATATCAAATAGCTATTACATTTTAAAAGGATGCTTCATGTTTATTTTAAAACCTTTCATTGGTAAAGATTTGTTGTTGTTTCAAAGATTTCTTCATTAGTTATCATCTTTGCAATGTTTGAGTTAATGAGTCATCCATTACTGCTGACGCCCTATGTCCTGTGTTTCACTATCATTAATATTTTTGTCTGCAGAGAAAGGAAGTTGATGCCCTGTCCATGTCTGCCAAAGACATCTACAACTTGGGGAAAACAGCTTCGTTTAAGATGGCTGGCAGCGAATCACAGGATGGCTGTAAGACCCCAAATCAGTGAATTACAATTAAGGAGACGTGATGAAGCTAGTGGGTTAGCTGAGCTCAGCATAAGTACAGGAACATGACAAAGTTTTAAAAAAGGCCTTCGATCACTGCATGCTTGTTTAAATAATACAGAATAACTAGAAATGTCTAAATAAATAAAATAAATAAATAAATAAAATAAATATTCTAACAACTGTTTCTTTGGCCACAGACAGACTACAATCAACTAACAAAACAATGAAAACAAGAGACACCCTGTTTCAGTTTTAAGGTTTTACATATTGGAACATTTAAATACAACCTCTAATGCAGTGGTTCTCAAACTGTGGTACGCGTACCACTGGTGGTACGTGGGCTCCCTCTAGTGGTATACAGGAAGTCTCCAAAAACATTTTAAGATTAAATAATATACCATTTTCCGATTGAGGGATTTCTGAAAAATGAAAACCTATAGCTTTGCTGTCACTTCCAACATAAATGAAGACAAAACTAAACAGCAGTGACATTTGTAGGGTTATTAAAGTTGGACTAGCGGGTATATAATGATGTGCTATGTGGTGGCTAGCAACAGAGCTATGGTTAGCATAATATAAATGCATTAGCACAGTGAAGCTGGAGGATGAACGCTAACTTTTTCAACTCGATAAATGTTAACGCGAGGGTTCCCGATGGTTAGGGACAAATGCAGTTGTATGGCAGGATGCTGTAAACAGACCAAACTTCAGTCAGGAGACTAGTGAGGTTATCCATTCACAATATGACAAGGAGATATTGCACTTTGGTATTAAATAAATAAATAAATTAATTAATTAATTTTAAAAACTAACCTAAAATGCAGAACCAGTGTGTGAAAACCTGAGTACACCCCATGGTTCAGTGAACCACGTTTAGCAGCAACAACTGAACATAATCACTTTCTGTATAACTTTATCAGGCTCTCACATCATTGGGGAGAATTTCAGTCCACTCCCTTTTCCAGAGCTACTTCAGATAATTGAGATTTGCACTCATTAATTTGTACACAGCTCTCTTAAGGTCGTGACAGAGCATTTCAATCAGGCTGAGGTTTGGACTTTGAATGGGCCTTTGCCACACCTCGATCACTTTTTCAGACATTCTGTTGTAAATTTGCTGCTAAGACACAGATCACTGTCCATGGTATATGGCCGATTCCATGACTGCAATAGGTCTGAACGGCGTACTGCACGCTGCAGTATTTGACAAATATTGTGTACGTAATGGCCAAACATCTCCAGGTTGGTCTTGTCTGTCTAAAGGACACTGATCCAGAAGCCTTGTGATTTTGTTCAGATGCAGCTTTGCAAATCCTAAGCTGTGCCTTATTCTTTTTTAGAGGAAAGAGGTTTTCTCCTGGCAACCCTTCAAACAATCTGTACTTGTTTAGTCTTTTTCTAATTGTGCTAATTCTAATGAACTTCTGAAATTAACATGGCAACTGAGGCCTACCAGCCCGTGATCACTCCTGAGGCGTAATAAAATGACCATTTGTCAAGTTCCTGAGGAAGGCAAAAGGTGACCCTCCACGTTCTTATGCTATGCGCCAGGTTATGGATGAAATCCAGTAGAATGACACTCCAGCCATGTATTCAAGCCCTAACCCCAACCTTATCCCTAAGCTTAACCAGCACTTTAATGACGTTGGATAGTGTTTTCCAAAGCGATTTAAGTAAAACAAAAGTACATATGTGGATTCATTCCCAACGGTTCTCATGTTTCCTCATTTTTACGATCTTGTAACGTAGGGACGTGTTGGGTGCCCGGAAGAGTAATATATCGAGGACTTGTCATGTAGTGTAAAATGTTACGCTTTGGGAGTGAGAGTGTGTTGTTTTTGCAGTTCCTCTGAGCATCACACATTCTGGGGAGAATTTGCTGGGGTACCCACAGTTGGGAAAATTGTGTCAAAACTGATGCTTTTATAGAGATGCTCACACTTACTGATGATCAGTTAATCTAATGTATTTGATAAGGAACACCTGGCTGCTACTCACCCTCTTAATTCCCGCAGAAGCAGTAATGGTGTTTTTAGATTTTCTCACACTATTTCTGAGTTTTGGCTCAGTTTGTAAGGGTTAGTTAATTTGTTGCTAATGAAACAAGAGTAGCTTGATTTCTCATAAAAAGCAAGCACATAGGCCTAAATAAACAGCATTACATATGAATAATGTTTTATTCATATGTAAAGGTTTTACTATTATTACATAGTAAAACTCAGCTTTTGTCACTCTTGAAGCTTTTATGACATTTTAAGCTTTTATGACTCTTCAAGAAGGATTATCTTCTGAACTCAGCGGAGAATATATCTCATTTGCTCTTTATATCATGTCTTTCTATTGAATTTATATCTTCTGGCTTATCTCCACTAACATTAATGCACAGTGTTTCATAGAGATAGCAAATGACCAAGTCAGCCATTATGTTTATCTAGGATAAGTGTGTTACATTATGACTGCTGTTAATCCCAACAATTGTACATGTGGGATATTTCAAAACTGATGTGGTAAACTATACTTTGATCCCAGAGATCTTTTGGTGTCTGATAATAGGAGTTCAGTGTCAACATGTCAGACACCATTTGTGGGTCTCGATTTATCAGTCTCATACAGCGGTTGCTAATACCTGTGCTTTTTTGCTTCAGCTGTCACCACCTACTATGCAGTTGCTGTAGTGAAGAAAAAAAACTCTGGCATCAATATCCACAACCTGAAAGGAAAGAAGAGCTGCCACACCGGGATAGGTCGCACTGCTGGGTGGAACATGCCCATAGGGTACTTGATAGACCAAGGCTACATGTCCGTGATGGGCTGCAACATCCCACAGGGTATGAGTGACATGTTTGAGTTTTCAATATTTAGTCATTTTAGACAGAATACAACATGACAGGAACACAGTACAGCTAGCAGAGAATAACAAGAGTTAAGTTTGTTTTATGGAGTAATCTTGAACAGGTGAGTATGGAGGTACAAGACGAAGTGACCAGGACAACACAGCCTATTAAACTGAAACACCAATTATTTTCACAGCTACATAGAACTTATTAATAAATGATCAGATGATAGCGAATATATATATTTATATATACACTAAAGGAACATTGTGTCATTTTAACTGGCAGTTGAACCTGCAGTAAAAAAAATACCCGCATAGGAAGGTTATCAT
The DNA here is from genome assembly GCF_056152115.1 of Neolamprologus brichardi. Taxonomy (NCBI): domain Eukaryota; kingdom Metazoa; phylum Chordata; class Actinopteri; order Cichliformes; family Cichlidae; genus Neolamprologus; species Neolamprologus brichardi. The sequence continues at coordinate 30,582,543 of NC_142120.1, read as the reverse complement.
GATTAACATAGTGATGTGTGTTTTCAAAGTAAAAGCCTCCAAATGGTTGTATAAATTTTTTTATGAGCCTTCGGTTATTTATTGGGTGCTATCAAGATGATTTTAAAATGTGACATTTTCAAAAAAATTACAAAATCATCAGGATTGTAATAAACATCTCAAAATTCAAAATCAAAGCCTTGTTATAAAAATGTATTTATGCTTTAGGTTGTCAGATTTTCAATGTAAAAGCCTGATAATTAGTTATTTTCTATTTTTACTGTCTAAACTGTTAACGACCTGTAGCTTTATTTAGCCAACTTATTTAGCCACAACTTTTCAGCAGCAAGCCATTTACCAAGTCTGGTAGTGGACTATGATTTCTGTCTAAGCTTAACTAACTTAACTAACTTTTCTTTTTTTTTTGCCTGTCCCATTTGGCTCTTTAGCCGTCAGAATTGTTGTCTGAAGGCCAACAAGGATGCCCAATGGATTTACTTTGCCAAATGGATCATCACAGCCTTGCTGTATTGGTCCATTTGATTGACCTTTGTTGTTATTATTTATTTTATTTTATTTTCAGTTGTTACAGATGGGACAGACATGACTGAGGGATAGGAAAGGGAGAAAGAAAGATGAAGGAAAAGAAAAACAGAAGGGAAGAGGGACAGTGAGAAAGGGCACTTAAAGAGAGAAAGAAAAAAAAGAAAAATCTCCTGGATCACCTGTTGAGAGAAAAAGAAGAGAAAACAAGCAAAAAAAAAAACAAAAACAGAGCAACATACTAAACACAACACCATCACATTAATCTAGCTAAGTGTAAACAGCAGTAAATACTAAATATTGAATGTTGTTGTGCAGCAAGCAGGACCGACAGCACACAATGTGCTTTGAAGTAGCAGCCAAGAAAGGTGTAGTTTATGTCTATGAACAGTGAACACCCGTGTGCACCTGTGTGGATCAGTGCGCTTGTATTCAAAAGGTTTCCCCATGTCTGCTAGAGGGTGTAGAGGGCACTAACAAGGATCCTTAACTAACATACTAGTTAGTTAAGCGTAGACAGACGTAGTCTAGTATGGTGATCTGAATCCTTGTCAATAAAATGATTCTTCACAGTATTTAAAGTTATTTTAGTGTTTATTTTGGTACTTTGGTGTATGAACTCTACAGGAAAAATATTAAAATGATAATGCTAATAAAACTAACTGAGATTGCCTGCTGAACATCCAAAGTAAACTTCTCACACTTCTCAAAATACATATTCTTACAGAATAATGTAATACACCGGTTGCGTGTCACAGTAACATTTCTTTGCATGCGTGTGTGTTTGCACATTAGGTGTTGCAAATTTCTTCAATGCCAGTTGTATCCCTGGAGCTCCCCAAGGTGAGCTCCAGTCTCTATGTCAGCTGTGCATAGGAGATGAAAGTGGGCAGCACAAATGTGAGATGAGCAGCAACGAGAGGTACTACAGCTACGAAGGAGCTTTCAGGTAAACCCACATTCACACTCATTACACTCTTACACAGAAGATACACAGTTAGGTATGAGTCCAGTATATCTGTTAATTTGTTTCTATTTCACAACAAAGTTTAAATTATTAATTTTGACATTACTTCAAAATTATGAAGCAAGATGTGTGTGTGTGTGTGTGTGTGTTTTAATCTGAGGACTGAATAAACCTTAATAGCTTGTATTTAGAAACTCTGCAAATGTCCTGTTCTTGGTCTCTGTAGGTGTTTGGCTGAAGGTGCTGGAGATGTGGCCTTCATCAAAGGCACAACTGTAGAGGAGAACACTGACGGTAAAGTCATAGTTAGTGAAGGGTAGACACACATTAGTTGGTTATTATAGTAATTAGTTTCCTACTAAGCCGGTTTTATCATTCAGGATGTAACTTAACCAGGTGCTTCTTCACCAGGTCGTGGTCCAACCTGGGCACAAGATCTGAAGTCCTCAGACTATGAACTGCTGTGTCCTGATGGCACTAGAGCTCCTGTTACTCAGTGGAGCCGGTGCAACCTGGTCCCTGTCCCATCTCGTGGTGTTGTGGTCAGAAATGACATCAGTCCCTCTGTGGTGTTTAACATGCTGATGGAAGGCCTGGTAGGTCCAAACAAACCCTCCTTAGGAACATTCAGACATTAATGGCACATCAGTAGCACCTCAGTAAGCCAAGGGGTTATTTTTCTGCATTGTGAACGTCAGAGCCTTTTTTTCCCATCCGTCACATGAGTATGAATAACCATCCATCCATCCATCCATTCGCTTCCGCTTATCCTTTTCAGGGTCGCGGGGGGCGCTGGAGCCTATTACCAGCTGTCATAGGGCGAGAGGCGGGGTACACCCTGGACAGGTCGCCAGTCTGTCGCAGGGCCAACACACAGGGACAGACAACCATTCGCGCTCACATTCATACCTAGTGACAATTTGGATTATCCAATTAACCTATCCCCACAGCAAGAAGGTCCTGAGTTCAATTCCAACATTCCAACATCAGGCCGGGGTCTTTCTGTGTGGAGTTTGCATGTTCTCCCCGTGTTTGTGTGGGTTCCCTCCGGGTACTCCGGCTTCCTCCCACCGTCCAAAGACATGCAGCTTGTGGGGATAGTATGAATAACCATTACAAAAAAATGTAAACAAAAAAAACCATTAATATCATTATTAAAGATGGTCACCAAAATGTAAAGTTAAACAAACTCAGGCTACTGAACCTGTTTGACTTTATAATCGGTTGAATACTACTACTACTACTAATAATAATATTAAATTGTATTTGCACTTTTCAAAACTAGTGTTACAAGGTTCTGCTGTCCAAACATTTTGAGTCAATTAAACATCTTCACTAAAAATTTGAAGGTGTGATTCAAATGTGAACAACTTAAAATTAATATTAATAGCAACTCCTAAAAGAAAAAGATGGAATTAAACATCATATATTCAAATAAACACACATATATGTGTACACATTTATGTACACATACCTAAAATTGCAATATTCCTCCGGAGGTAGTAGCAAGCCTGGGTGACCTTGTTTGTGTTTCTCAAAGGTGAGATTAGAATTGAAAATCAATTAAACCTGTGCTGTGCTGCCATATGTTCCACTTACTGTCTGGTTACGTGCTTGTCAGTTGTACAGATGGCTGGTTAAGCCTGAATCAATCTCCAATAATAATTTTGGAAGAGTGTGTTCTTCGACCATCTGAAGCACCTCGGTTTAACTGTACTTATGCTACTGACAGCAAATTGCCAGCTTCAGTGCTAAAAGCACGAGTAATGGCAAAAGTTCTGTGATATTAATAACAACTCCACAATAGTCACCAGTTTAGCCTTGGTGTGAGATTGCTTACATTTCTTATTGCATATAGAGTGTGTGGGTGTGTTAGTGTAGTTAAGGGTTCAAACTGGAGGTTGGCTGTGAGCTGAAAATCTAAGATTTCACTCAAGTATGTGTTAGAGGCCAACTGAAATAATAGCTTAGAAACACTGGCATATGGTTTATATACATGTGAACATATGGTTACCACTTGGCTTTCAAGTTGTCAAGTTTGGAATAAAGTGTAAAAGTATTTTAAGATATGGCCGGATTTAACCATCTTAACCTTTACATGTGATAATGCCTTCCATGTTTTATTTGAATAACACTCTAGTCATAGTACTCCAGTGTTAATTAACATTGACCTCCTGTTTGCAGCAAAAGTCAAACTTCCCCATGTTTTCATCGGTGGGTTATGGAGACGGAAATGTGCTTTTCTCTGATCTCACCACCACCTTTAAGGCAGCTAACTCGGATGAACCCAAGAAGTGGATGGGTAATAGGTACCATAATGCTCTGAAGGCCATGGACTGTGATCCCAAAGGTGAACAATCTTTTATTAAACACTTCGGAGCATTCCTGAACTTGCTTTAAAACCTATTTAACTGTCTTTACAACCTACAACTACCTCCCATGTCAGATATCCCAAATCCCTTGCGGTGGTGTGTGATATCCAGCGGTGAGCAGCAGAAATGTGCTGACATGAGCGTGGCCTTCCAGAGTAAAGGGCTAACTCCAAACATTAACTGTGTCTACGGGGACTCTGTGACTGACTGTATGAAGAAAATCAAGGTAACAGAAATCTCCCTACTGGTTCTTAGTCCCTAAAATGACAATAACTCAGATCATTGCATTCAGTTCCCTACAAACACGTCACGTAATGCAAGTGTTGCATTTACCTACTGCATAAAATGATATTGCCTAACATTTAGCTTTACTGAAATAGCAAACATGACTGTGTGGGCCCACAGTAGACAGCAAACCCACCCCTGTTCTACAGCCCACAGCAGTTTTGCCTTTTGGGGCAAAACTGCTATATTAAGGATACATAATAGTCACATGTACATTGTCTTGTTACCTCACAACTAGCATGCACTTACGAATATATGTAAATATGTTACTTAATTATCTCAGACAGCTATTATACATCAGCCTGCAGAATACTTTTGTAGAAATGATATAAAAAATGCTTTATTCTAGCAGTTCTGGTATCTTCACTCCAGCGTTTCCTTGTCATGTGTTTATAGAACAAAGATGCCGATGCCATCACTCTGGATGGAGGTTATATCTACACTGCAGGCAAAGACTATGGCTTGGTCCCAGCTACTGCCGAGAGCTACACAGGTAAAAACACAGAGACTCCAAAGTACAGTCACAGTGGTCTGGTTTCACAGACGAGAAGCAATCATGCGAGTGGGGTTTTTTTCTTTTCTTTCTCCAGACGACTATGATGGTTCCTCATACTACGCAGTTGCAGTGGTGAAAAAGAGCAGTTTTGACATTCGTAACCTAGACGACCTGCGTGGCCGTCGCTCCTGTCACACCGGATATGGCCGCACAGCTGGCTGGAACGTTCCCGTAGCAGTTCTGATGGAGAGAGGTCTGATCAGCCCACAACAATGTCAGATACCCCAAGGTCAGTTTGGTGTGTGTGTGTGTGTAGAAAACCTTGAGCTTTGATAGCAGAGGCTGTAATAAAACTGTGTTACTTTTAGTTTCTTAAACTCCCATAATCCCACCTGCCAGCGTTCTCCAGTTCATTACAACCCTGATTACGTTTTTTAAATTTGAGGCACATTTATGGTCAAACTGTAACACCAGTGGAATGATCAAACACTGCTCGTTGCTCTTTCTTTTACCTCAGATAGAGCCTAAATTGTCAGGGCAGTCTCTAAATTTGCATTTTATGTTTCCCATGATGCTTAGCTGTTGGAGACTTCTTTGAAAAGTGCTGTGTACCAGGTGCGAATCAAGCCGGTTTCCCCAGCAGCCTGTGTGAACTCTGTGTGGGAGACGAATCAGGACAGAACAAATGCGAGAAAGGAAAAGACCGTTATGATGGCTACGACGGCGCCTTCAGGTACTAAAAACCCACCCCAAGCCCACTGCACCGCATCAGGAAATCTGGATTCATTCACTGAAGGAAGACATTTTTTACCCTCTTCTGTACAAACACTGCATTTCTTTAAGTCAGCGTTTGTTAAAGCAGCTATGAGCAATATTTTGCCCTGACAGTGTATCAAATAATTTAAGAGAATGTTGTTAAAATATTTTCTAATATACAGTGGGGCAAAAAAGTATTTAGTCAGCCACCGATTGTGCAAGTTCCCCCACTTAAAATGATGACAGAGGTCAGTAATTTGCACCAGAGGTACACTTCAACTGTGAGAGACAGAATGTGAAAAAAAAAATCCATGAATTCACATGGTAGGATTTGTAAAGAATTTATTCGTAAATCAGGGTGGAAAATAAGTATTTGGTCACCTCAAACAAGGAAAATCCCTGGCTCTCACAGACCTGTAACGTCTTCTGTAAGAAGATTTTCTGTCCCCCACTCGTTACCTGTATGAATGGCACCTGTTTGACCTCATCATCTGTATAAAAGACACCTGTCCACAGCCTCAACCAGTCAGACTCCAAACTCCGCCATGGCCAAGACCAAAGAGCTTTCGAAGGACACCAGGAAAAGAATTGTAGACCTGCACCAGACTGGGAAGAGTGAATCTACAATAGGCAAGCAGCTTGGTGTGAAAAAATCAACTGTGGGAGCAATCATCAGAAAATGGAAGACATACAAGACCACTGATAATCTCCCTCGATCTGGGGCTCCACGCAAGATCTCATCCCGTGGGGTCAAAATGATCATGAGAACGGTGAGCAAAGATCCCAGAACCACACAGGGGGACCTGGTGAATGACCTGCAGAGAGCTGGGACCAAAGTAACAAAGGTCACCATCAGTAACACACTACAACGGCAGGGAATCAAATCCCGCAGTGCCAGACGTGTTCCGCTGCTGAAGCCAGTGCATGTCCAGGCCCGTCTGAAGTTTGCCAGAGAGCACATGGATGATACAGCAGAGGATTGGGAGAATGTCATGTGGTCAGATGAAACCAAAGTAGAACTTTTTGGTATAAACTCAACTCGTCGTGTTTGGAGGAAGAAGAATACTGAGTTGCATCCCAAAAACACCATACCTACTGTGAAGCATGGGGGTGGAAACATCATGCTATGGGGCTGTTTTTCTGCCAAGGGGACAGGACGACTGATCCGTGTTAAGGACAGAATGAATGGGGCCAAGTATCGTGAGATTTTGAGCCAAAACCTCCTTCCATCAGTGAGAACTTTGAAGATGAAACGAGGCTGGGTCTTCCAACATGACAATGATCCAAAACACACCGCCCGGGCAACAAAGGAGTGGCTCCGTAAGAAGCATTTGAAAGTCCTGGAGTGGCCTAGCCAGTCTCCAGACCTCAACCCCATAGAAAATCTGTGGCGGGAGTTGAAAGTCCATGTTGCTCGGCGACAGCCCCAAAACATCACTGCTCTTGAGAAGATCTGCATGGAGGAATGGGCCAAAATACCAGCTACTGTGTGTGCAAACCTGGTAAAGACCTATAGTAAACGTTTGACCTCTGTTATTGCCAACAAAGGTTATGTTACAAAGTATTGAGTTGTATTTTTGTTATTGACCAAATACTTATTTTCCACCCTGATTTACGAATAAATTCTTTACAAATCCTACCATGTGAATTCATGGATTTTTTTTTTCACATTCTGTCTCTCACAGTTGAAGTGTACCTCTGGTGCAAATTACTGACCTCTGTCATTTTAAGTGGGGGAACTTGCACAATCGGTGGCTGACTAAATACTTTTTTGCCCCACTGTAGCAGAAACAAGGTTTTGTCCTGTTTAAAGGAGATTTTCCTTCCCACTGTCGCCAAGTGCTTGCATATAGGTGGTTGTCAGGTTATTGAAAGGTCTTTACCTTTCAATTTTCAGCAGTGGAAGTTTCATACAGATCCAAACCACAGAAGCATTTCTGATATATTTGTGTATATGGGAAACATGCCACAGCTCCTCCAAATTATAAATTATAAATTCTATCGAAGATTAATGCACTCACGCCACACTTGCATGCGTTTGTTTATCCGGTCGTTTCAGGTGTGTGGCAGAAGGAGAGGGAGACGTGGCGTTCGTCAAGCATTCTACTGTCCTCGAAAACACTAAGGGTAAGACGAGTAACCCCGGACTTTGAGATGCTCACCTTTAAACGTCTACTATTTTAGGGAGAATAAAAAAAAACAAACAAAAAAAACATATGTTTACATTAAAGTCAGTCATCTGAATTGTGTTGTGTAGGTCTGCTGCCTTCAGATTTCCAGCTGCTCTGTCAGTCTGGGGGTAAAGCCGAGGTAACGCAATATAAATACTGCAACCTGGGCAGAGTCCCTTCCCATGCTGTAATGGTACGCCCAGACATGAACATCCATGCTATCTATGGACTTTTGGACCAAGCACAGGTAACGCTGTTCATCTGAATGTTCTTTGTGAGAATCGGAGGTCCTTCAGAATAAGAGTTTGGGGATTTTTGGCAGTATGTTCAAGGATGCTCTGAGGTCTGAGAATTCAAACTGGGCATCCAAAAGCATGAATTACTCTGTCAAGCATGATTTTCCCATGAAATTTTTATATCCATGTGCTTCTTTGCAGACATATTTTGGCAGTGACACAGGTACTGCTTTCAAGATGTTTGACTCGCAGGTGTACAAAGGTACAGATCTTATTTTCAAAGACTCCACTGTGCGCCTCGTGGGTGTTGCTGACAGAAAGACCTACCAGGAGTGGCTGGGCCAGGTCTACTTGGACTCACTGGTTGACTTGGAGTGCAGCTCATCGAATGCAGGTAAAGCCAACATGCTAACCTCTGTATGTCAAGTCTGAAGCTCCAGGCACTAGCCTAGTGTAACATAAAGACCGGAAATGGGGAAACTAGTAAAAGTATGGCATGCTCACACAAGAGTTTAAGACAGATGATGGAAAATGAAATGAAACAATGCAGCGGCCTCTTTAAGTTGAAATGCCAGAGTGCAGTTGTCCTAAATTTCTGTCTTAAAGTTTGCAAGGAATAAAAAAAACGTGTGCTTTGTATCTGATACAAAAAGTTCCACTGAACAGATTGAAGACAATGGAGATCTAGAGTTGAAGAAAACTTGTTCCAACTTAAATTTGACTAAAAGCCGGCCATCTGTCTCGGGGATTGCTTCATTAACATAAAAATACGTCTCATGTACAGCCTCGCTAATATTTCTTGATCTCTCTCCTTTTCCAGTGGCGTCCTCTGTGTGGCTGCTGCCGACTGCCTTGTTCAGCTTCATGCTGACCAACTACTGGATGTAACAACAGCATGACAGGCCTACACAGCTACTCTTTTCCCCACTCATTTCCCCTTTTTCGATTACCTGTATGCTCTCCTTTCTGAGACACAACTGTCACTTCTTTTCCTTTTTTTTTTCATTCACCTCTTTTCACCACATTAATGTCCAGGCTTTAATTCTTCTGATTGCTGTCCACTCAACCCACGCCACCATAAATGCATTCACTGCTCTGGGAGCCCTTTGCCTTTCTGTATTTGCCTGATTGTATGTTAATTAAACACACGAGAGGACGGCATGTTGGAGCTGCCGTCGGATGTGAGATGTAGTAGTGCTGATGCACAACGCTTCCTGTTTTTGTGGCAGAGGTATGAGTAAGCTACCAGTCGACTGTCAGCCAAATAGGGGAACGTGCTGCCGCCGCTTTGTTTACTGAAGGTGAGCTGCCATATCAGTGCATGTGCTGCCATCTGTTACTGTAAGTGGGTAATGCAGCACCGTCTCTCCAAATCTGGCTTTGCAAAGAAATCGCAGTCTGACTTTTAAGCTCACGTGTGAGCTGTTAAAGATTTAAAACTGTCCTGACCTAGCCAGTTATAACTGGATTCACACCAGCTCTTTAGTTTCCCGTGAGTCCACAAGTCAGATTGCTGCTTTGCTGCCACTTGCACTGTAAATACTGCATATGAGCACAGCCTTTTTCTTGCTCCAGGCTGTTTCTACTGTAAGCTAATACCATATGAGTGAAAATGCACTAGTGTGATCTCCACACAGAGCTGTGCTGCGAGTGTGTGATGACAAACAACTCCATGTGCGTCCGTAGGCTGTCTGCTTCATGTATTCTCCTCAAATGTTTAAATTTGAAGTCCTTAAATGATGCGATCAAGCCTGCACCAGTGCAGTGAAATCTGTTTTCTCTTATTATTGATTGTAATCTGATGCATTTGATCGGGAACAGCAGTGTCAGAAGACAATACATGTTCCACCATCCAGCCATTTTCTGCACATTTTGCAGTTCATCAGTTTTTTCACAGATGGAGTGAATAAAACCAGCACAACCTGTCAGGTTCCAACAACGTTGGGGAGAACATGAAGGAAACACCCTGTGGTTTGTGTCGGAGGGTGAATGCGAATTTGTTTTTCTGGATGGTTGAAGTGACAGAGGAGTGTTGGTGCAAGACTTGTTTGGGTCATTTGAACTTTAAAACCTTGAAAAAAGTGTTTCATTTCAATTTTTGTAGGTTTAGTCTGATTAGGAAGGGGTTTGATTTTCCTTTAATCATTCCAGAGTGTGATCGCATGTCTTCCAACCCAAACAGCTCACTTACTCTCTCTTTAACAATGACTGTTTTTGCTCAGATCCACTGTAAATGTTGGATGCTGCTGCTGCTGCTTGATGCTATTTCCTGTTGTTAACATGTTGATTGGATGTGTATTTTTCCTATGTTAAGAGATTTATTTTTATATGAAGTTCAGGTGCCATATCAGTGTATATGTACTGACTCATGTTGTCAGAAACCAATGCCTTCTCTTTCTGTGGATAAGACATGTATTTCTATGTGAAATGATGGAACATGTGACTAATATTTAGTTGCCAGGCCAGTGTGTCTGCACAAGTATTTCTACATAAAGCTCTTTCTAATGAAATAAAGCTCTTTACTGCAAAATACACTCTGTAGAGCCTTCTTTAAAATTGTCCAGTGTTTTTTTTTTTCACTTTTCTGTAGGTGTTTCAAATTCTCTCTCCATGAGGATCTTTTTTGTGGCCACTTCATTAGGCACAAGTGAACACTTTGGGCCCCTTAGGACAAACTGACCATTGCTTAAATGCCACAGCCTACTTGAGAATTGTTACTGACTGCATCTTCTTGATGGCTGCTTCCAGCAGGATCAAGGACCATGTCACAAAGATCAGATCATCTCAAACTGGTTTGTTGAACGTGATGGTGAGGTCACTATACTCAAATGGGCTCCACAGTCATCAGATCTCAATCCAATGGACAACTTATGCCTCATGCTACCAGTAGTAGCTAAATGTAAAACTAGTGAAGAAAAAAAAAACAAAAAAAAAAAACAAAAGAAGGGGAAACAATGTCAGTGGCCTCCACCTGTAAAATTCCTACTCTTTTGGGGATAATTAGAGGGGCAGCAATAAGACTATTTCATTGACACCAAGGTAGCTGAAACTATAAAACTCTTCTGCTACTAAACTGACCAAATCAATATCCCTGAAGTTTAATCAACTAATGCTGTACACCAATTAAAGTGTTCCTTTACTAACAAGTTATTTTCATTTGGTAGCAAGTGTGCTTTTCCTGATATGACCAGATTCCTACTGTAAATCTCACCCATTAATCGTGAGGTATAAAGTTTCTGGGCAATTGCACATATTTATAATCTCTGTACACCACTACAGCAGTTTTTAATACAATCAAGATGGGATTTAAGTGCAGACTATCAGCCGTTTTGAATTATAATCTTTATTGATTGAGTCACATCTAAAAGGTCTTTTTACACAGCACATCTCACTTAATATGAATACTTTTTTTTTTTACACTAGAAACACAGAGCCAGAAAAGGCTCTTTGGCAGGATGTGTTACAGACAAATGATTGCACAGTTCGCTACAAGGGATGAATGTCAAGAAGACCTCATCAGAAGTCAATCTAAATCTTCTAAACAAAATGTTTTACTTAAACACAGCGTCCACATCACCGTCAGAGGTTTGTGGGAGGTAAAGAGCACACTTCAAGCTCCCACGTGTTTTCACAAGTTTAAAAGGACATTTATTTTTCTAACCACAGTTTGTTATAAACTGACCTTGCAGATTGCGAGTACAGACATTACCGACCACCTGAGCGCACCCTGATGGTGATGGTTCACCAGCACGCCGTCTCTGTGCCATGCTGAGACAATGTGCTCACACAATAGTTCTATTTAGTTCAAGCAGCAGCGTTTCGGTCACATCCCACAACCAGCTTGTCTTCTTCACTTCTTCACCTGCCTGGATCCGTCCTTCCAGCCCGACTTCACCTCATTCACAAACGTGTCTCTGACTCTCTTGAGGCGGCCACTGATCTCTCCCAGATCCCCGGGCACTCTGCTGGCCTCGTCCCGGACCTGCCGTAGCGTCTGGGAGCGCAAGGCCCGGTCCGAGGCGTCCCGTCCGGCTATCTGAGCCTTGGTGATAGCGTAAGCTGTGATCTGAGCTGCCCTGCGAATCGGTCGAGACTCCGCCAACTTCTCAACGACGTGAAGGTTGTTGACTAGCGACGCTAACAGGCGAGCGAGCATTGTGGCAACTGGCTGTTAGCTTCTCCGTGTTCTCCCCGTGGGTTTCAGCCCTGTAAAGTCCACATACAAACCCATTATTGACCCTCGAAGTGTCAAGTACGTGGAGATGCAAGTTTAAGTACACAGAGAGAACTAGACGTACCTCAGCTGAAGCAGGTGACCGCTGAGTGACAGTGAGTGACGTAACACAGACTGTGGGAGGGATGAGGCTAAAGTCGGTTTCGAGCTCGTCGTTCAGTGGCTTCTTAAAGAAACAGGATCATCAAACGACTGTTTTCTTGGATTTAAAATGTTTCCATTAAAATTAAATTAATTGCATTTCACAGAACTGAAAGCAGTTTTAAACAGTTTGCCACATGTGAACTTAGTTTTTGACTGTTAATGTGGACAGAGACTTGGCTCAGGGTTTCCTCTGCTGTCTTCCAGAGTAAATACGTTTTTACTCTCATACTGATTACATGGCCATTCATACCACAACAAAATAAATACGCAGTTTACTTTAATATCCTATTTTTAAGATTTGAGACACACTTTTACTTTAATTTGTAATCAATAATTTTTAATAGAAAAAAATATTCAGCATCAAAACATACAAGACATTCCAGATGCATAATTTCAAATTTCCAAGGCATAACAAGTAACGTAAATATTTCACAAATTTAAAAGGATGTAACTTGATTTAAGACGGTTTGCTAGGATTTACAAGGCTGACAACAAAACAGCCAATAACAGTAAACTACCGTCTTTAGAAAACAAAAAGACATATTTATATATTACGTATAAGTGACAAAAAACCAATCCCAGTACAGGGAACTTAGTCCTACGTAGGACTAAGTTCCCTGTACTGGGATTGGTTTTTTACGCTACCGACCAGAATCAACCAATGTGAATCCAACTTCAGGTAATTTTTCCGGACAGGTTTTGTAGTAACACCACCCGGTAAACGACATCCGGTCGCAACTTACGTATATCCGCTTTTAAGAAAAGAGTTCCTGCTCGTTTCTCACTTTGCTTCCCCCCGTCTTTTACTCGCTGGTCTTTTAGCTTCACTCTCGTCGGACTCGGTACTGCAGCCATGCGGGTGTACGTGCTGTTCGCGTTGGCGGTGCGTGGAGCCGAGAAGAAGCTGCTGCAGATCGGCAGTGTCTGCCAAAATGTGTGCCCCCCCCATCTACAATGCACATTGGCGTTGCTATCACGAAGAGGTTGTTTATACTTTATCAGAGTATAAACAACCACAGTAACTTTGGAGACCATTTTTTTTTATTTTAGACTTCTTAATTTAACATCTACATCTATATATGTCGATATCTCAACAATGTGTGCCCTCAAACAAACTCTGTGTGGATTTCTTTATTTTAAACTCATTAATTTAACACACACACACACACACACACACACACACACACACACACACACAGAATCTGTAAAAAAAAAAATACATACAAATTCTAAGGTTAAAATATTATTTATGGAAATTCATCATAACATTTAGCAGTCTTTCTTTTATGCCATCAGCCATTTATAATCAGTCTCATGCTCTTATTCCCCGCCGATAATTAACAAATGACAGGTTTTTAAATTTTGGTGACACAAAATGGCAAACAGTATGGAGAGCTTAAGTGTCTGCTGGACATCAAGTCAAAAACACCGACCAAACTGTGTTAAATTCATAACTTTTTAAAACTCTACAATGCACTTATGTGTACAATTATGTTATCTTGTGCTTCTGTTTTCCTCTCTTCTCCCATGAAATAGAAATCAATTGCTCACACAGTACACTTTGAAGAGATGTGGAGGAGGAGCAAAGATGACATTAAACATTATTCTCCCTTTGCTATATTTTCAAATGTAAAAACATAATCTCATACAGTCATCTGGGCAACAAATAAACATGGAAACATGGGGATACTTCTCTTAAAAGGCTTTAAACCCATAATGAGAAGACCAACACAAAAACCTGTTGCTACTGGGGTTTTTTTCATTCGTAGTGCTGAGGTCTGAATCTGAGGGCACCAGTACATCCAGAGTTCACAGAAGAATTGCAGCTCTTTATTCCTCTTGTACAGCTCCAGAGTTTATGTGCAAAAGAGAAACGTAAATGCTTGCCAGATTAAATAGTCTTGTTAAGGAACAATCCCTTTTGTTCTTAATATCAGATTATGTTATCTGTCATCTGTTATTCTGTTTATCTTATTCTATTGTTTTATTCTCTTGTACTTCCTGCCATGACCAAAACTTTCTCACGTGTGGGACTAATAAAGGTTTATCTTATGTTGAGAACTGCAATCACAAAATTAGGGAATGTGAAAATGCAATTTTTAATGACAAAATGTAAGTGTAAAAGTCTTGAAGACTGCTTAACGAAATGACAACAGAGCTTGGCTTAGAGAGGTCAGGCTATGTTGAAGAGAAAACTACTTTCAAACTTGCTAGTTGTACAACCTCTTTTTGCCTTATATACTGAATTTTCAATTATGTTTGTAGGTTTCAATAAATCGCTGTGTGTATTTCCCATTTTCCAGCAAAATATGAAAAGTAAAAGCTATATATGATATAAAAATGATATTAAAAATATTAATCACCAAGAGAAATCATATCACATTTATTATAAAGCCTCTGAAATCAAACACCAGCAGTGTGGCAATGTTGTTCACTTACACTGTATATAAAACATTAATATACAGTGTATATTACCCCTTTGGCTACATAAATCTTTTACTGTAGCAAACATTTTCTGCCGTGAAGAGTAAAGTGTTATGTTGAATAACAATGAGCCTTTCCTCCCAGGTCCCTTTTTGTCATTGTTAGTGAAGAACCCAGAGCTCAGGCCCAGCCCGGGGTCTACCTGGTTATGTGCAAGGAGCTGGAGGTGATAACTCAAAAACAACCAGCGTCTCAGGCCCTGGAACGATGGATCGACAAATGGAGCAGTTTGTAGGCCGTGTGTGGTCAGCAGCAGAGTGCTGGGTCTCGACCAAAAGCGAAAGCCAAGCATGTGAAACCCCGAAGGCCCGAACAAAGGTGCACAAACGCAGCCCAAACACTCGGGCAGGACGAGTAAAATAAAATGGTAGCAATGGCAGGAAAGACAGTATCATGTGGTTTATTTCACAAACAAGAAACAGAACCTCCTTTGTGGTTTTTGTTTTTCTTGAGAATACATGAACAAAAAGTTGAAATAAAGAGGCAATAAAATTCATGTGCTGGAGACCACACGAAACCCTAATTCACCCCAATTCCTGTCGTCTTCACATTTTATTTGCATCCCTTGTCCATAGAGTCAAAAATGACCCTGCTTCACTAAAGACCTAATATAAAGCAATTTCATTTTAAATGCCAAACCCATTTTGTATGAAGAAACATTATCACTCATTAGAAATTGTTGACATTGGTTCTCTTGTTACAGTCCCAAAAGACTGCATTAATTCAGTGGATGTGGTTTATCATAAAACTTGTATTGCCCAAGAAAGTATCACAAATGTACAGAATGTAGTTCTGAATACATTTACTAAAGGCACTTCCAATAACAGTCAAAACCAATAAGGCAAGATAAGAGGGCAACCAATTAAACCTGAGAGGGATCCAGTTTTTATCCCTTCATGTACCAGCTACTCGCAGTTTGCTGTGATAATATTCTCATATCGTGTAAGAGTTTATTTGCCGGGTGTCAGTTCAAGACACCCTCAACAACTCACCTCAGTATAGCCATCATCCAGGCTGGAAAAACTGATCAGGAAGGCTGGCTCTGTGGTCGGCATGAAGTTGGACACTCTGGTGTCAGTGGCAGAGAAAAGGACACTAAAAAAAAACTGCTGGACATTATGGACAATGCTGGGCATCCTCTGCACACGGCCATAAACAACCAGAAGAGTCTGTTCAGTGACAGGTTGCTTCTCCCAAAGACAAGAACCAACAGACTTAAAAACTCCTTTGTCCCACACGCCATCAAACTGTTTAACTCCTCTCTGAAGGGGAGAGGGAGGGGAAACAGGAGGACAAAGGAGGGGGGAACAACTAAGCTGTAGTGCCTCTCCACTTCACTGTGCAATACTTTTTGTTAATAATCAGCGGTGCAATAGACTCCATACTTGAAATGTGCAATTCACTTGTATTTTTATTCCTATTTATCCCCTTTGTATATTTTATCTATATATGTCTTTGTATGTGTATATATATATATATATATATATATATATATATATATATATATATATATATATATATATATATATATATATATATAAAATTCTTAACTCTGTAACTTCTGTCGGTGCTGTGCTTTTTGGAAAACAAATTTCCCAGAGGAACCAACCCGAGGGATTAATAAAGTTTTATCTAATATAATCTAATCAGAAGGAAGTGCACTTCACTGACTCATCAACTTGTCTCAGACTTTCCACAGAGTTTCACAGACAAAAATAAAGTGCATGCGCATAGAGCTCTATATTAAATGTGTCTGAGTACTTATCCAAACACTCCACGACCCAGCAGAAATTGTAGCAACTGATGCTTGTGTGACCAAGTGGTTGGCGGGGTTATAAAACAAATAATAAAATGTCAACGGCACCTGGGGGGGAATTTTGCCCCCAGCAAATATAAAATTGTTTAGAAATGAAATGTAATTAAAACAACAATATTTGCACAGGTTCAGGGATGCACACTGAGGTCGGTTCAAATATTAATACAATTTTATTTATTAGTATAAAATAAAAAACAACAATGACAGCGCACTGAATGCAGCGTCATCTAAAACTGTGTACCAAATTACAACAAAAATAAACACAACTGGGACTTACCAGCAGCAGTGGCCCAAAAGAACCCCCCCCCCCCCACTACAGTCTATTCACCCGGTGCTGTATAATAAAGAAAGTGTGGAAAACGACCCGCCACGGCCGGTGGTAGATCCTCAGTTCGCTGAAATAAAAGCACAAGACATACACATTAAAGGGATAAAAACATGGGACATCAAATAACAGGTTCTCTATATACTTAAAAGAAAAAAAAGAATTAAAAGAAAAACTGAAATCTTTAATAAAACACACCCACATACACA
Source organism: Neolamprologus brichardi (assembly GCF_056152115.1). Classification (NCBI taxonomy): domain Eukaryota; kingdom Metazoa; phylum Chordata; class Actinopteri; order Cichliformes; family Cichlidae; genus Neolamprologus; species Neolamprologus brichardi. The sequence goes on along the minus strand of NC_142120.1, from coordinate 30,565,526 downwards.
CCACAGAGCAAAGATTGGAAATGCTTGCACTCTGCGAGCCAGCTCACAGCTGGTGCTGGTTCCGATTGTCCGTAGCCCCACGCAGTCTCGTTCAGCTCTCCACAAACTGGGAGAAAATGGGAGGCAGTACCAGTTGTGTAGCACCAGCCCGATATGGAGCTGAGGATCGCCCTAGCCAGCCAGGAAAGCTGGAGTGAAACAATAGTCCAGAAGGGGCTTAGAGTGAGACCCAAAGCCCCCAGGGGCGAGGCGAGGCAAAGCAGCAGGTACAAAACTGGACAGCCAACAGAACGGAACACAAGCAAGGCAAAACAAGACAAGACAGCAACTAGGCAGGCGTCTCGACTCTTCGCTTAAAATCAGGCGGATGGTCCCTGAGAGGGTGCGGCAGCAATCAAACCCCAAGACTGGAGGCGCTATACTGCACGGTGGACGCAACTCAAACGCGCCTCTCCACCACGGCTGGAGTAAAGAAAAGAAAAACAGCCGCGCTGTAGCAGTCCTACGATCCGATCGTCTCGGTAAATTAAACAAGAGGGCAGCATTTACTGCTGTGTCGCGCCAGAAGCTCGGCAGGAATGAACCAACAAAAAAAACCAAAAAAAAACGGCTTCCCTTTATACAGATAGACACCACCACGTAATCAATATGCACGTGGGTTCCTAATTAGCCCAATCACATGACACGAGCGAGCGCAGCGGAAAGAGAGGGAGAGAAGGTGAAGCGAGCAAGCAAGGAACCAGAGAGAGAGACGCACACAACCCATCATCCGGCCAGACTTGCTCTCCTCAGGGGCACCAGGACAATCCCGAAAGGAACGTCCACTCACTAGAATGGAGGATCAGTGCAAAAAATTCACAGTGGGCTTACTCAAGCTTGATGTGCCAAAGCTAACGGCCATGTGCGCTCGTTCACGTTAAGCAACACCACAGTGCGCTGATTCAAATGCACAAAATAAATAACAGCTTACTGTACATTAAACATACCTTAAGGGAAAGCACATCCTTCTCTTACTGTAGTGCTAACCGAAACAATAACTAACTCACTCGTTTGGTTAGCATGGTTGCTAATTATTGCTAACAAGCATATCCGCGATTAGAGAATAGCTCTTAACACCGGGTTACATCATACCGTCAAAGCATAATAACATTCGGAAATTGAATAATAAGCACACAAAACAGAAGTATGGATAATAGTGACTTTAAGGCTATGACGAGTGAACATGTCAGTGAGTTCACACGACCTCGCTCTGCCAAAGCTACAAGCCATGTGTGCTCATACCTCCTCCCACCCAAGTTGGCTACGAAGTTGACTGTCGTGAAAAAGTCGGGAACCAACGACATCATAATACTTAAAGGCAATTGTAGCGCATAGTGTATAGATGTGAATGTAACCGTACAGTGCGCATCAGACATCAACCAATGAATTCATATTGGGATACAGCACCATGCAAGTCGCAAATGTGCTACAAACTAACTCCGTTTCCCCACAATCTCACCTCAAGAGCGGATACACGATGTCTTTTCCCGGTTGCCAGTTTTAGCTTAATGGCTAAAACTGACGTTCAGGGGACATTGAACGTGAACGTTCTAAACGTTCTGGGAAGAATGACACTCAGACGCACGCCTACTGTGACGTCACAGCATTTGAGCCCTTAAATACACCCCCCCCCCAGATAACACAACCACTGCACCAACCGCACCTATCGTTGAAAGCACACCTTAACTAATTAATTTATCCATTCAATAGGCTTCCAAAAGTCACCCAAAGGCTCTATACGTTCTTCAAGGCAACCACACTGACTGCACCTAGTGTTGAAAACACATTTTAACAAATTTAATTTATTGATTCAATTGGCTTCTAAGAATTGACAACCCAAGCTGTCTGTAAAAATGTGGCGCTCAGTATTCAGTCGCACAGTTTCTTCAGATACTGATGGTTTTGAGGAGCTTGACAGCTGTTATTTAGAGCCCGATGGGTTCCTTTTACCAATCTTTGGTTCCAGAGATGAACAGTTACCCACCTCTGAAACAACAGAGGCTCCCACAAGCAGTGTCTCTGCAAACATAGATGAAAATGAAAAGTCTCTCACCAATGAGAGTAACAGTATTGATTCAGTCAATGCTGTCCTTCCTGAACCCTCAGATGTTGATGGATATGAGGAGGATGAAATTAATGTTGTTAGAGAAAGTCTTGAAAGAGGGGAAGGAGAAACAATTTTTTCCCAAGTTCAAACAAGCTTTTCAGGTCTTTCTTCCTTTATTATGGCTCCAGTTGAGTGTGTGGGCCGAGGAGTAATTTATGTCACCAGCCAAATCCTTAAAATTGCTCGAGCACCATTTACCTCAGCCACGATTGAATCTGGTGAAATGTCACCCACCTCTGAAACAGCTGAGGATCTTACAACCTCAGCTGTTTCAGAGGGTGAAACAGCTGAGGATCTTACAACCTCAGCTGTTTCAGAGGGTGAAACAGCTGGATTGCTTCAAGAACGTTTAAAGACACATAGGTCCTTGATAATGTACACAGCTGGGTATCTTTGCTTAAACCTCAGATCACGAAAATTGAACAAACGATTGTATACAGATTTAAAAGTCTGCAAAGCAATGTACAATCGCCCTGTGAAAGATCTGAGGTTACACCACCGCAGATGTTTCAGAGTATCTACAGATAGACCCATTGTTTCTGTAGATACACATGAAAATGAAGAGTCACCTTCTGAAACAGCTGTGGTTCCTACAGAACCTTAAGATATTAACAGATCTGAAGAGAATGAACAAACGAGCAACTTTTACAGAAACCTTTTAAGCTTTGCATTCATATTTTAGAGCTCCAGTTGAGTCTCTGGGACAAGGAGTACGTTTCGCCATCATGTCCATCCTTACTATTTGTGGAGCACTATTTACCTTATTGTTCAACCTGTGCTCAGCAGTTACTCAGCGTATATTTCCCTGGCCCACAGACGAATTTCATCCCTAATTTCTACACTGGGAAGATACTTACGTATACATTGTCGTGCAATTGTTATAATTGTTTTGTTGCATTTATTTACAATCGCACTTGTAATATTCTTTGGCATGAAAAGATCCAATTTGTTTAATCACTAATTCTAACAAACAAACAGCACTTGCTATAGCAACATTTTCACATGAAATTCAATATCCTTAGCATATAATGACATCACAATTATCCCCTAGCCCAGGGGTGGGCAATCTCAGTCCACGAGGGCCGGTGTCCCTGCAGGTTTTAGATCTCACCTTGGGTCAACACACCTGAATCACATGATTAGTTCGTTACCAGGCCTCTGGAGAACTTCAGGACACGTTGAGGAGCTAATTTAGCCATTTAAATCAGCTGTGTTGGTTCGAGGACACATCTAAAACCTGCAGGGACACCGGCCCTCGTGGACTGAGATTGCCCACCCCTGCCCTAGCCAGTCGCAGCAGATGGCTGCTCCTATGAGTCTGGTTCTGCTGGAGGTTTCTCTCTGTTTAAAGTGAGTTTTTCCTTCCCACTGTCGCCTTAGTGCTTACTCATAGGAGATCATTTGATTGCTGGGGTTTTCTCTTTAATACTGTGTGGTTTTAACCCTACAGTATAAAGAGCTTTAAAGTGTCCGTTGCAAATTGGCACTATTAGATAGACGTCAATCGGCTTCAACTGACAAAACTTTGAAAAAATAAAAAAATCAATCAATCAATAAATAATGGTGTGTGTGTGCGCTTTTTATTTTTCTTTACCAGGCTAAGTGCTAAAGCGTAATGGGTTACAATTATAGCCCATAATTGTAAAAAAAAAAGTACTTTTCACAGATTATTCTTGTAACAAATGTGACTGTGCTGGGTGGCTGTGGCACTGTGCGCAGGATAAAACCTCTTGATTTTAGTGTCATGTAGAACTACATTCAGGCCAAGGCCTGCATTTAAGTAACATCAGTGATTAGAAGCCAGTGTTTTGATCTTTTTGTTTTGTTTTTCTGATAAGGTTATTTTAAAGTTTATTTTTAAGTCATAGACCTATTTATATTGGTTTCCCTGGTTTTAAACACACATTTTAAGCTCTTACTCTTTCTTCATTAAAACAAATCATTTACCTGTACGGGGACTGACAGCCACTAGAGGCCACTTTACTCAACGTTTACATTCATCAGTAGCTTCCTTCTCAAATGCCAAATGCTTGCCAGATTAAATAGTCTTGTTAAGGAACAATCCGTTTTGTTCTTAATATCAGATTATGTTATCTGTCTTTTTCATCATTCATATTTTATTGAGACCTTCGATGGGGCAGTTGCAAATATGCAAAGCTTAACTGGTGATTTCTACAGTGGTTTTACCGGCTGGTCTTTAGCATGTTATGTTATTTTTGGTGAATAAAACAAAACCACTACAAAGAGCAATGAGGCGGAGCCGTTACTGAGACACTGAGCTCAGGTAGAGTGAAAGAAAACACATTTCCAGCATCCAAAACAGCAGCGCTGTTCCTGTGACCTCTATTAAAACCTTTACTTGGGAAAAGGGAGTCTTTCATCAAAACATCCTCCAGAAGTTGAATTAAAATATGCAGCTTAATGAAGGCCGACAGCAGTGGTACTATTTTAGAAGCAGTGAGCAGGGGTGAGTCTAAAGGGGGGCGTGGTGTGTACTAAACCATATTTTTTCAAGGTTTTTACATTTTTCACATTGAAAGAAAAATAATCCACAATACTACCTAAATTAAATCGTTTTAATATTTAACAATGTAAAAATTAAAGCTTATTTCACAAGCCAATACAAATTTACCTGGGCCAGTAAAACTCTGAGCCATTGACCAGAGGGTTGCCAGGTTGGACAGGGAATGATTGTTAATATTAATTAATGGTCTACACACCATCATAACATCTTTACAGCAGCACAGAAACTTTGCATCAAAGCACAGGGCAAACTTCTGAATGCTGACACACTCACTTCTTTTTTATAATAAATAATACAAGGTATTATTCATGAGATCCACTTGTTTGTTAACAATAAGCAATTGAGATTTAGAGATTTAAAGTGCATATACCATAAACTCCCTCTTGTGGTATATGAAAATAAAACTTTTACAAGATTATGTTACTGCACCTTTCTGTAGTCACAGAGGAATTTGTTATTACACAAGGAAATGTGTAATAATCATCACTGTAATCCATAATTCCTTAAAACTGAAGTATAGGGCATAGTTTAGTGTTTTGAGACAGATCTTTTTTTACTAAAAACATTTTTACGACTCACTAAAATCCTACAATTTATTTAAGAAGAGTTGATTTTTTTTTTTTAATCTAAATTTAAAATGCGACTTTAGTATTAACTCACCGACTGTTCAGTCCCTGTTTATGTTGCTCTGTCACCACTAAGAGGAAGTTGAGGAACTTTGTGCTCTCACCCCACCACACACAGACAAAACTGCACAAGATTCCTTCTGAGAGCACAAATCCTCTGCATGTGAGTGTAATAGCTTCAAGACAGCTACAGGTACCTCGGTGTTCATCTGAACAATAAACTGGACTGGACTCACAATTCAGATGCTCTCTACAAAAAAGGGCAGAGCAGGCTGTACCTGCAGTGGAGTGAAGTGAAGGGCCCACTCCTGAACACCTTTTATGACTCTGTGGTGACCTCAGCCATCTTTCACGGTGTGGACAACATCTCCCACTCCATGCAGGAGATACTGACAGCACCGAGCAGCTCCTTCAGTAGCTGGAGTGATTTCGCAGGTCTTTCCTTCCAACTGCTGTCAGACTCTACAACATGATCTCTGCAGAGGACCACACATGTGCGCACACACACACACACACACAAATATAGCATACAAAATTGTAACTCTTGCACTGTCTCCCTGGTGTGCAATTTTCCCTACGTAGCAAAGTATTTTATTCTATTTGTATAGTATTTATTCTATTATAGTAGTCTTTCTATTTTGTATAATATGTTATTCTGTTTATCTTATTCTATTCTATTGTTTTTTTCTCTTGTACTTCCTGCCATGACCAAAAATTTCTCACGTGTGGGACTAATAAAGGTTTATCTTATGTTGAGAACTGCAATCACAAAATTAGGGAATGTGAAAATGCAATTTTTAATGACAAAATGTAAGTGTAAAAGTCTTGAAGACTGCTTAACGAAATGACAACAGAGCTTGGCTTAGAGAGGTCAGGCTATGTTGAAGAGAAAACTACTTTCAAACTTGTTAGTTGTGCAACCCTTTTTTGCCTTATATACTGAATTTTCAATTATGTTTGTAGGTTTCAATAAATCGCTGTGTGTATTTCCCCATTTTCCAGCAAAATATGAAAAGTAAAAGCTATATATGATATAAAAATGATATTAACAAATATTAATCACCAAAATAAATCATATCACATTTATTATAAAGCCTCTGAAATCAAACACCAGCAGTGTGGCAATGTTGTTCACTTACACTGTATATAAAACATTAATATACAGTGTATATTACCCCTTTGGCTACATAATTTTTTTACTGTAGCAAACATTTTTTGGCTAAGTCCACACACAAATCTTTTTTTACACACACAAATTCTTTTTACACACACAAAACTGATTTACAAGTACAAAATATTTATGACCACATTTTGAGCCCATACATATGCAGTAGTTACATTTTGAGTTCTCCAAAGAACAAAGCATTATTATCTGCAGAGATGTAATCCGATTACTTTTTCAAGTAACGAGTAAAGTAAGGGATTACTATTGCAAAAACTGTAATTAGATTACCGTTACTTTACCGTAGGAACGCTGCGTTACTGCGTTACTAAAACCGTGATTTCTTTTGCGAGAATGTCTCATGACAGTGACGTAAGCAAGTGCGACATTTGTGACAACAGTTGTGTGCAGATCAACAATGGATCATATATCGAGTGCAGGAGAGAGTATGAGCGTGCAGCGTTTAAAGCGTGGAAGTACTGACCTTACTTTGAGTTTGATTCCATAAAAAGTGACAAAAACATTAGCGTCCGTTGTGGGTGGGAAGAAAACTTCTTTTTACACCGAAAAAAAACCCTAAACAAGCTCCGAGTGCGCAACGACATAATGGGAAATTCACAGAGAAACTCACGGATTCTTCAACTGACCGCTGCGGCTCACCTGCACCAGGGCACACCTCCGCCTACCCCAGTAATTAGTTACTGATTACTTTTTTCAAGTAACTTGACCAACACTGGTGCTCAGCGGTGTGGCTGAATACATGATTAAGTACCCACACTTAGTGATGGTGAGATGAAGCCTCGTGGTGAACTGAAGCTTTCCATCCAACTGGTCGACTCGTGGTTTGAAGCATTGTGATGATTCATTTGCTCTTCTGCGCCATCAAGTGGACGATTCAAGTGAAACAGGGTCAATGATTATAATGATGGGATGTGTAAACCTCTAAACTGAATAAATAAATTGCTTTCATGGTTATTTATCCCGAATATTGTCTCAGTATGTCTGATACGAAAGAGAAAGTGGAAACTATCAGGGCAGAGTTTTGGTACGATTGTGTAACTGTGTAATCATGCTTATGTACGTGATGTACATAAGCCCGAATAATTTGTCCTGTTTTTACAATTTAAATTTCAGTGGTATATGTGAGCAACATGCTCAATATGTAGAGACCTGCTAACAGTTCAGGCCACTAAATATTTTCTCTAAAGCTTCTTCAGTTCTAAGGGTCAAATGGTGGAGAGTCCCATCTCCACCATTTGACCCTTAGAACTGAAGAAGCTTCTCGGATGAGAGGTGAAACGTCTTCAAGCAACTCAAAGAAGTACAGACGCTTTTCTTTCCAAGCTCCTTAGACTCTGCTGTTGGTGATTTAGCCTTAAGGTTAGAAGAGTTTATGACAGCTTAATATATTTTTGTCAATGATGTGTTGAAAGAGAAATAATAAGAACAATATTAGTAATATAATGAGCTCTGTTACGGTCTCTGCTTCAAACGGTCCTGCTCTTCCTTATTTAATGATATACAACAGGAGAAAGCATGGAGGACCTGTGATAAATACTGTATCAATAACAAGGTTAAAGAAGTGACTTTCAACATGTGGCATATTTGTTGTATGTACCTGTTTACACTGTCTCTATAAATGTTGGAAACCAAAAACAAACAAACAAAGGCGTCTGCTCAGTCACGTGACCACACGACAACAAATCACGGCAGAGCAGGAGTGGAAGGGAGAGGTGAGCTTGCAGGAGATCGAGAGGAGACTTCGCACAGCAAAATCTTAAATAAAATGAAAGAGATTCAGAGATTGATTCATGATTGAAGTAGAAACAGGAGGGAGGGGAGAGAATGAGAGAAGAAGAGGCAGCTGTGCAGCAAAGACACAGAATAAAAGGGGAGAATTGCACATCTCCCCTTCTAGAAATGGATGCTTAAATGAAGATGAATGAAGATGAATAAAGGTTTTGTGAAAATGACTACTGAGTTCCAGTGCTGTCTCTGGATGCTTCGAGGAATAAAAAGAACCAGGGTAAAACTGATTTTACAAATATATTTAACAATGAACATCAACAATCAAACAAACATAACACTTCAATTCATTATTTCAGTCCATTTCTCTCTCGTCCTTTCTTTTTTCTTGCCCATCCTCTCCACCGACTCTGCTTTCCTGATCCGTCTTCCCTCTCAGTCTTCTCTCTTTCTCCTTCATGCACCTCCTCTCTTGCTTTCGCAGGGAGGTGCAAAGATTGGTTGTAGCTTTCACAACAAAGGAGGAGAGAACAGAGAGGGACAGATTAGTAAAGGAGAAGATAAAGAGGCTTTTACCTGGCTCAGATGTTTCATTTTGGAAGTAAAATACTTACTAAGGGAAAGATTAATAGCTTATAAAGCTAGATTACCAATTGGACCAAGTGGACAAACCGTCTAGCGATTTCCTCCACGTCATTTCTGCACAACGCTTTTGTTGTTAATAAATTTGCCCAATGAAGCAATCGCAACAAGGCTTCCATGCCTTTTTTTTTTGTCTTGTAAGGTGACCTTGTTTAAAAAAAAAAAAGTTTGTTTTAGTTTTTATTTGGGTCATTTGTTTTTGTTTTTTATCAATCTGCTTTCATTTTGGTTCACATAATTAACACCCACGCACCCTGAGGGAAAGTACTGTTAGCTTTTAAACACAGTAGCCGTGGAAAGCTGCAACCAACATTTATTTTTATCATCAGTACATTTGAAAGATATTTTTAATTAACTGACTGTAAAGTGTTACAAATGAGAGAAAATGCCAGTACATCTGTTCTCTTGATTTGGCTTCTAGAATCTCAAAATTAAGAAAGTACACCCTCCTTCAACTGCTGTAGGCCCATCAGGAATAAGAATACTTAAACTGTAGTGTACATCACCTCTCCTCTCGCGGTGCTGTGGTCTGTCCAAAGGACACTGCTCTTGTGGTTTGTTCAGATGTAACTCTAAGCCATGCTGTGATGTTCTTTTTAGACACAAGAGGCTTTCTCCTGTCAAACTTTTCAAACAAGTCATACTCGTTCAGTCGTTCTCTAATTACACTGTCATGAACGTTAACATTTAGCAGGCCAATTTGGACCTAGAGCGCCTCAGATGTAGCTAGCTGCGTCTTTATTCCTATGGAAGCAATATTTACTTTATACAACAGACGGTTGATAATTACACTTTGACATTTTGGGTGACTGTGTGTCTAAATTGTGACAGGAGTGGTTGGAGGTTGGTGAACCCTTCAGAATGGTCTACATTTCTTCAAAAACATTATTTACAATATTACCAGTTTTTTAAACAAAACATTAACAAAGACGGCTAAAAGTGAGCAAAGATAAGATCCTGAGGTTTATTTTCTCCAGACAAAACGTTTCTCATTTAACCCTCTGGGGTCCAGGGTATAATTGGCCGTTTTTGACTACTTTTGATTTTACCTCTATATTTCACCTTTAAAAACTGTTTATCTTGCCTTGTTTGTTATCATTATTTTCAGCACAACCTCAAATATCTGAAATTTGAGTTATTTTTTTTCTTTCATTTTGGCATATTATATTAGCACAATTGATCTAAATCCAGACAAAAAATTCAAAATCCGAAGAGTTATATTTTTTTTACTGTAAAACCCACAAACATGTTTAACGAATCATTTTCATAACTTGAAATGCAAATAGGAATTGTACATTTCTAAAAAATTATGCGCGTTTTGCAAACAACAAAGTTATATGGTACTATTTACCTAAAAATACAGCCAAGATCTCAGGCATTTTTTTATATAACCATTTAAAACTATTTACTGAACAATCAGGTGTTCTGCATCAAATTAGAAGGCACACAAAAAAAATAGTTTGTGTCCACTATAAAACAGAACAGCACAGGCCTAAACCCCGCAGGTCTGACAGCAGGAGGTGTATCAGTTCCTTTTTCCATGTGGGAACAACGTTTACACTGGAATTTGCCTTTGATGGCTTTTTTGGAGCAAATGTGACACTCAGCAGTGTAACTGACATACAATACAAAACAATAACTACACAACACACTAACCATAGCCTCTAAACACGTTAAACATCACTAATGTCTCACATATGAAAACTCGCTCTCTCCCTTTCTTTTGCTCGCCCGCTTTCCGTTGTGGGTCCTAAAACTCCCCCTTCTCCCTAAACAACCAAGTGCCATATGTTGCCATATCGTTTTTTGATTGGCTGACATGGTAAACTTTAACACCAATAGGGAAGGGGTGTTTTTTCTTTTTTCACTAGCAAGCAGAGAGTGTTTGCTAGCGCTGTCTGTACTGTTCTTCCCGCTGTAAACACCACTGTTTTGTTCAGAAAAAAAAAAAAAAAAACACATTCCATGTATTTTTTAATCATAACTCAGGTTTTACGTGGCCCATCGACACAATTCAAAAACTGGTATATAGTTTAAAGTCCGTACTCTTAACCCAGGTTGACAAGGCTCTGGCTCGTAGCATCTTGTAGCTGTGTCGGTTTAAATTGGTCATGTGATTCTGACGCGCCGACCCCAGGGGGTTAAACCATTTCTCTTTGGGTGGGGTGGGGGGGCTCTATCGGCTTTGTTTTTGCGTTCCTGCACATCATTGTTGTTCACTATTCTCCTGATGATGGAATCATGAAAAGTAGCCAATGTGAGAAAGTCATTTAGTTAGTCATCTGGGCATTTCCCAGGTTTCCTTTTTACCTCTCAGTCTACTGAACGCCTTTCTCTTGGGGCCATCTTCTGTGGCCAACGACTCCTGGGGAGGACTTTGGAGCATGATGTCATGAGAGGGGGCGTGGCCAGGATTTTTGGTTGAGGCACTATCTTCCTGGGCCAAACAAAGCTCAAGCGCAATGAGTCTGAAATTACTTTAGCCGAATTGGATACTGCTGTTTTCCAAATGGCGAGTGGTAAATCACCAGGTCCCGACGGAATCACAATTGAATTTTACAGATATTTCTGGAATGACATTAAAGATTTATTATTAGAGGTATTTAATGAATGTATAAATGATCAGATGCTCTCCAACTATGAAACAAGAAATAATTTCTTTACTTCCTAAACCAAACAAGGACTCTATCCTTTTAGATAACTGGAGACCAATCACACTTCTTTGCTGTGATTACAAATTTTTAGCTCATGGCTATGCCAACAGATTAAAAACAGGAATAACTCAAATAATAGATGAGACACAGTCAGCCTTTATAAAAGGACGTCATATCCATCATCATACCCGTTTAGTATTAGACATGTTGGATTACAATCATTTAATTCCTCATGATAGCCTTATTTTATTTCTTGATTTCTTTAAAGCTTTTGATTCTTTGGAGCATAATTTTTTATTTAAAGCTCTGGAGGCTGTGGGTTTTGGTCCCAGATTTGTTAGTGTAGTGAAAATGTTGGATAGAGATATAACAAGTAGTATTGCACTCAATCAAGAGTTTTCTGATAGTTTTTTAATCGTGGCATTCGGCAGGGATGTCCTATTAGCCCGTTATTGTTTATTGTGGCAGCAGAAATGCTTGCCATTTATATCAAACTCTCTTCAGATCTGGAAGGCATAAACATTCTTGATAAAGAATTTAAAATTAGTCAATTTGCTGATGACATTGCCTTATTTCTAAAGAATGTAAATATGGTCTCTATTGCAATTTATAAAATCCCTTTATTTTGTAAAGAATTCGGCTTAACACTAAACCTTAAAAAATGTGAAATCTTAGCTGTGCACAGATGTAACCAAAGTATTATTAACAATATTCCAGTAAAAGAGGAGGTAAAATACCTTGGTTTAATAATCAGTACAAATATTAATGATCGAGAGAATAATAACATAACCCCTAGACTGAATGTAGTTAAAAAAAAATACTTAATCATTGGCTAACACGTGATTTATCCATATTAGGTCTAATCTTACTGTCTAAAGCAGGTCTTTCAAGACTCATATACCCCTGTTATTCAATCTTTACGTCTCCAAAAATAATTAAACTATCCAATTCTATTATATTCAGCTTTATTTGGAAGAATAAAACGCATTATATACGCAAATCACAATTAGTTAAAGACTATGACAATGGGGGCTTAAAAGCTTTAGACTTTGAATCCATTGTTGCTGCGTTCAGGCTCAGATGGATAAAAGACTGCATTTCCTATCCTCAATCTACACTCAAAAAAGTCAACTAAGGCAGTTGTTTGATTAATTCAATAGACATTTGTCTATTTAACATGAACATATTGAGTTTAGGTTCTTAAATCATTATCAGTTGTTGGTTTAACATAAAATAACAAAAAGTTTAATGAAGTAGATTTGCATTCTTCAGTTCAATTAAATGTAATTATTTTAAATCAACAACTCTAAAACCGATGCCTAGTTGCAACTTCTTATCTTGTGCGCGTTTTTTTTATTTTGACAGCAAATGCGCACCTGCGGACCACTTATGTGCACCCCTGGTTATTTAGCTCGTCATATTGCAGCCACAGAAATTCTTTTGTCCATGAAACCATAAAGCTGCACTTTCTTTTTGCCTTATAGTCTGATTTGTCATAACTTTTCCGTTTTGTGGTAAGCTTTTCTTTGGCTGTCACTTCTTCACCCTGACCTGTCTTATTTGGCTCAGCAGAACTAAAATATATATCCTGCTGCTTTTACACAGGCACTCACATAACGCTCAGCGATTCTCTACGCGATCAACCTCTCACATGTTTAAGCTTGTTGCGGGAGATTTCACTTGTCATGTTTGCATAGTAAGATAACAATTGATAAGACGATGTCAGAGGAATTGGTGCGCAAATGATCGTCACTCACCAATCAGTGCTGTCGCTCTCTATACACAGTTTGCGCGATTGCAAAGTGAAAGCAAAAAACAAGCGCAAATTCAAATGCGATTTCAATGTGTCACATATTGACAGTGACTCATCGATGCCAATGACATAATTACCCAGCTACATTTCCGAAAGAATGCAAAAGCATTGACATATATTTTTCCTTCCTACGATAGCCCGACGGGCAGGGCAGAGATAGATTTTGGTAGCCCGACTGGAAAAATCGCTAGCCCTGGGATGTCGGGCTAGCGATTTTGCGAGCCCTGCATAGCAGTTTTTTTAAAAGCCGAGAAATGCACCGTATTTGATAGCTTGCTGCGAGACCTCACACCGAGCACATCTACTGCGGGTGTGGTGCCTGTTATCGGACCTGGAGTTAGCAACATCCCCCAAAAACCCGAAGAGGAGAGTCCTGGCCCCTAGCCCTGCCAGTGTAGCAGAAATGATGATGGCGGCAGCAGCCGTTCTTCTCTGGGTCAGTAGCTTAATGTTGTTTGTGTGTAATTTACGTTGAGTACGCCAACCACGTTATTAAATTAATGCACGTAAGATGAACTAGCAAACACCGTCGTAGTTACATGCGGCTGTCTTCTTGTTTGATGGCAGATACTCCCTTCACCCTGTGTAAACACAGAGCGGACCCGACGCATCAGAATCAGCTTGGTCTTTCTTGGCTTTCTCACCCGACGGCCCGAACACGGACACGCTGTCGGAGCTTAGCAATTCTGATGCGTCGGGTCCGCGCTGTGTCTACGTCTTTTTTGCGCTGATTCTGAGCTGCAGGTTTTGTATCTCTCCAACCAAAAAATTGCCGAGTCAGCAGCAAAAGAAGCGGCAAACTACGCTTCACATTTGATCAATGTCGTCATGAATTCCCTCTGACTTTTGCTGTTTTGCTTCCACCACGATTAAAAAAAAACAAAAAAAACAAAAAAATAAATCACACTTCATGCACAGCTCTCTCTCTCTCTCTGTACTTCAAAAACTGTTTCCTGTCTCAAATCTCTGTTTTCTGCATTATTCATTCACTTATTACCCACCAGTCTACCGTTGTTTACAGCGCTGTCTTTTTCTTTTTTCACTTAAATGACCTCGGACAAGAAAGCCTAATTTCTGCTGTTCAATACTGAAGAAATTTAAACTTCTTAAAATTATGCAAAATTGCAGAATATTGCAGAATATTTTAAGGTTACCTGCTATAAAAAGCCAGACCAGGAAAATCTCCTTCGTGTTTTTCTGTGTTTTATTCTCAGTTACTTTCACACAAAGGCATCTGCTGTGATGTTCACAATTCTGATGAAGTCTCATGTGTATCAGTACTGATAAGTGATCAGAATTATAATATTTCTGACTGTCTGAGGCTAAATTGAATCAAATCAGGACTTTGAGAACCAGAATTGAATGGATTATAGAAATCAGTGATGATACCCAGCCCTAGTGAGCAGCCTAGGCCTGAGAGAAGTGGATGTAGCTGTGGGTAATAAGAAAAGATGAAAAGAACTATTGATAACTTTTTTGTTAAGTTAAGGCCTGATCCGTCTGAAATTCAAAGCCAGTGCTCTGACATGGTGCCATCAATCTTTGAATGCTGTAAAAGCACAGTGTATCCAGGAAACACATTATATGCTGCAATAAATGCACTGCCCAAGTGTCCCCTCTCCCCACTGCCTTTCAGCAACAGACAGCAGCAAACAGGTCATCAGAGGAGGCCGAGATGATGATTAAGTTGAACATTTTCTACAATATTGACAAAGCACTTTAAGCACAAGTTTGTTAGTTAATAATTTAGAAATGAATATTATCTGTATGGACTTCCCCCCCCAAAAGAAAGTGCACATGTAAAACTGCAGTGATAAGCGATACGGTTGAAAAGTGTGCGCCTAACTTTTGTGCTGGTACGCCTAAATTTTTAAAGTTAAGCGTACCGGTGCGCCCATGTCAAAAAGTTAGTCTAGAGCCCTGATTAATTCCCTCTTGCTGTTTTGTTTCCACCACGAAAAAAATAAATAAATAAAAATCACACTTCCTGCACAGCTCTCTCTCTCAGTGTACTTCAAGAACAGTTTCCCCGTCTCAAATCTCTGTTTTCCGCATTATTCGCTTGCTTATTATACATCAGTCTACCATTGTGTTTACCGCTGTTCGGTGGTTGTCTTTTTTTTCTTTTTCTTTTTTCAAAACTGACCTCAATGTCAAGAAAGCCTCAATTCTGCTGTTACCGAACAGATCTAAAGTTTTACAAATGATGCCAAATTGCAAAACGCTCAGCTGTGTCTCACAACCTTTGTAACTTTGCTCTGCTTCACTTCAGCAGCATCAGGTAATGTTCATATATTGATTAATGGTTTTCTTCCGTTTTTGTTCTACTGCAGAATATTTTTAAGGTTATCTGGTATAAAAACCAGGCCAGGAAAATCTCCTTCATGTTTTCTGTGTTTTATCCTCAGTTACTTTGACATAAAGACATCTGCTGTGATGCTTACACCAGGCTTAAAAGCGGTTGTATTACAATAAAAGACCCTGAAATCGCTTTATGACGTAAATAATTTAATTGTTACTAACTCAAAAAAAGATTCCTACTAGTATATTTGTGGTATGCATAAAATTTTAAATAGAAATGAATTTTGAAATATACACTGCTTCTTATGTCAAAGTCTGTAAAAATAGATAAATAAATAAACCACATATAACCCTTGCTACTACTCACTCCACTGTCCAAAAGCAAAATCAAACCAATATACAGATATCTCACCGCGGAGAGCTGTGCCTTACCCCGGCTCCTCGGAGAAGAAGACCCACGGCGCGGCTACCTGGGAGTCACTCACCGGCTGGCGCATCTCCATCTGAACACCCCCGGTGCCGCGGCGCGGGCGTCTCAGATGGCCAGCAGCCCCCGGTGGCACCTCCTCTGTCCACGCTGGTCCTCGGGGATTCCATCGTCAGGAACGTGCGGATGAGGGGGGCGCTCACGCTATCGTTCCCGGGAGCCACTCCGGGTCCACCCCCACCTGTGGCAGAGGGATAGGCCGTTTCAGCTGGCTGCTCAGCCTTAACACCTGGCTTTCCTCCGCTTGCGTCTCCCATGGCGTGGGTTTTATTAACAATTTTGATGCCTTCTGGGAGAGGAGGCATCTTTTTGGGGCAGACGGGCTCCACCTCAACGCCTGGGGATGCCGTTTGCTGTCCGCCAATTTGGCATTTGGCGTACAGCACTCCCGCACACCGCCCTGTCACTACCCCAAACCGACATTACCTGCTGATCTGTCTGTCACTGACTGATGTTCCCCTGGTCCCAGCTCCTATATTTGTTCCACTCTTAACAGTAATACACAAAACTCTGGACTCGGACCTTTCTCTCCCACAGTCAACACAATACCCGTCATAATCACAAACAGAGAGCAACAGAATTATCATAAATCCAGTAACTCCAAAAACATTAATAACCTCCGGCCTCTTCAAAAATGTCAACATCCATTCAACTCTATTGTCAAAAATCCACCAGTCTCAATCAGTATGGCACTTTTAAATGGCCGCTCTCTGTTGAACAAGTCTTTTATTATTAATGATTTAATTTTAGATAATAAACTTGACTGTTTATTTTTAACTGAAACATGGCTGGGTTCAAATGCACCAGTTGTTCTCACTGAGGCCTCCCCACCAAATTTTAATTTCTCTTTTTCTATTAGAAGTGGTAAGAGAGGTGGTGGGACTGCATCTTTTACCAACAACACACTCACCACCAAACACATTTTATTTGATCATTTTACCACTTTTGAATTCCATGCTATTGTTTTCAGCAGCCCCACAGTTTTATCTGTCACAATTTATAGACCACCTAAAGACAGTGCTGCTTTTATCAAGGAATTCTCAGAATTTTTAACAAACATACATTCAAAATTTAATATGATCATTTTAACCGGTGATTTTAACCTGCACATAGATAATCCTTCTGACCCTGCATCAAAAGAATTCTTAAACATTCTTCACTGTTTGGATTTTACCCAGCATGTCACGCAGCCGACTCACAACAGAGGACACACTCTGGACCTGGTCATCACCCATGGGCTGTCCGCCAGTGTGTCCTCTGTTGTTGACTTGGCTGTCTCTGACCACTACTGTGTTTTTTAACATCACCGGTTTTATTCAGCGGGAGACCTCGGTGCGAACTGTGAGGAGGTGCTATCTAACCTCTGAAGTGGCTGCAAATTTTACCAGGGTTTTAGACGAATGCCCCCCTGTGATTTTACCTGCACCCTGTGATTTTATTTTTAATCATTTTAACAGCAAACTGAAGAAAAGCATCGACTCCGTTGCTCCACTCACCACCAAAAAGATTAACATAAAACATGCATCATCCTGGAGAAAGGAACAAGTCAAAAAACTCAAAAGAAATTGCAGGGCAGCAGAAAGGAGATGGAGGAAAAATAAAAATACAATCAACCATCAAATATTTTGCGAGCAACTTAAAATGTACAATAATACATTAAGGAATTCAAGAAATTCATACTTTGCCAAAATAATCAGTAATAACAAAAATAATCCCAAGGTCCTCTTTTCCACAATAGATCATTTATTTAACCCTGATTTTAACAGCTCCCACAGAACCCCCACAGACTCGCTCTGTGAGCAGTTTGCAGACCACTTCAGGGGAAAAATCAGCGCCATCAGATCTGATATTTTATCTTCTCGCGATATGATTTTAAACACATCTGAGGGCTCGATTGTACCTGAGGAGACACTGGACAGCTTTGTCCTGGTTAATGCTGAGAACCTTAAGAAAGTTTTCTCCACAGTGAGACCCACCACATGTCTTTTAGATCCTATCCCTTCTTCACTCTTTAAAACACTTTATGGATTTTTTTGAAGCTGAGCTTTTATACATGATGAATTGCTCTCTTCAGTTGGGTGTCTTCCCTGCCTCCTTTAAAACGGCAGCGGTGAGGCCCCTTCTGAAGAAGAGCAATTTGGATTGTAATGATTTTAATAATTACAGACCTGTATCCAACTTACCATTTTTAAGTAAAATTTTAGAAAAACTTGTTTTTACTCAGATTAATGACTTTTTGAATGATAGACAGATCCTGGAGATATTCCAGTCTGGATTTAAGGTGAACCACAGCACAGAGACTGCGCTCCTAAAGGTTTTAAATGATCTTAGATGTAACTGGGACTCCCAAAAGCTCTCAGTCTTAGTGCTACTAGATCTAAGCGCAGCCTTTGATACAGTAGACCACGCTATTCTTTTAAACAGACTGAAACGCATGGTGGGCCTCTCTGGTGCTGTACACAACTGGTTCACTTCCTATCTCTCAGACAGAACTTTTATGGCGAGTATGGATACATGCTCCTCTAAGATCCATAAAATGACATGTGGTGTGCCTCAAGGGTCGGTTCTAGGCCCTGTACTTTTTAATTTGTATATGCTCCCTCTCGGCGGTGTCATCAGGAGGCATGGAGTGAACTTTCACAGTTACGTTGATGACACTCAGCTGTACATTTCCGTGTCTCCTATTGACACCAGACCAATGGATGCCCTTTTTAACTGTATTTTAGATATAAGATCTTGGATGGCAGAAAACTTTTTACAGCTTAACCAGGACAAAACTGAAGTTTTAATCATCGGTCCTGAGGCTCAGAGAGAGAAACTCTTGTCTAAATTACAGGCATTTTCACTATGTCCTTCGCTACAAGTGAAAAATCTGGGTGTTGTTTTTGACTCTGAGCTTGGTTTTGTCCCACATATTAAACATGTAACCAAAATCGGATTTTATCATCTAAAAAATATAGCCAGAGTCCGCCCTATTCTCTCTCAGGCCAACACGGAGATGTTGATGCATGCTTTTATTACCAGTCGCATTGATTACTGTAATGCCCTGCTCTCTGGTCTTCCTAAAAAGAATATTTCAACTTTACAACTTTTACAAAACTCTGCAGCTCGTGTGCTGACGAAGACCAGAGGGTGGGCCCACATTACACCGGTTTTAGAATCGCTGCATTGGCTCCCCGTGTGTTTCAGGATCAATTTTAAAGTTCTTCTATTGGTTTTTAAATGTCTTAATGGTCTTGGGCCTTCTTATCTCTCAGATCTGCTTTTACCATATGAACCCTCGCGGACCTTGAGGTCCTCTGGTACTGGCCTTTTGATTGTCCCTAAAGTCAGGACACATACTCACGGAGAGGCAGCTTTTCAGTGGTATGGTCCTCGTCTGTGGAACAGCCTGCCGGAGGAGCTCAGGGCCGCAGAGAACGTACATGTTTTTAAGAACAGGCTCAAGACCCACCTTTTTAATTTAGCTTTTACTTAATGTTTATTTATTTTATGCTTATTTATTCTATCCTGTTATTCTATTGTTAATTGCTGCTTTTATCCATGTAAAGCACTTTGTGCTACATTTTTTTGTATGAAAAGTGCTTTATAAATAAAGATTGATTGATTGATATTAATAACATATTAATGTAATAGTGTGACTATGCAATGTATAAGTTGCCACAGAGAGACAAAATTAGAACTTAGTAAAATTGTTCTAATACAGTCCTTTATCTTAGAAAAAAACAACAAGACAATGTTTAAGTACAACTTGATGTTAAGTACATGTAATTTTGGTGCTAGTTAAGCAGTATAGCCACACAATGCTTTCAAACTGTGAAAATTGGCTAAGGCTATGTCCACACGTATTTTTGAAAACTTGATTTTCCGTTTTAAAAAATAATCCCATCCACACATAAAGCCAAAAATGATGGAAAACGCTGCTAGGAACATCCCAAAGCAACAAGTGGCGAAATGTTGGCCAATCAGAAGTCTAGAAGCCTCGGTGGGAGAAAGTAAACAAAGATGGCACATAGAAGCAGAGCGAGTGCTATGTGTGGAGGGACAGTAACTGTGTGTGTATGTGTAAGCATTTAAACACTGCAGAGAGTACAATTAACAGTAACAGTATTTTGTCTAAGTCCCCCATTGCAGAAATTCATTTCACCGAAACAATAACGTGGCGCACACTGTGACGTCAAAAAAGGCGCACATCTTTGGCGCTGCGTTTTCTCCGTTTTTCTCGTCCACACGTAAATGCAAAAACGGAGTTTTAGAAAATATCCACCCTGGCCGGAGTTTTTAGAAATCTCCGTTTTCAGTGACCGAGAACGCCGTTTACGTGTGGACGAAAGGTGCAAAGGCATAGAAAAATCTGAGTTTTCAAAAATACCCGGGTACGTGTGGACATTACCGTCAAAATTTCAGCTAGCTTAGCCTTGACTGAGTGCTAGGAAAAAGTTCACCAGGACTTGTGACATACTTTACTTTGCAGCATCATAACTTTGTAAACATTTCATTTATACTTAGGGATTCAAATTAGATCAAAAAGTTCTTACCTTTAGTGCGAAAATAAGTCCAAAGCTCAGAGATGCACGTGACCCAAAAAATCCCAAGGGCAAATGAAGAACGTTCCAGAATGGGGGGATGGGTTTGAGGAAACCGCGCGATATTTCTGGAAACAACGCGAGATTTTGAAAAGCACTCCTTCATGGAGCGAATTTTTTTTTTCACCAAATGTGAAACAATTTTAAGTCACATCTGTTCTTTGTGTTTCACTTATATTAATATATTATATATATATACATATGCATAAGTTTAGCCGGGTACCAAAGCAAATCATTTGTACTGTACAAATGTACATGTAAATATGATGGTGTATCATAAAAGATTGATACCAAATTGATCACTTGACCCATATTACGTTACTTGCTCTTCGAGTGAATCAACAAATGGCGAAATGAAAAGCTGACCAACAATGCTGTTTATTTTTTAAGAGAGTCTTAGCTTACATGTGTGTTTGTTTCATATATTCAGTTGCTCCCTCCATGGCTAAACAAAGCACAAAATCGGTTTCAGTTATGTAATGATGTGATGTTTTAAGATTAAAAAAGTGTTTGTGTTTTTATCTGAAGAGTATGTAAATATCTGGTTTCAACTGTATATTTGATGATGTTGGTGTTTGGCTTGATTGTCAGCACAAAGAGGGAGAGAGAGGAACAGAGATGGAGAGGAAAATGAGGACAGAACAGAGATGGAACAAGAGCCAGGTGAGACAGACATGTTAGTCAAATGGTTGTTTGCCAAAACTCATCAGAACATGTATCTAGTACCTAGTACCTACCTAAAATAAGTGTAGTGCAGGTCTATGATAATTTTCAGTGTTTTGATTCTGGTTCTGTCACGGCTGGGGCAGCAGTCGTGTGGTGGAATGAATGAGGACCCAAGATGCAGATGGCAGTGGAGATGCAGGTGGAGATTTATTTACAGTGAAAAAACCCAAGGTGAGGGCAGAACTGAACATAAACCTAAACTGGGAAAACTAACACAAACAGAGGACACGGAGGTATACCAAAATGATGCAGAGAAATGCAGACGACGCGACGAGGAGCACAGGCAGACACATACTATAAATACACACACCAGGTAATTAGGAAATGGCACACAGGAGGGGACACAGCTGGAACTAATGGGCATAACGAGACACAGACCTACAAAGTAAAACAGAAAACGCACAGACTGTTTTGCAACACAAAACTCAGGGATCTGAACAGAGTACAGAGGGAAGACACAGGTAGGGATAATAAACACGACAACCAAACCCAAAGAACTAATACAAAATCAGAATAAACTAGAAAATAATAATAAACTCAAAGCGCTGGGTCACCAACCCAGAACCATGACAGGTTCTGTCTTGGTTAAGTCCTAAAGTAGCCCTGATCTTGACCTGTTTTAGTCTTGTTTTAATTCCTGATCAGTTCTGGGTCTGTTAAAAGTGAGTTTTTCCTTCCCACTGTCGCCTTAGTGCTTACTCATAGGAGATCATTTGATTGCTGGGGTTTTCTCTTTAATACTGTGTGGTTTTAACCTTACAGTATAAAGAGTTTTAAAGTGCCCATTGTAACTTGGCACTATTAGAGAGACTTCAATTGGCTTCAACTGACAAAACATTGAAAAAATAAAAAATAAATATATCTGTGTGTGTTTAATTTATCTATACCAGGGTAAGTGCTAAAGCTTAGTGGGTTACAATTATAACCCATAATTGTAAAAATAATATGTATATTTTAACAGATTATTCTTGTAACAAATGCAACTGTGCTGAGTGGCCGTGGCACTGTGCACAAGGATAAAACCTCTTGATTTTAGTATGATGTCATAAGTAACATCAGTGATTAGAAACCAGTGTTTTGGTCTTTTTCTTATTTTAATCTTTCTGACAGGTTGTTTTAAAGTTTATTTTTAAGTCATAGACATATTTATATTGGTTTCCCTGGTTTTAAACACACATTTTAAGCTCTTACTCTTCATTAAAACAAATCATTTGTTTACCTGTACGGGGACTGACAGCCACTAGAGGCCACTTTACTCAACGTTTACATTCATCAGTAGCTTCCTTCTCAAATGCCAAATGCTTGCCAGATTAAATAGTCTTGTTAAGGAACAATCCGTTTTGTTCTTAATATCAGATTATGTTATCTGTCTTTTTCATCATTCATATTTTATTGAGACCTTCGATGGGGCAGTTGCAAATATGCAAAGCTTAACTGGTGATTTCTACAGTGGTTTTACCGGCTGGTCTTTAGCATGTTATGTTATTTTTGGTGAATAAAACAAAACCACTGCAAAGAGCAATGAGGCGGAGCCGTTACTGACACACTGAGCTCAGGTAGAGTGAAAGAAAACACATTTCCAGCATCCAAAACAGCAGCGCTGTTCCTGTGACCTCTATTAAAACCTTTACTTGGGAAAAGGGAGTCTTTCATCAAAACATCCTCCAGAAGTTGAATTAAAATATGCAGCTTAATGAAGGCCGACAGCAGTGGTACTATTTTAGAAGCAGTGAACAGGGGTGAGTCTAAAGGGGGGCGTGGTGTGTACTAAACCATATTTTTTTCAAGGTTTTTACATTTTTCACATTGAAAGTAAAATAATCCACAATACTATCTAAATTAAATCGTTTTAATATTTAAAAATGTAAAAATTAAAGCTTATTTCACAAGCCAATACAAATTTACTTGTGCTAGTAAAACTGAGCCATTGACCAGAGGGTTGCCAGGTTGGACAGGGAATTATTGTAAATATTAATTAATGGTCTACACACCACCATAACATCTTTACAGCAGCACAGAAACTTTGCGTCAAAGCACAGGGCAAACTTCTGAATGCTGATGTCAGAGTTTTACCTCTGATACTGCTGGATAAACAGAAACTCACTCAGGAACGAGGTCTCACAGAGCTCAGGTTTTCACTTGCGAGAGGGAAGCAGTTGTCTCCAACCCACGTCAACTTGCTTTCTCCCTGCAGGTTGTTTTTATTGTTTACACACATGAATATTCATAAAGCTTGTTGCTGTATTAACTAAGACAAATTACTATATATGGTTACAAAGTGTTTTGTGCAAGCGTGGTTATACAATGTGAGTGCAGCCCTACCAGGATGTTGTCGTTATCTTATCCCGCCAGATGGCTTCCTTCATTGTGTAAAGTCTGTTCTTCTCAAGGCTGCTTGTTCCCTTTATGGAGGTCGTGCACATACTCATATTCGTGGGTTACATAGGGAGCAAATAAAAGCATTCTAGCTTGTTAAATGGCAACCTACAACACACACATTAAACCTAACAGCTGACACACTCACTCCTTTTTATAATAAATAATACAAGGTATTATTCATGAGATCCACCTGTTTTTTAACCATAAGCAATTGAGCTTCAGAGATTTAAAGTGCATATACCACAAACTCCCTCTTGTGGTATATGAAAATAAAACTTTTACAAGATTATGTTACTGCACCTTTCTGTAATCACAGAGGAATTCGTTATTACACAAGGAAATGTGTAATAATCATCACTGTAATCCATAATTCCTTAAAACTGAAGTATAGGGTATAGTTTAGTGTTTTTTTACTGAAAACATTTTTATGACTCACTAAAATCCTACAGTTTATTTAAGAGCTGATTCTTTTTTTTTTAATCTAAATTTTAAATGTGACTTTAGTATTAACTCACCGACTGTTCAGTTTATGTTGCTCTGTCACCACTAAGAGGAAGTTGAGGAACTTTGTGCTCTCACCCCACCACACACAGACAAAACTGCACAAGATTCCTGCCGAGAGCACAAATCCTCTGCATGTGAGTGTAATAGCTACAAGACAGCTACAGGTACCTCGGTGTTCATCTGAACAATAAACTGGACTGGACTTGCAATTCAGATGCTCTTGTCACGGATTCAAATATTGGGGATGGATACACGAGGAAAACCAAAATAACCACACTGGTCCGGCCGGGTTGAGTCAAACGATGATTTAATGAATACACGCGTGGGAGATGGACACCATACAGCAGACAGCATCAGATCTCAAAATGGTGGAGCAATGATCAAACTCTTATAGCCTCTAGTGGCCCCCACCTAATCATAAAAGCCTAAACATTCACATTCTTTCTCTCACACAGCGCCTAAGCTACGACCTTGGCTCCCTGTTTATCTGCTCCTGCTGAGATGGGGCAGTATGCTCTGTTCTCTTCTAATCAGACAAATAAGGCGATGACTTTCTACGAACAGTATTTCTTATAACTCAGCCGTATAATGCATCATAAAACAATATCATTCATTCACAATAAATCAGCAGTCTAATGTAATGCAGATTAGTTTAACAACTGTAATAGTTATCACCTTCTTCTAATTCAGGAGAATAATGCAAACTAAAACTACATAATTCACAATCTTCAATTAGGGGTCTAACATGTCATAAAATATTATAATCCAACACTCTCTACAAAAAAGGGCAGAGCAGGCTGTACCTGCAGTGGAGTCTCAGGTCTTTTGGAGTGAAGGGCCCACTCCTGAAGACCTTTTATGACTCTGTGGTGACCTCAGCCATCTTTCACGGTGTGGTCTGCTGGGGCGCAGCATCTCTGCTGGGAACAGAAAGAGACTGAACAGGCTGATCCGAAGGGCCAGCTCTGTTCTAGGACGCCCTCTGGACCCAGTGGAGGTGGTGAGTGACAGGAGAATGGTGGCTAAGCTGTCATCCCTGTTGGACAACATCTCCCACTCCATGCAGGAGATACTGACAGCACTGAGCAGCTCCTTCAGTAGCTGGCTGCAGCACCCACGATATCGGACTCTACAACATGGTCTCTGCAGAGGACCACACACACACACACACACACACACACAAATATAGCATACAAAATTGTAACTCTTGCACTTTCTCCCTGGTGTGAAATGGCACCAAGTGCAATTTTCCCTACGTAGCAAAGTATTTTATTCTATTTGTATAGTATTTATTCTATTATAGAAAGACTACTATTTTGTCTAATATGTTATTCTGTTTATCTTATTCTATTGTTTTTTCTTCCTGCCATGACCAAAACTTTCTCACGTGTGGGACTAATAAAGGTTTATCTTATGTTGAGAACTGCAATCACAAAATTAGGGAATGTGAAAATGCAATTTTTAATGACAAAATGTAAGTGTAATTTCACAGGAACTAATTAAGTTATTAATTCAATTCAATTCAATTGTATTTATATAGCGCCAAATCACAACAAAAGTCGCCTCAAGGCGCTTCATAGATACAGAGAAAAACCCAACAATCATATGACCCCCTATGAGCAAGCACTTTGGCGACAGTGGGAAGGAAAAACTCCCTTTTAACAGGAAGAAACCTCCGGCAGAACCAGGCTCAGGGAGGGGCGGCCATCTGCTGCGACCGGTTGGGGTGAGAGAAGGAAGACAGGATAAAGACATGCTGTGGAAGAGAGACAGAGGTTAATAACAGATATGATTCAACACAGAGAGGTCTGTTAATACATAGTGAGCGAGAAAGGTGACTGGAAAGGAAAAACTCAATGCATCATGGGAATCCCCCGGCAGCCTACATCTATTGCAGCATAACTAAGGGAGGATTCAGGGTCACCTGGTCCAGCCCTAACTATATGCTTTAGCAAAAAGGAAAGTTTTAAGCCTAATCTTAAAAGTAGAGATAGTGTCTGTCTCCCGAATCCAAACTGGAAGCTGGTTCCACAGAAGAGGGGCCTGAAAACTGAAGGCTCTCCCTCCCATTCTACTTTTAAATACTCTAGGAACAACAAGTAGGCCTGCAGAGCGGGAGCGAAGTGCTCTAATAGGGTGATATGGTACTACAAGGTCATTAAGATAAGATGGGGCCTGATTATTTAAGACCTTGTATGTGAGGAGCAGGATTTTGAATTCAATTCTGGATTTAACAGGAAGCCAATGAAGGGAAGCCAAAACAGGAGAAATATGCTCTCTCTTTCTAGTCCCTGTCAGTACTCTTGCTGCAGCATTTTGGATTAACTGAAGGCTTTTCAGTGAGTTTTTTGGACATCCTGATAATAATGAATTGCAGTAGTCCAGCCTGGAAGTAATAAATGCATGAACTAGTTTTTCAGCGTCACTCTGAGACAGGATATTTCTCATTTTAGAGATGTTGCGCAAATGGAAGAACGCAGTCTTACATATTTGTTTAATATGTGCGTTGAAGGACATATCCTGGTCAAAAATGACTCCAAGGTTCCTCACAGTGTTACTGGAGGCCAAGGTAATGCCATCCAGAGTAAGAATCTGGTTAGATACCATATTTCTAAGCTTTTCAGCGCCGAGTACAATGACCTCAGTTTTATCTGAGTTAAGAAGCAGAAAGTTAGTGGCCATCCAAGTCTTTATGTCTTTAAGACATTCCTGCAGTTTAACTAATTGGTGTGTGTTATCTGGCTTCATGGACAGATAGAGCTGGGTGTCATCTGCATAGCAGTGAAAATGTATGCTATGTCTTCTAATGATGCTGCCTAGGGGAAGCATGTATAATGTAAACAGAATTGGTCCTAGCACTGAACCCTGTGGAACTCCATAATTAACCTCAGTGTGTGAAGAGGACTCTCCATTTACATGCACAAATTGGAGTCTATTAGATAGATATGATACAAACCACTGCAGTGCAATACCTGTAATACCTACAGCATGTTCTAATCGCTCTAATAGGATATTATGGTCAACAGTATCGAATGCTGCACTAAGGTCAAGAAGGACAAGCACAGAGATGAGACCACTGTCAGAGGCCATAAGAAGATCATTTGTAACCTTCACTAAATCTGTTTCTGTGCTGTGATGAGCTCTGAAACCTGACTGAAACTCTTCAAATAAACCATTCCTCTGCAGATGATCTGTTAGCTGTTTGACAACTACTCTTTCAAGGATTTTTGATATGAAAGGAAGGTTGGAAATTGGCCTATAATTAGCTAAGACTGCTGGGTCTAGAGATGGCTTTTTGAGTAAAGGTTTAACTGCAGCCAGCTTGAAGGCCTGTGGTACATAGCCGATTATTAGAGATAGGTTGATCATATATAAGATCGAAGAATTAATCAATGGCAGGACTTCTTTGAGCAGTTTTGTAGGAATGGGGTCTAAAAGACACGTTGATGGTTTGGAGGAAGTAATTATTGAAGTTAACTCAGAAAGATCAATTGGAGAAAAAGAGTCTAACTTAACATCAATGGTACTAAGAGTAGCTGTAGATAATATTACATCTGTGGGATGATTATTGGTAATTTTTTCTCTAATGATAAAAATTTTATTTGTGAAGAAGTTCATGAAGTCATCACTAGTTAACGTTAAAGGGATGTTTGGCTCAAAAGAGCTCTGACTTTTTGTCAGCCTGGCTACAGTGCTGAAGAGAAACCTGGGGTTGTTCTTATTTTCTTCAATCAGTGATGAGTAGTAAGCTGTTCTGGCTTTGCGGAGGGCTTTCTTATAAAGCAACAAACTATTTCTCCAGGCTAAATGATGATCCTCTAAATTTGTGACACGCCATTTCCTCTCCAGATTACGAGTCATCTGCTTTAGGGTACGTGTTTGAGAATTATACCACGGGGTCAGGTACTTCTGATTAGAGACCTTAGTTTTCACTGGAGCTACAGTATCCAGAGTCGTACGTAGTGAGGAGGTGAAATTATTAACAAGATAATCGACCTCTGTTGGGGTAGCGTTCAGATAGCTGCTCTGCTCTGTGTTGGTACAGGGCATTGACGATGATAACAGTGGCTGGATTATATTCTTAAACTTAGTTACAGCGCTTTCAGAAAGACATCTACTTTGATAAAGTCCACTCTCCACTGCTGCGTAATCAATTATTGTAAATGTAAATGTTATCAAGAAATGATCAGACAGGAGAGGGTTTTCAGGAAACACTGTTAAATGTTCAGTTTCTATGCCATATGTTAAAACAAGATCTAGAGTGTGATTAAAGTGGTGGGTGGCTTCTTTTACATTTTGAGAGAAACCAATTGAGTCTAACAACAGATTAAATGCCATGTTGAGGCTGTCATTTTTAGCATCAACATGGATGTTAAAATCACCCACAATAATTATTTTATCCGAGCTCAGAACTAAATTAGATATAAAGTCTGAGAAATCAGACAGAAACTCTGTGTAAGGCCCAGGTGGACGATAGATGATAACAAGTAAGACTGGTTTCTGAGTTTCACAGCTGGGGTGGACAATGTTAAGCATCAGGCTTTCAAATGAATTAAAAGTCTGTCTTGGTCTTTCATTAATTAATAGACTGGTGTGAAAAATTGCTGCCACACCGCCCCCTCGACCTGTGCTTCGAGATTTCTGGTAGTTAGAATGACTCGGGGGTGTTGATTCATTTAAACTAACATAATCATCCTGCTGCAACCAGGTTTCTGTAAGGCAGAGTAAATCAATTTGTTGATCAATTATTAAGTCATGTACTAACAGAGACTTGGAGGAGAGAGACCTAATATTTAATAATCCACATTTCACTGTTTTACTCTTTGGTTCAGATGTGGATACTGTATTGTTCTTTCTTTGTAAATGTTTAAGTTGTTTGTTGCTGGTTTTTAGTTTGTTTTTTGTCTTTTTGGAAGCTGACACAGTCTCTATGGAGATGGGTTTTTGGGGGGGTAGCAGGAGGAGAGAAGCTGCAGAGAGCCGTGTAAGACTGCAACTCTGCTTCCTGGTCCCAACTCTGGATAGTCATATTTTGAGGGGTTTAATAAATTTGTCCATATTTCTAGAAATGAGAGCTGCTCCATCCAAAGTGGGATGGATGCCATCTCTCCTAACAAGACCAGGTTTCCTCCAGAAGGTTTGCCAATTATCTATGAAGCCCACATCATTTCTGGGACACCACTCAGACAGCCAGCAATTTAAGGAGAACATGCGGCTAAACATGTCACTCCTGGTCTGATTGGGGAGGGGACCAGAGAAAACTACTACTACTTATTAGTCTTGAAGACTGCTTAACGAAATGACAACAGAGCTTGGCTTAGCGAGGTAAGGCTATGTTGAAGAGAAAACAACTTTCAAACTTGTTAGTTGTACAACCTCTTTTTGCCTTATATACTGAATTTTCAATTATGTTTGTAGGTTTCAATAAATCGCTGGTCTTCCAGGGTATGTTTTAGCCATCCTGAGATAAACTGAAGCCTGTTGGCTAAGAAGTAGTACTGAAAGTTAGGTAGTTCTAATCCTCCTTTATCCTTGGTCTTTTGTAGTGTTTTTAAGCTTATACGTGGGGGTTTATTTTTCCAAAGGAACTTGGACATGTATGAATCTAGAGATCTGAACCAATCGTGTGGCGGTTTAGTTGGGATCATTGAGAAAAAATAATTTATTTTTGGTAAGACCATCATTTTTATAGCAGCAACCCTTCCCATGAGTGATATGGGTAGACATTTCCACCTAGCCAGATCACCTTCTACTTTCTTTAAAAGTGGGATATGGTTTAATTTAGTTAGATCTGCAAGCTTGGGAGAAACATTAATGCCTAAATATTTTATATTTCCCGATTGCAGTGGTGTGGAAGAGGAATTATGGAAGGAGCAATTAATCGGAAGGACTGTAGATTTTGACCAGTTAATTGAGTAGTCTGATATTCTAGCAAAAGAGTTTATCAATTCAATCACCCCAGAGATATTGGTTTGTGAGTTTTGGAGAAAAAGTAACACATCATCCGTATAAAGGCTGATTTTATGTTCCACGTTCTTGCATTTTATGCCCTTAATTACTGAATTCTGTCTAATTGCTGCTGCTAGTGGTTCAATAAAAATTGCAAACAGTGAAGGGGAGAGTGGGCATCCCTGCCTGGTGCCCCTCAGGAGACAGAAGCTGGAGTAAATTACCTTAAAATGGCTAAGCTACAGACACGCATCCACCTTTGGTCCTAGGGGCAAAAAACGCCCCATTGAAAACTAGAGATGGCACGATACCACTTTTTTATGTCCGATACCGATATCATAAATTTGGATATCTGCCGATACCGATATAGTGTGTTTTTTAATCAATAAAACGTTTTTTTTAAATATCTTGCTGCATTTTGTATAAGTTTATACTCAAGTTTAAATAAATAACAACACTAAAGCAATTCTGTTATACCTATATGTAAAAAATACACTGCGCCCAAAATATTTCATAGTTCAGCAACACTGATCAATCTAATAAACTTAAACCTGCTCCATCCTCCCTATTCTGGTATTTTAAAGAGTACTTAGCAGAAATATTAAGCAACCTAACTAATAGGGTTGCAAACTCCCAGCAAAAATCAGATTAAAACTTTGGGTGTAAGAGTCAGATAATTATTTATTAAAAGCTAGACATTTTAAATGAGAATAAGAAAGAAAAGTATGTCTTTGTGCCCCCTTTTCCCTGTTCATGCCCTATCGGCCCCCCTGGCTAAACTTTGCTAGATCCGCCCCTGCACAGTTACCAGCCGTCAGCTACGTAGAAAAGGATCCTGGTGTAGAAAGTAATATTAAACAAATTCTAACAACAGCTTATCAAGCTTAAACGTGCTGCTGTTGTTCAGCCGCTGGTTTCCTCTTTCTGGTGAGAAGTGAGCCAAAAACAAAGAAGAGAGACGGACTTGCGACAGAAAAGCCGATCAGCTGATCATTAAGCAGTTTCACGATTGAAGTAGCAGCAGGAGAGAGAGAGAGAGAGAGAGGCAGTCGCTCCATATATCTGTTGTTAAGCTTAACGTGGGAATGCTTTACAGACATTCAGAGATGAACTTACACACTTGCTTTACTTCTCTCTGGGAAAACTTCCTCGGAGATGAAATGCTGGTTTGCTAGCGAGGCTACAAATACACATAGCCGCTCTATCACGTGATGCACACTGCTCCGACGTGCTACGGTTATGAGCCGAGTTACGCCGTTTCGCAAGTTTTGTGAGATGCTTTTTTGATATTTAATGGATCGGATTACTCGCCGATATCCGATCCAGTAATTTGGGTCAGTATCGGACCGATACCGATACATAATATCAGATCGGTCCATCTCTATTGAAAACGCTCTTTTTCATTGCACGATTATTATAACTTTAATGCCATCCTCCAAGTGAGGGTGACACTTTGGAGTCTGGGCCTTAAAATTGTAATTTTTTCAGTTGTTCACCAGGTGACGCCATTTTTTCATATTTCAGCATTGAATGAACTCCAGCCAAAATAAATCAGATTTATTGCGTGTCGTTCTGCTTTAAAAAGTGAAAAAAAGAGTGGTGTTGTGTGTCACTATCAATGACCTTTATATTTAAAAAAAACCCCATAAAAAACCAAACAATAAAAAGGTCTTTTTGCCTTAAAAAAAAAAAAAAAAAAAAAAAAAAAGTCTGTCTAAAATCCTCTTTGAAGTCCACACTCCAGCCTCTGGAGCGAGAAAACGGGAAGGAGCATTTTCCGAGCCGCAATGTGCCACAAAAAATTTTCTCACATCTCCAGGGCCCTCAGGTTTGACGACAAGCTCTCCCGACGCCATACCGACAAATGGGCTCCCTTCCGCCAAGTATGGGACATGTGAACACACCGCCTGATGATCATGTTAACCCAGACCGAGACCTTACTGTGGATGAGCAGCTGGTCCCGTTCAAAGGAAGGTGCAGCTTCCGACAGTACATTCCAAAAAAGCCTGCCAAATATGGCATAAAGGTTTGGGCAGCCTGTGACGTCAAAACATCGTACGCCTGGCGGCTGCAAGTCTACACAGGGAGAGCAGCTGGCGAACGAGCAAAAGTAAACCAGGGGATGAGGGTGGTCCTGCAGATGACCGAGGGGCTCCAGGGACACGTCGTCACCTGCGATAACTTTTTTGTCATTTCCAGTGCCAGAGGAACTCCTCCAAGAGGAAAATAGCTCTAGTCGGCACAATTCGCCAGAACAAACCAGAAATTCCACCTGTTTTGCACCAGACAAGAGGGAGAGCGATCTACTCGTCCACCTTTGCCTTTACAATGAGGCACACCCTCGTATCCTACATTCCCCGACGGGGCAGGAATGTTCTTCTATTGAGCACCAAGCATCGCAGGCCGGAGGTCAGCGATGGAGAGAAAAGAAATCCGGTGATCATCGATGACTATAACCGTTGCAAAGGAGGTGTCGACAACCTTGATATGGTGGGTGTCATTACGCATCAGTTACGCACACCTTTATTCATTTTTGCTCATATATTCTTGTGTAAAATATACAGAGGTATTATGTTTTGTTTTTTTTGTTGTTGTTTTTGTTAGGGTGTCGGCACCTACTCGTGCAGGAGATGGACCAATCAATGGCCAATGGCTCTCTTTCACAACATGATAGACGTTTCCTTGTACAACGCCTTCGTGCTGTGGACATCGGTAGATCAGTCCTGGCAGCAGCAGAAGCCACACAGGAGGAGGCTGTACATAGAAGAGGTGGGAGAAACCATGATCAAGCCTCATAACAAAAAGAGAACGCCTTCCCCGCTCATCAGCCGCTGCTGGATTAGTCACAGCTGTGCAGTATGGTGCTGCTGCAGGCCCCTCTGGATTGACAGATCCCAAGGGCAGGAAGCACTGTGAGCTTTGCTGTGACAAAAGGAGGCAAGTTGGAAACACCTGCAGCAATTGTTGAAGGTTCACCTGCCGAGCCCACATCAAGTTTATCTGCAGCCACTGCTCTACCTGAGCAAGACTTTTGCCCCCCCTCTCTCACCCTCTCACTCGCTCTCTCTCACACTGTCACTTGCTCTCTCTCTTTCTCTCGCATACATTTCCCCATTCCCAACAATATACAGGTCCTTGTTCATCGTTGGAAAATAAATGTTTATTTGGTTCAAACTGATCTTGTATTTTTATTTACATAATGCTTTTTATTTTATTTTCGAAGGCAACAAGGTAATATGCATTTAGTGGGACAAGAGTGAAAAACCGTGCTCCTGCTAATAAAATAACGGCAGATCAAAATGAATGTCAGTGGTAATCTTTGGACCACCCAAAGGCCTAATTATAATAACAATCAAATATTACTTCAAATGTATTTTATGGAAAATATTTACGTTTTTCGTTTTTTTCGGCTAAAAAAAACAGTGCGCTTGTGTAACAAAACTGGGATTTAAAGGGTTAAAACAACGAAGATATAATTAAAACTCGATATGAATGTTTCAGGGAGAAGTAGTTTTAAAAAATATTAATCACCAAATAAATCATATCACATTTATCATAAAGCCTCTGAAATCAAACACCAGCAGTGTGGCAATGTTGTTCACGTACACTGTATATAAAACATTAATGCGCAGCCCTGTGGCTACATAAATCTTTTACTGTACCAAACATTTTCTGCCGTGAAGAGTAAAGTGTTATGTTGAATTAAAATGAGCCTTTCCTCCCAGGTCCCTTTTTGTCTTTGTTAGTGAAGAACCCAGAGCTCAGGCCCAGCCCGGTATCTACTTGGTTATGTGCAAGGAGCTGGAGGTGATAACTCAAAAACAACCAGCGTTTATTTCACAAACAGATAGCACAAACAAGAATCAACAGAATCTCTATTGTGGTTCTTGTTTTTCTTGTGAATACATTAACAAAAAGTTGAAATAAAGAGGCAATAAAATTCATGTGCTGAAGACCACACGAAACCCTAATTCACCCCAATTCCTGTTGTCTTCACATTCCATTTGCATCCCTTGTCCACAGAGTCAAAAATGACCCTGCTTCTCTAAAGACCTAGCATAAAGCAATTTCATTTTAAATGCCAAACCCATTTTGTATGAAGAAACAATATCAGTCATTAGAAATTGTTGATATTGGTTTTCTCTTTTTAGAGACTGCATTAATTCAGTGGATGTTGTTGTTGTTTTTTATTTCAACACAGCTGTTATATTCTAATTAATAAAGTCGATTTCTATTATTATTACTATTTTTATTTGCCAGAAGTCTAATAATGATAGAAAAGTTCAAGACATCCTCAACAACTCACCTCAGTATAGCCATCATCAGAAGGAAGTGCACTTCACTGACTCATCAACTTGTCTCAGACTTTCCACAGAGTTTCACAGACAAAAATGAAGTGCATGCGCATAGAGCTCTATATTAAATGTGTCTGAGTACTTATCCAAACACTCCACGACCCAGCAGAAATTGTAGCAACTGATGCCTGCTCTCCTCAGGGGCACCAGGACACGGTCCGTCTTGAAATCCCGAAAGGAACGTCCACTCACTAGACTGGAGGATCACGTGCACAAAATTCACAGTGGGCTTACTCAAACTTGATGTGCCAAAGCTAACGGCCATGTGCGCTAATTCACGTTAAGCAACACCACAGTGCGCTGATTCAAATGCACAAAATAAATAACAGCTTACTGTAAATTAAACATACCTTAAGGGAAAGCACATCCTTCTCTTACTGTAGTGCTAACCGAAACAATAACTAACTCACTCGTTTGGTAAGGTGCGTTTAGCATGGTGGCATAACAAGCATATCCGCGATTAGGGAACAGCTCTTAACACCGGGTTACATCATACCGTCAAGGCATAATAACATTCGGAAATTGAATAATAAGCATAAAAAACGAAAGTATGGATAATAGTGACTTTAAGGCTATGACGAGTAAACATGTCAGTGAATTCACACAAACTCGCTCTGCCAAAGCTACAAGCCATGCGTGCTCATACCTCCTCCCACCCAAGTTGGCTACCAAGTTGACTAAAAAGTCGTGAACCAACGACATCTTAAAGCCAATTGTAGCGCATAGTGTATAGATGTAACCGTACAGTGCACATCAGACATCAAGCAATAAATTCATACTGGGTTACAGCACCATGCAAGTCGCAAATGTGCTACAAACTAACTCCGTTTCCCCACAATCTCACCTCAAGAGCGGATACACGATGTGTTATCCCGGTTGCCATTCTCCGATAACAGCTGGTTAATATTAATGTTAGCTTAATGGCTAAAACTGACGTTCAGGGGACATTGAACGTGAACGTTCTAAACGTTCTGGGAAGAATGACACAGACGCACGCCTACTGTGACGTCACAGCATTTGAGCCCTTAAATACCCCCCCCCTCCCCCCGATAACACAACCACTGCACCAACCGCACCTAGCGTTGAAAGCACACCTTAACTAATTAATTTATCCATTTAATAGGCTTCCAAAAGTCACCCAAAGGCTCTATACGTTCTTCAAGGCAACCACACTGACTGCACCTAGTGTTGAAAACACATTTTAACAAATTTAATTTATTGATTCAATTGGCTTCTAAGAATTGCCAACCCAAGCTGTCTGTAAAAATGTGGCGCTCAGTATTCAGTCGCACAGCTTCTTCAGATACTGATGGCTTTGAGGAGCTTGACAGCTGTTATTTAGAGCCCGATGGGTTCCTTTTACCAATCTTTGGTTCCAGAGATGAACAGTTACCCACCTCTGAAACAACAGAGGCTCCCACAAGCAGTGTCTCTGCAAACATCGATGAAAATGAAAAGTCTCTCACCAATGAGAGTGACAGTATTGATTCAGTCAATGCTGTCCTTCCTGAACCCTCAGATGTTGATGGCTTTGAGGAGCTTGACAGCTGTTATTTAGAGCCTGACGGGTTCCTTTTACCAATCTTTGGTTCCAGAGATGAACAGTTACCCACCTCTGAAACAACAGAGGCTCCCACAAGCAGTGTCTCTGCAAACATCGATGGAAATGAAAAGCCTCTCACCAATGAGAGTAACAGTATTGATTCAGTCAATGCTGTCCTTCCTGAACCCTCAGATGTTGATGGATATGAGGAGGATGAAATTAATGTTGTTAGAGAAAGTCTTGAAAGAGGGGAGGGAGAAACAATTTTTCCCCGAGTTCAAACAAGCTTTTCAGGTCTTTCTTCCTTTATTATGGCTCCAGTTGAGTGTGTGGGCCGAGGAGTAATTTATGTCACCAGCCAAATCCTTAAAATTGGTCGAGCACCATTTACCTCAGCCACGATTGAATCTGGTGAAATGTCACCCACCTCTGAAACAGCTGAGGATCTTACAACCTCAGCTGTTTCAGAGGGTGAAACAGCTGAGGATCTTACAACCTCAGCTGTTTCAGAGGGTGAAACAGCTGAGGATCTTACAACCTCAGCTGTTTCAGAGGGTGAAACAGCTGGATTGCTTCAAGAACTATCTACAGATAGACCCATTGTTTCTGTAGATACTCATGAAAATGAAGAGTCACCTTCTGAAACAGCTGTGGTTCCTACAGAACCTTCAGATATTAACAGATCTGAAGAGAATGAACAAACGAGCAACTTTTACAGAAACCTTTTAAGCTTTGCATTCATATTTTAGAGCTCCAGTTGAGTCTCTGGGACAAGGAGTACGTTTCGCCATTATGTCTATCCTTACTATTTGTGGAGCACTATTTACCTTATTGTTCAACCTGTGCTCAGCAGTTACTCAGCGTATATTTCCCTGGCCCACAGACGAATTTCATCCCTAATTGCTACACTGGGAAGATACTTACGTATACATTGTCGTGCAATTGTTATAATTGTTTTGTTGCATTTATTTACAATCGCACTTGTAATATTCTTTGGCATGAAAAGATCCAATTAGTTTAATCACTAATTCTAACAAACAAACAGCACTTGCTATAGCAACATTTTCACATGAAATTCAATATCCTTAGCATATAATGACATCACAATTATCCCCTAGCCCAGGGGTGGGCAATCTCAGTCCACGAGGGCCGGTGTCCCTGCAGGTTTTAGATCTCACCTTGGGTCAACACACCTGAATCACATGATTAGTTCGTTACCAGGCCTCTGGAGAACTTCAGGACATGTTGAGGATCTAATTTAGCCATTTAAATCAGCTGTGTTGGTTCGAGGACACATCTAAAACCTGCAGGGACACCGGCCCTCGTGGACTGAGATTGCCCACCCCTGCCCTAGCCAGTCGCAGCAGATGGCTGCTCCTATGAGTCTGGTTCTGCTGGAGGTTTCTCTCTGTTTAAAGTGAGTTTTTCCTTCCCACTGTCGCCTTAGTGCTTACTCATAGGAGATCATTTGATTGCTGGGGTTTTCTCTTTAATACTGTGTGGTTTTAACCTTACAGTATAAAGAGCTTTAAAGTGTCTGTTGCAACTTGGCACTATTAGATAGACTTCAATCGGCTTCAACTGACAAAACTTTGAAAAAATAAAAAAAATCAATCAATCAATAAATAATGGTGTGTGTGTGTGTGTATGCGCGCGCTTTTTATTTTTCTTTACCAGGCTAAGTGCTAAAGCGTAATGGGTTACAATTATAGCCCATAATTGTAAAAAATAATATGTAGCTTTTAACAGATTATTCTTGTAACAAATGTGACTGTGCTGGGTGGCTGTGGCACTGTGCGCAGGATAAAACCTCTTGATTTTAGTGTCATGTAGAACTACATTCAGGCCAAGGCCTGCATTTAAGTAACATCAGTGATTAGAAGCCAGTGTTTTGATCTTTTTGTTTTTTGTTTTGTTTTTTTCTGATAAGGTTATTTTAAAGTTTATTTTTAAGTCATAGACCTATTTATATTGGTTTCCCTGGTTTTAAACACACATTTTAAGCTCTTACTCTTTCTTCATTAAAACAAATCATTTACCTGTACGGGGACTGACAGCCACTAGAGGCCACTTTACTCAACGTTTACATTCATCAGTAGCTTCCTTCTCAAATGCCAAATGCTTGCCAGATTAAATAGTCTTGTTAAGGAACAATCCGTTTTGTTCTTAATATCAGATTATGTTATCTGTCATGTCTTTTTCATCATTCATATTTTATTGAGACCTTCGATGGGGCAGTTGCAAATATGCAAAGCTTAACTGGTGATTTCTACAGTGGTTTTACCGGCTGGTCTTTAGCATGTTATGTTATTTTTGGTGAATAAAACAAAACCACTGCAAAGAGCAATGAGGCGGAGCCGTTACTGAGACACTGAGCTCAGGTAGAGTGAAAGAAAACACATTTCCAGCATCCAAAACAGCAGAGCTGTTCCTGTGACCTCTATTAAAACCTTTACTTGGGAAAAGGGAGTCTTTCATCAAAACATCCTCCAGAAGTTGAATTAAAATATGCAGCTTAATGAAGGCCGACAGCAGTGGTACTATTTTAGAAGCAGTGAACAGGAGTGAGTCTAAAGGGGGGTGTGGTGTGTACTAAACCATATTTTTTCAAGGTTTTTACATTTTTCACATTGAAAGTAAAATAATCCAAAATACTATCTAAATTAAATTGTTTTAATATTTAAAAATGTAAAAATTAAAGCTTATTTCACAAGCCAATACAAATTTACCTAGGCTAGTAAAGCTCTGAGCCATTGACCAGAGGGTTGCCAGGTTGGACAGGGAATTATTGTAAATATTAATTAATGGTCTACACACCATCATAACATCTTTACAGCAGCACAGAAACTTTGCATCAAAGCACAGGGCAAACTTCTGAATGCTGACACACTCACTTCTTTTTATTATAAATAATACAAGGTATTATTCATGAGATCCACCTGTTTTTTAACAATAAGCAATTGAGCTTTAGAGATTTAAAGTGCATATACCACAAACTCCCTCTTGTGGTATATGAAAATAAAACTTTTACAAGATTATGTTACTTCACCTTTCTGTGATCACAGAGGAATTTGTTATTACACAAGGAAATGTGTAATAATCATCACTGTAATCCATAATTCCATAAAACTGAAGTATAGGGTATAGTTTAGTGTTTTGAGACAGATCTTTTTTTACTGAAAACATTTTTACGACTCACTAAAATCCTACAATTTATTTAAGAAGAGTTGATTCTTCTTTTTTTTAAAATCTAAATTTAAAATGCGACTTTAGTATTAACTCACCGACTGTTCAGTCCCTGTTTATGTTGCTCTGTCACCACTAAGAGGAAGTTGAGGAACTTTGTGCTCTCACCCCACCACACACAGACAAAACTGCACAAGATTCCTGCTGAGAGCACAAATCCTCTGCATGTGAGTGTAATAGCTACAAGACAGCTACAGGTACCTCGGTGTTCATCTGAACAATAAACTGGACTGGACTCGCAATTCAGATGCTCTCTACAAAAAAGGGCAGAGCAGGCTGTACCTGCAGTGGAGGCTCAGGTCTTTTGGAGTGAAGGGCCCACTCCTGAAGACCTTTTATGACTCTGTGGTGACCTCAGCCATCTTTCACGGTGTGGTCTGCTGGGGCGCAGCATCTCTGCTGGGAACAGAAAGAGACTGAACAGGCTGATCCGAAGGGCCAACTCTGTTCTAGGACGCCCTCTGGACCCAGTGGATGTGGTTTATCATAAAACTTGTATTGCCCAAGAAAGTATCACAAATGTACAGAATGTAGTTCTGAATACATTTACTAAAGGCACTTCCAATAACAGTCAAAACCAATAAGGCAAGATAAGAGGGCAACCAATTAAACCTGAGAGGGATCCAGTTTTTATCCCTTCATGTACCAGCTACTCGCCGTTTGCTGTGATAATATTCTCATATCGTGTAAGAGTTTATTTGCCGGGTGTCAGTTCAAGACACCCTCAACAACTCACCTCAGTATAGCCATCATCCAGGCTGGAAAAACTGATCAGGAAGGCTGGCTCTGTGGTCGGCATGAAGTTGGACACTCTGGTGTCAGTGGCAGAGAAAAGGACACTAAAAAAACTGCTGGACATTATGGACAATGCTGGGCATCCTCTGCACACGGCCATAAACAACCAGAAGAGTCTGTTCAGTGACAGGTTGCTTCTCCCAAAGACAAGAACCAACAGACTTAAAAACTCCTTTGTCCCACACGCCATCAAACTGTTTAACTCCTCTCTGAAGGGGAGAGGGAGGGGAAACAGGAGGACAAAGGAGGGGGGAACAATTAAGCTGTAGTGCCTCTCCACTTCACTGTGCAATACTTTTTGTTAATAATCAGCGGTGCAATAGACTCCATACTTGAAATGTGCAATTCACTTGTATTTTTATTCCTATTTATCCCCTTTGTATATTTTATCTATATATGTCTTTGTATTTATATATGTGTATATATATATATATATATAAATAATATTCTTAACTCTGTAACTTCTGTCGGTGCTGTGCTTTTTGGAAAACAAATTTCCCAGAGGAACCCACCCGAGGGATTAATAAAGTTTTATCTAATCTAATCTAATCTAATCTAATCTAATCAGAAGGAAGTGCACTTCACTGACTCATCAACTTGTCTCAGACTTTCCACAGAGTTTCACAGACAAAAATAAAGTGCATGCGCATAGAGCTCTATATTAAATGTGTCTGAGTACTTATCCAAACACTCCACGACCCAGCAGAAATTGTAGCAACTGATGCTTGTGTGACCAAGTGGTTGGCGGGGTTATAAAAGAAATAATAAAATGTCAACGTCACCTGGGGGGAATTTTGCCCCCAGCAAATATAAAATTGTTTAGAAATGAAATGTAATTAAAACAACAATATTTGCACAGGTTCAGGGATGCACACTGAGGCCGGTTCAAATATTAATACAATTTTATTTATTAGTATAAAATAAAAAAAACAACAATGACAGCGCACTGAACGCAGCATCATCTAAAACTGTGTACCAAATTACAACAAAAATAAACACAACTGGGACTTACCAGCAGCAGTGGCCCAAAAGAACCCCCCCCCACTACAATCTATTCACCCGGTGCTGTACAATAAAGGAAGTGTGGAAAACGACCCGCCACGGCCGGTGGTAGATCCTCAGTTCGCTGAAATAAAAGCACAAGACATACACATTAAAGGGATAAAAACATGGGACATCAAATAACAGGTTCTCTATATACTTAAAAGAAAAAAAAGAATTAAAAGAAAAACTGAAATCTTTAATAAAACACACCCACATACACACCACAGAGCAAAGATTGGAAATGCTTGCACTCTGCGAGCCAGCTCACAGCTGGTGCTGGTTCCGATTGTCCGTAGCCCCACGCAGTCTCGTTCAGCTCTCCACAAACTGGGAGAAAAGGGGAGGCAGTACCAGTTGTGTAGCACCAGCCCGATATGGAGCTGAGGATCGCCCTAGCCAGCCAGGAAAGCTGGAGTGAAACAATAGTCCAGAAGGGGCTTAGAGTGAGACCCAAAGCCCCCAGGGGCGAGGCGAGGCAAAGCAGCAGGTACAAAACTGGACAGCCAACAGAACGGAACACAAGCAAGGCAAAACAAGACAAGACAGCAACTAGGCAGGCGTCTCGACTCTTCGCTTAAAATCAGGCGGATGGTCCCTGAGAGGGTGCGGCAGCAATCAAACCCCAAGACTGGAGGCGCTATACTGCACGGTGGACGCAACTCAAACGCGCCTCTCCACCACGGCTGGAGTAAAGAAAAGAAAAACAGCCGCGCTGTAGCAGTCCTACGATCCGATCGTCTCGGTAAATTAAACAAGAGGGCAGCATTTACTGCTGTGTCGCGCCAGAAGCTCCGCAGGAATGAACCAACAACAAAAAAAAAAAAAAAACGGCTTCCCTTTATACAGATAGACACCACCACGTAATCAATATGCACGTGGGTTCCTAATTAGCCCAATCACATGACACAAGGAGCGAGCGCAGCGGAAAGAGAGGGAGAGAAGGTGAAGCGAGCAAGCAAGGAACCAGAGAGAGAGACGCACACAACCCATCATCCGGCCAGACTTGCTCTCCTCAGGGGCACCAGGACAATCCCGAAAGGAACGTCCACTCACTAGACTGGAGGATCAGTGCAAAAAATTCACAGTGGGCTTACTCAAGCTTGATGTGCCAAAGCTAACGGCCATGTGCGCTCGTTCACGTTAAGCAACACCACAGTGCGCTGATTCAAATGCACAAAATAAATAACAACTTACTGTAAATTAAACATACCTTAAGAGAAAGCACATCCTTCTCTTACTGTAGTGCTAACCGAAACAATAACTAACTCACTCGTTTGGTTAGCATGGTTGCTAATTATTGCTAACAAGCATATCCGCGATTAGAGAATAGCTCTTAACACCGGGTTACATCATACCGTCAAAGCATAATAACATTCGGAAATTGAATAATAAGCACACAAAACAGAAGTATGGATAATAGTGACTTTAAGGCTATGACGAGTGAACATGTCAGTGAGTTCACACGACCTCGCTCTGCCAAAGCTACAAGCCATGCGTGCTCATACCTCCTCCCACCCAAGTTGGCTACGAAGTTGACTGTCGTGAAAAAGTCGGGAACCAACGACATCATAATACTTAAAGGCAATTGTAGCGCATAGTGTATAGATGTGAATGTAACCGTACAGTGCGCATCAGACATCAACCAATGAATTCATATTGGGATACAGCACCATGCAAGTCGCAAATGTGCTACAAACTAACTCCGTTTCCCCACAATCTCACCTCAAGAGCGGATACACGATGTCTTT
This sequence comes from Neolamprologus brichardi, assembly GCF_056152115.1. NCBI lineage: Eukaryota > Metazoa > Chordata > Actinopteri > Cichliformes > Cichlidae > Neolamprologus > Neolamprologus brichardi. Next base: position 30,522,550 of record NC_142120.1, on the reverse strand, counting down.
TCCCGGTTGCCAGTTTTAGCTTAATGGCTAAAACTGACGTTCAGGGGACATTGAACGTGAACGTTCTAAACGTTCTGGGAAGAATGACACTCAGACGCACGCCTACTGTGACGTCACAGCATTTGAGCCCTTAAATACACTCCCCCCCCCCCCCCCCCCCCCCAGATAACACAACCACTGCACCAACCGCACCTATCGTTGAAAGCACACCTTAACTAATTAATTTATCCATTCAATAGGCTTCCAAAAGTCACCCAAAGGCTCTATACGTTCTTCAAGGCAACCACACTGACTGCACCTAGTGTTGAAAACACATTTTAACAAATTTAATTTATTGATTCAATTGGCTTCTAAGAATTGACAACCCAAGCTGTCTGTAAAAATGTGGCGCTCAGTATTCAGTCGCACAGTTTCTTCAGATACTGATGGTTTTGAGGAGCTTGACAGCTGTTATTTAGAGCCCGATGGGTTCCTTTTACCAATCTTTGGTTCCAGAGATGAACAGTTACCCACCTCTGAAACAACAGAGGCTCCCACAAGCAGTGTCTCTGCAAACATCGATGAAAATGAAAAGTCTCTCACCAATGAGAGTAACAGTATTGATTCAGTCAATGCTGTCCTTCCTGAACCCTCAGATGTTGATGGATATGAGGAGGATGAAATTAATGTTGTTAGAGAAAGTCTTGAAAGAGGGGAAGGAGAAACAATTTTTTCCCAAGTTCAAACAAGCTTTTCAGGTCTTTCTTCCTTTATTATGGCTCCAGTTGAGTGTGTGGGCCGAGGAGTAATTTATGTCACCAGCCAAATCCTTAAAATTGCTCGAGCACCATTTACCTCAGCCACGATTGAATCTGGTGAAATGTCACCCACCTCTGAAACAGCTGAGGATCTTACAACCTCAGCTGTTTCAGAGGGTGAAACAGCTGGATTGCTTCAAGAACGTTTAAAGACACATAGGTCCTTGATAATGTACACAGCTGGGTATCTTTGCTTAAACCTCAGATCACGAAAATTGAACAAACGATTGTATACAGATTTAAAAGTCTGCAAAGCAATGTACAATCGCCCTGTGAAAGATCTGAGGTTACACCACCGCAGATGTTTCAGAGTATCTACAGATAGACCCATTGTTTCTGTAGATACACATGAAAATGAAGAGTCACCTTCTGAAACAGCTGTGGTTCCTACAGAACCTTAAGATATTAACAGATCTGAAGAGAATGAACAAACGAGCAACTTTTACAGAAACCTTTTAAGCTTTGCATTCATATTTTAGAGCTCCAGTTGAGTCTCTGGAACAAGGAGTACGTTTCGCCATCATGTCCATCCTTACTATTTGTGGAGCACTATTTACCTTATTGTTCAACCTGTGCTCAGCAGTTACTCAGCGTATATTTCCCTGGCCCACAGACGAATTTCATCCCTAATTTCTACACTGGGAAGATACTTACGTATACATTGTCGTGCAATTGTTATAATTGTTTTGTTGCATTTATTTACAATCGCACTTGTAATATTCTTTGGCATGAAAAGATCCAATTTGTTTAATCACTAATTCTAACAAACAAACAGCACTTGCTATAGCAACATTTTCACATGAAATTCAATATCCTTAGCATATAATGACATCACAATTATCCCCTAGCCCAGGGGTGGGCAATCTCAGTCCACGAGGGCCGGTGTCCCTGCAGGTTTTAGATCTCACCTTGGGTCAACACACCTGAATCACATGATTAGTTCGTTACCAGGCCTCTGGAGAACTTCAGGACACGTTGAGGAGCTAATTTAGCCATTTAAATCAGCTGTGTTGGTTCGAGGACACATCTAAAACCTGCAGGGACACCGGCCCTCGTGGACTGAGATTGCCCACCCCTGCCCTAGCCAGTCGCAGCAGATGGCTGCTCCTATGAGTCTGGTTCTGCTGGAGGTTTCTCTCTGTTTAAAGTGAGTTTTTCCTTCCCACTGTCGCCTTAGTGCTTACTCATAGGAGATCATTTGATTGCTGGGGTTTTCTCTTTAATACTGTGTGGTTTTAACCCTACAGTATAAAGAGCTTTAAAGTGTCCGTTGCAACTTGGCACTATTAGATAGACGTCAATCGGCTTCAACTGACAAAACTTTGAAAAAATAAAAAAATCAATCAATCAATAAATAATGGTGTGTGTGTGCGCTTTTTATTTTTCTTTACCAGGCTAAGTGCTAAAGCGTAATGGGTTACAATTATAGCCCATAATTGTAAAAAAAAAAGTACTTTTCACAGATTATTCTTGTAACAAATGTGACTGTGCTGGGTGGCTGTGGCACTGTGCGCAGGATAAAACCTCTTGATTTTAGTGTCATGTAGAACTACATTCAGGCCAAGGCCTGCATTTAAGTAACATCAGTGATTAGAAGCCAGTGTTTTGATCTTTTTGTTTTGTTTTTCTGATAAGGTTATTTTAAAGTTTATTTTTAAGTCATAGACCTATTTATATTGGTTTCCCTGGTTTTAAACACACATTTTAAGCTCTTACTCTTTCTTCATTAAAACAAATCATTTACCTGTACGGGGACTGACAGCCACTAGAGGCCACTTTACTCAACGTTTACATTCATCAGTAGCTTCCTTCTCAAATGCCAAATGCTTGCCAGATTAAATAGTCTTGTTAAGGAACAATCCGTTTTGTTCTTAATATCAGATTATGTTATCTGTCTTTTTCATCATTCATATTTTATTGAGACCTTCGATGGGGCAGTTGCAAATATGCAAAGCTTAACTGGTGATTTCTACAGTGGTTTTACCGGCTGGTCTTTAGCATGTTATGTTATTTTTGGTGAATAAAACAAAACCACTACAAAGAGCAATGAGGCGGAGCCGTTACTGAGACACTGAGCTCAGGTAGAGTGAAAGAAAACACATTTCCAGCATCCAAAACAGCAGCGCTGTTCCTGTGACCTCTATTAAAACCTTTACTTGGGAAAAGGGAGTCTTTCATCAAAACATCCTCCAGAAGTTGAATTAAAATATGCAGCTTAATGAAGGCCGACAGCAGTGGTACTATTTTAGAAGCAGTGAGCAGGGGTGAGTCTAAAGGGGGGCGTGGTGTGTACTAAACCATATTTTTTCAAGGTTTTTACATTTTTCACATTGAAAGAAAAATAATCCACAATACTACCTAAATTAAATCGTTTTAATATTTAACAATGTAAAAATTAAAGCTTATTTCACAAGCCAATACAAATTTACCTGGGCCAGTAAAACTCTGAGCCATTGACCAGAGGGTTGCCAGGTTGGACAGGGAATGATTGTTAATATTAATTAATGGTCTACACACCATCATAACATCTTTACAGCAGCACAGAAACTTTGCATCAAAGCACAGGGCAAACTTCTGAATGCTGACACACTCACTTCTTTTTTATAATAAATAATACAAGGTATTATTCATGAGATCCACTTGTTTTTTAACAATAAGCAATTGAGATTTAGAGATTTAAAGTGCATATACCATAAACTCCCTCTTGTGGTATATGAAAATAAAACTTTTACAAGATTATGTTACTGCACCTTTCTGTAGTCACAGAGGAATTTGTTATTACACAAGGAAATGTGTAATAATCATCACTGTAATCCATAATTCCTTAAAACTGAAGTATAGGGCATAGTTTAGTGTTTTGAGACAGATCTTTTTTTACTAAAAACATTTTTACGACTCACTAAAATCCTACAATTTATTTAAGAAGAGTTGATTTTTTTTTTTTAATCTAAATTTAAAATGCGACTTTAGTATTAACTCACCGACTGTTCAGTCCCTGTTTATGTTGCTCTGTCACCACTAAGAGGAAGTTGAGGAACTTTGTGCTCTCACCCCACCACACACAGACAAAACTGCACAAGATTCCTTCTGAGAGCACAAATCCTCTGCATGTGAGTGTAATAGCTTCAAGACAGCTACAGGTACCTCGGTGTTCATCTGAACAATAAACTGGACTGGACTCACAATTCAGATGCTCTCTACAAAAAAGGGCAGAGCAGGCTGTACCTGCAGTGGAGTGAAGTGAAGGGCCCACTCCTGAACACCTTTTATGACTCTGTGGTGACCTCAGCCATCTTTCACGGTGTGGACAACATCTCCCACTCCATGCAGGAGATACTGACAGCACCGAGCAGCTCCTTCAGTAGCTGGAGTGATTTCGCAGGTCTTTCCTTCCAACTGCTGTCAGACTCTACAACATGATCTCTGCAGAGGACCACACATGTGCGCACACACACACACACACACAAATATAGCATACAAAATTGTAACTCTTGCACTGTCTCCCTGGTGTGCAATTTTCCCTACGTAGCAAAGTATTTTATTCTATTTGTATAGTATTTATTCTATTATAGTAGTCTTTCTATTTTGTATAATATGTTATTCTGTTTATCTTATTCTATTCTATTGTTTTTTTCTCTTGTACTTCCTGCCATGACCAAAAATTTCTCACGTGTGGGACTAATAAAGGTTTATCTTATGTTGAGAACTGCAATCACAAAATTAGGGAATGTGAAAATGCAATTTTTAATGACAAAATGTAAGTGTAAAAGTCTTGAAGACTGCTTAACGAAATGACAACAGAGCTTGGCTTAGAGAGGTCAGGCTATGTTGAAGAGAAAACTACTTTCAAACTTGTTAGTTGTGCAACCCTTTTTTGCCTTATATACTGAATTTTTAATTATGTTTGTAGGTTTCAATAAATCGCTGTGTGTATTTCCCCATTTTCCAGCAAAATATGAAAAGTAAAAGCTATATATGATATAAAAATGATATTAACAAATATTAATCACCAAAATAAATCATATCACATTTATTATAAAGCCTCTGAAATCAAACACCAGCAGTGTGGCAATGTTGTTCACTTACACTGTATATAAAACATTAATATACAGTGTATATTACCCCTTTGGCTACATAATTTTTTTACTGTAGCAAACATTTTTTGGCTAAGTCCACACACAAATCTTTTTTTACACACACAAATTCTTTTTACACACACAAAACTGATTTACAAGTACAAAATATTTATGACCACATTTTGAGCCCATACATATGCAGTAGTTACATTTTGAGTTCTCCAAAGAACAAAGCATTATTATCTGCAGAGATGTAATCCGATTACTTTTTCAAGTAACGAGTAAAGTAAGGGATTACTATTGCAAAAACTGTAATTAGATTACCGTTACTTTACCGTAGGAACGCTGCGTTACTGCGTTACTAAAACCGTGATTTCTTTTGCGAGAATGTCTCATGACAGTGACGTAAGCAAGTGCGACATTTGTGACAACAGTTGTGTGCAGATCAACAATGGATCATATATCGAGTGCAGGAGAGAGTATGAGCGTGCAGCGTTTAAAGCGTGGAAGTACTGACCTTACTTTGAGTTTGATTCCATAAAAAGTGACAAAAACATTAGCGTCCGTTGTGGGTGGGAAGAAAACTTCTTTTTACACCGAAAAAAAACCCTAAACAAGCTCCGAGTGCGCAACGACATAATGGGAAATTCACAGAGAAACTCACGGATTCTTCAACTGACCGCTGCGGCTCACCTGCACCAGGGCACACCTCCGCCTACCCCAGTAATTAGTTACTGATTACTTTTTTCAAGTAACTTGACCAACACTGGTGCTCAGCGGTGTGGCTGAATACATGATTAAGTACCCACACTTAGTGATGGTGAGATGAAGCCTCGTGGTGAACTGAAGCTTTCCATCCAACTGGTCGACTCGTGGTTTGAAGCATTGTGATGATTCATTTGCTCTTCTGCGCCATCAAGTGGACGATTCAAGTGAAACAGGGTCAATGATTATAATGATGGGATGTGTAAACCTCTAAACTGAATAAATAAATTGCTTTCATGGTTATTTATCCCGAATATTGTCTCAGTATGTCTGATACGAAAGAGAAAGTGGAAACTATCAGGGCAGAGTTTTGGTACGATTGTGTAACTGTGTAATCATGCTTATGTACGTGATGTACATAAGCCCGAATAATTTGTCCTGTTTTTACAATTTAAATTTCAGTGGTATATGTGAGCAACATGCTCAATATGTAGAGACCTGCTAACAGTTCAGGCCACTAAATATTTTCTCTAAAGCTTCTTCAGTTCTAAGGGTCAAATGGTGGAGAGTCCCATCTCCACCATTTGACCCTTAGAACTGAAGAAGCTTCTCGGATGAGAGGTGAAACGTCTTCAAGCAACTCAAAGAAGTACAGACGCTTTTCTTTCCAAGCTCCTTAGACTCTGCTGTTGGTGATTTAGCCTTAAGGTTAGAAGAGTTTATGACAGCTTAATATATTTTTGTCAATGATGTGTTGAAAGAGAAATAATAAGAACAATATTAGTAATATAATGAGCTCTGTTACGGTCTCTGCTTCAAACGGTCCTGCTCTTCCTTATTTAATGATATACAACAGGAGAAAGCATGGAGGACCTGTGATAAATACTGTATCAATAACAAGGTTAAAGAAGTGACTTTCAACATGTGGCATATTTGTTGTATGTACCTGTTTACACTGTCTCTATAAATGTTGGAAACCAAAAACAAACAAACAAAGGCGTCTGCTCAGTCACGTGACCACACGACAACAAATCACGGCAGAGCAGGAGTGGAAGGGAGAGGTGAGCTTGCAGGAGATCGAGAGGAGACTTCGCACAGCAAAATCTTAAATAAAATGAAAGAGATTCAGAGATTGATTCATGATTGAAGTAGAAACAGGAGGGAGGGGAGAGAATGAGAGAAGAAGAGGCAGCTGTGCAGCAAAGACACAGAATAAAAGGGGAGAATTGCACATCTCCCCTTCTAGAAATGGATGCTTAAATGAAGATGAATGAAGATGAATAAAGGTTTTGTGAAAATGACTACTGAGTTCCAGTGCTGTCTCTGGATGCTTCGAGGAATAAAAAGAACCAGGGTAAAACTGATTTTACAAATATATTTAACAATGAACATCAACAATCAAACAAACATAACACTTCAATTCATTATTTCAGTCCATTTCTCTCTCGTCCTTTCTTTTTTCTTGCCCATCCTCTCCACCGACTCTGCTTTCCTGATCCGTCTTCCCTCTCAGTCTTCTCTCTTTCTCCTTCATGCACCTCCTCTCTTGCTTTCGCAGGGAGGTGCAAAGATTGGTTGTAGCTTTCACAACAAAGGAGGAGAGAACAGAGAGGGACAGATTAGTAAAGGAGAAGATAAAGAGGCTTTTACCTGGCTCAGATGTTTCATTTTGGAAGTAAAATACTTACTAAGGGAAAGATTAATAGCTTATAAAGCTAGATTACCAATTGGACCAAGTGGACAAACCGTCTAGCGATTTCCTCCACGTCATTTCTGCACAACGCTTTTGTTGTTAATAAATTTGCCCAATGAAGCAATCGCAACAAGGCTTCCATGCCTTTTTTTTTTGTCTTGTAAGGTGACCTTGTTTAAAAAAAAAAAGTTTGTTTTAGTTTTTATTTGGGTCATTTGTTTTTGTTTTTTATCAATCTGCTTTCATTTTGGTTCACATAATTAACACCCACGCACCCTGAGGGAAAGTACTGTTAGCTTTTAAACACAGTAGCCGTGGAAAGCTGCAACCAACATTTATTTTTATCATCAGTACATTTGAAAGATATTTTTAATTAACTGACTGTAAAGTGTTACAAATGAGAGAAAATGCCAGTACATCTGTTCTCTTGATTTGGCTTCTAGAATCTCAAAATTAAGAAAGTACACCCTCCTTCAACTGCTGTAGGCCCATCAGGAATAAGAATACTTAAACTGTAGTGTACATCACCTCTCCTCTCGCGGTGCTGTGGTCTATCCAAAGGACACTGCTCTTGTGGTTTGTTCAGATGTAACTCTAAGCCATGCTGTGATGTTCTTTTTAGACACAAGAGGCTTTCTCCTGTCAAACTTTTCAAACAAGTCATACTCGTTCAGTCGTTCTCTAATTACACTGTCATGAACGTTAACATTTAGCAGGCCAATTTGGACCTAGAGCGCCTCAGATGTAGCTAGCTGCGTCTTTATTCCTATGGAAGCAATATTTACTTTATACAACAGACGGTTGATAATTACACTTTGACATTTTGGGTGACTGTGTGTCTAAATTGTGACAGGAGTGGTTGGAGGTTGGTGAACCCTTCAGAATGGTCTACATTTCTTCAAAAACATTATTTACAATATTACCAGTTTTTTAAACAAAACATTAACAAAGACGGCTAAAAGTGAGCAAAGATAAGATCCTGAGGTTTATTTTCTCCAGACAAAACGTTTCTCATTTAACCCTCTGGGATCCAGGGTATAATTGGCCGTTTTTGACTACTTTTGATTTTACCTCTATATTTCACCTTTAAAAACTGTTTATCTTGCCTTGTTTGTTATCATTATTTTCAGCACAACCTCAAATATCTGAAATTTGAGTTATTTTTTTTCTTTCATTTTGGCATATTATATTAGCACAATTGATCTAAATCCAGACAAAAAATTCAAAATCCGAAGAGTTATATTTTTTTTACTGTAAAACCCACAAACATGTTTAACGAATCATTTTCATAACTTGAAATGCAAATAGGAATTGTACATTTCTAAAAAATTATGCGCGTTTTGCAAACAACAAAGTTATATGGTACTATTTACCTAAAAATACAGCCAAGATCTCAGGCATTTTTTTATATAACCATTTAAAACTATTTACTGAACAATCAGGTGTTCTGCATCAAATTAGAAGGCACACAAAAAAAATAGTTTGTGTCCACTATAAAACAGAACAGCACAGGCCTAAACCCCGCAGGTCTGACAGCAGGAGGTGTATCAGTTCCTTTTTCCATGTGGGAACAACGTTTACACTGGAATTTGCCTTTGATGGCTTTTTTGGAGCAAATGTGACACTCAGCAGTGTAACTGACATACAATACAAAACAATAACTACACAACACACTAACCATAGCCTCTAAACACGCTAAACGTCACTAATGTCTCACATATGAAAACTCGCTCTCTCCCTTTCTTTTGCTCGCCCGCTTTCCGTTGTGGGTCCTAAAACTCCCCCTTCTCCCTAAACAACCAAGTGCCATATGTTGCCATATCGTTTTTTGATTGGCTGACATGGTAAACTTTAACACCAATAGGGAAGGGGTGTTTTTTCTTTTTTCACTAGGAAGCAGAGAGTGTTTGCTAGTGCTGTCCGTACTGTTCTTCCCGCTGTAAACACCACTGTTTTGTTCAGAAAAAAAAAAAAAAAAAACACATTCCATGTATTTTTTAATCATAACTCAGGTTTTACGTGGCCCATCGACACAATTCAAAAACTGGTATATAGTTTAAAGTCCGTACTCTTAACCCAGGTTGACAAGGCTCTGGCTCGTAGCATCTTGTAGCTGTGTCGGTTTAAATTGGTCATGTGATTCTGACGCGCCAACCCCAGGGGGTTAAACCATTTCTCTTTGGGTGGGGTGGGGGGGCTCTATCGGCTTTGTTTTTGCGTTCCTGCACATCATTGTTGTTCACTATTCTCCTGATGATGGAATCATGAAAAGTAGCCAATGTGAGAAAGTCATTTAGTTAGTCATCTGGGCATTTCCCAGGTTTCCTTTTTACCTCTCAGTCTACTGAACGCCTTTCTCTTGGGGCCATCTTCTGTGGCCAACGACTCCTGGGGAGGACTTTGGAGCATGATGTCATGAGAAGGGGCGTGGCCAGGATTTTTGGTTGAGGCACTATCTTCCTGGGCCAAACAAAGCTCAAGCGCAATGAGTCTGAAATTACTTTAGCCGAATTGGATACTGCTGTTTTCCAAATGGCGAGTGGTAAATCACCAGGTCCCGACGGAATCACAATTGAATTTTACAGATATTTCTGGAATGACATTAAAGATTTATTATTAGAGGTATTTAATGAATGTATAAATGATCAGATGCTCTCCAACTATGAAACAAGAAATAATTTCTTTACTTCCTAAACCAAACAAGGACTCTATCCTTTTAGATAACTGGAGACCAATCACACTTCTTTGCTGTGATTACAAATTTTTAGCTCATGGCTATGCCAACAGATTAAAAACAGGAATAACTCAAATAATAGATGAGACACAGTCAGCCTTTATAAAAGGACGTCATATCCATCATCATACCCGTTTAGTATTAGACATGTTGGATTACAATCATTTAATTCCTCATGATAGCCTTATTTTATTTCTTGATTTCTTTAAAGCTTTTGATTCTTTGGAGCATAATTTTTTATTTAAAGCTCTGGAGGCTGTGGGTTTTGGTCCCAGATTTGTTAGTGTAGTGAAAATGTTGGATAGAGATATAACAAGTAGTATTGCACTCAATCAAGAGTTTTCTGATAGTTTTTTAATCGTGGCATTCGGCAGGGATGTCCTATTAGCCCGTTATTGTTTATTGTGGCAGCAGAAATGCTTGCCATTTATATCAAACTCTCTTCAGATCTGGAAGGCATAAACATTCTTGATAAAGAATTTAAAATTAGTCAATTTGCTGATGACATTGCCTTATTTCTAAAGAATGTAAATATGGTCTCTATTGCAATTTATAAAATCCCTTTATTTTGTAAAGAATTCGGCTTAACACTAAACCTTAAAAAATGTGAAATCTTAGCTGTGCACAGATGTAACCAAAGTATTATTAACAATATTCCAGTAAAAGAGGAGGTAAAATACCTTGGTTTAATAATCAGTACAAATATTAATGATCGAGAGAATAATAACATAACCCCTAGACTGAATGTAGTTAAAAAAAAATACTTAATCATTGGCTAACACGTGATTTATCCATATTAGGTCTAATCTTACTGTCTAAAGCAGGTCTTTCAAGACTCATATACCCCTGTTATTCAATCTTTACGTCTCCAAAAATAATTAAACTATCCAATTCTATTATATTCAGCTTTATTTGGAAGAATAAAACGCATTATATACGCAAATCACAATTAGTTAAAGACTATGACAATGGGGGCTTAAAAGCTTTAGACTTTGAATCCATTGTTGCTGCGTTCAGGCTCAGATGGATAAAAGACTGCATTTCCTATCCTCAATCTACACTCAAAAAAGTCAACTAAGGCAGTTGTTTGATTAATTCAATAGACATTTGTCTATTTAACATGAACATATTGCGTTTAGGTTCTTAAATCATTATCAGTTGTTGGTTTAACATAAAATAACAAAAAGTTTAATGAAGTAGATTTGCATTCTTCAGTTCAATTAAATGTAATTATTTTAAATCAACAACTCTAAAACCGATGCCTAGTTGCAACTTCTTATCTTGTGCGCGTTTTTTTTATTTTGACAGCAAATGCGCACCTGCGGACCACTTATGTGCACCCCTGGTTATTTAGCTCGTCATATTGCAGCCACAGAAATTCTTTTGTCCATGAAACCATAAAGCTGCACTTTCTTTTTGCCTTATAGTCTGATTTGTCATAACTTTTCCGTTTTGTGGTAAGCTTTTCTTTGGCTGTCACTTCTTCACCCTGACCTGTCTTATTTGGCTCAGCAGAACTAAAATATATATCCTGCTGCTTTTACACAGGCACTCACATAACGCTCAGCGATTCTCTACGCGATCAACCTCTCACATGTTTAAGCTTGTTGCGGGAGATTTCACTTGTCATGTTTGCATAGTAAGATAACAATTGATAAGACGATGTCAGAGGAATTGGTGCGCAAATGATCGTCACTCACCAATCAGTGCTGTCGCTCTCTATACACAGTTTGCGCGATTGCAAAGTGAAAGCAAAAAACAAGCGCAAATTCAAATGCGATTTCAATGTGTCACATATTGACAGTGACTCATCGATGCCAATGACATAATTACCCAGCTACATTTCCGAAAGAATGCAAAAGCATTGACATATATTTTTCCTTCCTACGATAGCCCGACGGGCAGGGCAGAGATAGATTTTGGTAGCCCGACTGGAAAAATCGCTAGCCCTGGGATGTCGGGCTAGCGATTTTGCGAGCCCTGCATAGCAGTTTTTTTAAAAGCCGAGAAATGCACCGTATTTGATAGCTTGCTGCGAGACCTCACACCGAGCACATCTACTGCGGGTGTGGTGCCTGTTATCGGACCTGGAGTTAGCAACATCCCCCAAAAACCCGAAGAGGAGAGTCCTGGCCCCTAGCCCTGCCAGTGTAGCAGAAATGATGATGGCGGCAGCAGCCGTTCTTCTCTGGGTCAGTAGCTTAATGTTGTTTGTGTGTAATTTACGTTGAGTACGCCAACCACGTTATTAAATTAATGCACGTAAGATGAACTAGCAAACACCGTCGTAGTTACATGCGGCTGTCTTCTTGTTTGATGGCAGATACTCCCTTCACCCTGTGTAAACACAGAGCGGACCCGACGCATCAGAATCAGCTTGGTCTTTCTTGGCTTTCTCACCCGACGGCCCAAACACGGACACGCTGTCGGAGCTTAGCAATTCTGATGCGTCGGGTCCGCGCTGTGTCTCAGTCTTTTTTTGCGCTGATTCTGAGCTGCAGGTTTTGTCTCTCTCCAACCAAAATTCGCAGAGTCAGCAGCAAAAGAAGCGGCAAACTACGCTTCACATTTGATCAATGTCGTCATGAATTCCCTCTGACTTTTGCTGTTTTGCTTCCACCACGATTAAAAAAAAACAAAAAAAACAAAAAAATAAATCACACTTCATGCACAGCTCTCTCTCTCTCTCTGTACTTCAAAAACTGTTTCCTGTCTCAAATCTCTGTTTTCTGCATTATTCATTCACTTATTACCCACCAGTCTACCGTTGTTTACAGCGCTGTCTTTTTCTTTTTTCACTTAAATGACCTCGGACAAGAAAGCCTAATTTCTGCTGTTCAATACTGAAGAAATTTAAACTTCTTAAAATTATGCAAAATTGCAGAATATTTTAAGGTTACCTGCTATAAAAAGCCAGACCAGGAAAATCTCCTTCGTGTTTTTCTGTGTTTTATTCTCAGTTACTTTCACACAAAGGCATCTGCTGTGATGTTCACAATTCTGATGAAGTCTCATGTGTATCAGTACTGATAAGTGATCAGAATTATAATATTTCTGACTGTCTGAGGCTAAATTGAATCAAATCAGGACTTTGAGAACCAGAATTGAATGGATTATAGAAATCAGTGATGATACCCAGCCCTAGTGAGCAGCCTAGGCCTGAGAGAAGTGGATGTAGCTGTGGGTAATAAGAAAAGATGAAAAGAACTATTGATAACTTTTTTGTTAAGTTAAGGCCTGATCCGTCTGAAATTCAAAGCCAGTGCTCTGACATGGTGCCATCAATCTTTGAATGCTGTAAAAGCACAGTGTATCCAGGAAACACATTATATGCTGCAATAAATGCACTGCCCAAGTGTCCCCTCTCCCCACTGCCTTTCAGCAACAGACAGCAGCAAACAGGTCATCAGAGGAGGCCGAGATGATGATTAAGTTGAACATTTTCTACAATATTGACAAAGCACTTTAAGCACAAGTTTGTTAGTTAATAATTTAGAAATGAATATTATCTGTATGGACTTCCCCCCCCAAAAGAAAGTGCACATGTAAAACTGCAGTGATAAGCGATACGGTTGAAAAGTGTGCGCCTAACTTTTGTGCTGGTACGCCTAAATTTTTAAAGTTAAGCGTACCGGTGCGCCCATGTCAAAAAGTTAGTCTAGAGCCCTGATTAATTCCCTCTTGCTGTTTTGTTTCCACCACGAAAAAAATAAATAAATAAAAATCACACTTCCTGCACAGCTCTCTCTCTCAGTGTACTTCAAGAACAGTTTCCCCGTCTCAAATCTCTGTTTTCCGCATTATTCGCTTGCTTATTATACATCAGTCTACCATTGTGTTTACCGCTGTTCGGTGGTTGTCTTTTTTTTCTTTTTCTTTTTTCAAAACTGACCTCAATGTCAAGAAAGCCTCAATTCTGCTGTTACCGAACAGATCTAAAGTTTTACAAATGATGCCAAATTGCAAAACGCTCAGCTGTGTCTCACAACCTTTGTAACTTTGCTCTGCTTCACTTCAGCAGCATCAGGTAATGTTCATATATTGATTAATGGTTTTCTTCCGTTTTTGTTCTACTGCAGAATATTTTTAAGGTTATCTGGTATAAAAACCAGGCCAGGAAAATCTCCTTCATGTTTTCTGTGTTTTATCCTCAGTTACTTTGACATAAAGACATCTGCTGTGATGCTTACACCAGGCTTAAAAGCGGTTGTATTACAATAAAAGACCCTGAAATCGCTTTATGACGTAAATAATTTAATTGTTACTAACTCAAAAAAAGATTCCTACTAGTATATTTGTGGTATGCATAAAATTTTAAATAGAAATGAATTTTGAAATATACACTGCTTCTTATGTCAAAGTCTGTAAAAATAGATAAATAAATAAACCACATATAACCCTTGCTACTACTCACTCCACTGTCCAAAAGCAAAATCAAACCAATATACAGATATCTCACCGCGGAGAGCTGTGCCTTACCCCGGCTCCTCGGAGAAGAAGACCCACGGCGCGGCTACCTGGGAGTCACTCACCGGCTGGCGCATCTCCATCTGAACACCCCCGGTGCCGCGGCGCGGGCGTCTCAGATGGCCAGCAGCCCCCGGTGGCACCTCCTCTGTCCACGCTGGTCCTCGGGGATTCCATCGTCAGGAACGTGCGGATGAGGGGGGCGCTCACGCTATCGTTCCCGGGAGCCACTCCGGGTCCACCCCCACCTGTGGCAGAGGGATAGGCCGTTTCAGCTGGCTGCTCAGCCTTAACACCTGGCTTTCCTCCGCTTGCGTCTCCCATGGCGTGGGTTTTATTAACAATTTTGATGCCTTCTGGGAGAGGAGGCATCTTTTTGGGGCAGACGGGCTCCACCTCAACGCCTGGGGATGCCGTTTGCTGTCCGCCAATTTGGCATTTGGCGTACAGCACTCCCGCACACCGCCCTGTCACTACCCCAAACCGACATTACCTGCTGATCTGTCTGTCACTGACTGATGTTCCCCTGGTCCCAGCTCCTATATTTGTTCCACTCTTAACAGTAATACACAAAACTCTGGACTCGGACCTTTCTCTCCCACAGTCAACACAATACCCGTCATAATCACAAACAGAGAGCAACAGAATTATCATAAATCCAGTAACTCCAAAAACATTAATAACCTCCGGCCTCTTCAAAAATGTCAACATCCATTCAACTCTATTGTCAAAAATCCACCAGTCTCAATCAGTATGGCACTTTTAAATGGCCGCTCTCTGTTGAACAAGTCTTTTATTATTAATGATTTAATTTTAGATAATAAACTTGACTGTTTATTTTTAACTGAAACATGGCTGGGTTCAAATGCACCAGTTGTTCTCACTGAGGCCTCCCCACCAAATTTTAATTTCTCTTTTTCTATTAGAAGTGGTAAGAGAGGTGGTGGGACTGCATCTTTTACCAACAACACACTCACCACCAAACACATTTTATTTGATCATTTTACCACTTTTGAATTCCATGCTATTGTTTTCAGCAGCCCCACAGTTTTATCTGTCACAATTTATAGACCACCTAAAGACAGTGCTGCTTTTATCAAGGAATTCTCAGAATTTTTAACAAACATACATTCAAAATTTAATATGATCATTTTAACCGGTGATTTTAACCTGCACATAGATAATCCTTCTGACCCTGCATCAAAAGAATTCTTAAACATTCTTCACTGTTTGGATTTTACCCAGCATGTCACGCAGCCGACTCACAACAGAGGACACACTCTGGACCTGGTCATCACCCATGGGCTGTCCGCCAGTGTGTCCTCTGTTGTTGACTTGGCTGTCTCTGACCACTACTGTGTTTTTTAACATCACCGGTTTTATTCAGCGGGAGACCTCGGTGCGAACTGTGAGGAGGTGCTATCTAACCTCTGAAGTGGCTGCAAATTTTACCAGGGTTTTAGACGAATGCCCCCCTGTGATTTTACCTGCACCCTGTGATTTTATTTTTAATCATTTTAACAGCAAACTGAAGAAAAGCATCGACTCCGTTGCTCCACTCACCACCAAAAAGATTAACATAAAACATGCATCATCCTGGAGAAACGAACAAGTCAAAAAACTCAAAAGAAATTGCAGGGCAGCAGAAAGGAGATGGAGGAAAAATAAAAATACAATCAACCATCAAATATTTTGCGAGCAACTTAAAATGTACAATAATACATTAAGGAATTCAAGAAATTCATACTTTGCCAAAATAATCAGTAATAACAAAAATAATCCCAAGGTCCTCTTTTCCACCATAGATCATTTATTTAACCCTGATTTTAACAGCTCCCACAGAACCCCCACAGACTCGCTCTGTGAGCAGTTTGCAGACCACTTCAGGGGAAAAATCAGCGCCATCAGATCTGATATTTTATCTTCTCGCGATATGATTTTAAACACATCTGAGGGCTCGATTGTACCTGAGGAGACACTGGACAGCTTTGTCCTGGTTAATGCTGAGAACCTTAAGAAAATTTTCTCCACAGTGAGACCCACCACATGTCTTTTAGATCCTATCCCTTCTTCACTCTTTAAAACACTTTATGGATTTTTTTGAAGCTGAGCTTTTATACATGATGAATTGCTCTCTTCAGTTGGGTGTCTTCCCTGCTTCCTTTAAAACGGCAGTGGTGAGGCCCCTTCTGAAGAAGAGCAATTTGGATTGTAATGATTTTAATAATTACAGACCTGTATCCAACTTACCATTTTTAAGTAAAATTTTAGAAAAACTTGTTTTTACTCAGATTAATGACTTTTTGAATGATAGACAGATCCTGGAGATATTCCAGTCTGGATTTAAGGTGAACCACAGCACAGAGACTGCGCTCCTAAAGGTTTTAAATGATCTTAGATGTAACTGGGACTCCCAAAAGCTCTCAGTCTTAGTGCTACTAGATCTAAGCGCAGCCTTTGATAGAGTAGACCACGCTATTCTTTTAAACAGACTGAAACGCATGGTGGGCCTCTCTGGTGCTGTACACAACTGGTTCACTTCCTATCTCTCAGACAGAACTTTTATGGCGAGTATGGATACATGCTCCTCTAAGATCCATAAAATGACATGTGGTGTGCCTCAAGGGTCGGTTCTAGGCCCTGTACTTTTTAATTTGTATATGCTCCCTCTCGGCGGTGTCATCAGGAGGCATGGAGTGAACTTTCACAGTTACGTTGATGACACTCAGCTGTACATTTCCGTGTCTCCTATTGACACCAGACCAATGGATGCCCTTTTTAACTGTATTTTAGATATAAGATCTTGGATGGCAGAAAACTTTTTACAGCTTAACCAGGACAAAACTGAAGTTTTAATCATCGGTCCTGAGGCTCAGAGAGAGAAACTCTTGTCTAAATTACAGGCATTTTCACTATGTCCTTCGCTACAAGTGAAAAACCTGGGTGTTGTTTTTGACTCTGAGCTTGGTTTTATCCCATATATTAAACATGTAACCAAAATCGGATTTTATCATCTAAAAAATATAGCCAGAGTTTGCCCTATTCTCTCTCGGGCCAACACGGAGATGTTGATGCATGCTTTTATTACCAGTCGCATTGATTACTGTAATGCCCTGCTCTCTGGTCTTCCTAAAAAGAATATTTCAACTTTACAACTTTTACAAAACTCTGCAGCTCGTGTGCTGACGAAGACCAGAGGGCAGGCCCACATTACACCGGTTTTAGAATCGCTGCACTGGCTCCCCGTGTGTTTCAGGATCGATTTTAAAGTTCTTCTATTGGTTTTTAAATGTCTTAATGGTCTTGGGCCTTCTCATCTCTCAGATCTGCTTTTACCATATGAACCCTCGCGGACCTTGAGGTCCTCTGGTACTGGCCTTTTGATTGTCCCTAAAGTCAGGACACATACTCACGGAGAGGCAGCTTTTCAGTGGTATGGTCCTCGTCTGTGGAACAGCCTGCCGGAGGAGCTCAGGGCCGCAGAGAACGTACATGTTTTTAAGAACAGGCTCAAGACCCACCTTTTTAATTTAGCTTTTACTTAATGTTTATTTATTTTATGCTTATTTATTCTATCCTGTTATTCTATTGTTAATTGCTGCTTTTAACCATGTAAAGCACTTTGTGCTACATTTTTTTGTATGAAAAGTGCTTTATAAATAAAGATTGATTGATTGATATTAATAACATATTAATGTAATAGTGTGACTATGCAATGTATAAGTTGCCACAGAGAGACAAAATTAGAACTTAGTAAAATTGTTCTAATACAGTCCTTTATCTTAGAAAAAAACAACAAGACAATGTTTAAGTACAACTTGATGTTAAGTACATGTAATTTTGGTGCTAGTTAAGCAGTATAGCCACACAATGCTTTCAAACTGTGAAAATTGGCTAAGGCTATGTCCACACGTATTTTTGAAAACTTGATTTTCCGTTTTAAAAAATAATCCCATCCACACATAAAGCCAAAAATGATGGAAAACGCTGCTAGGAACATCCCAAAGCAACAAGTGGCGAAATGTTGGCCAATCAGAAGTCTAGAAGCCTCGGTGGGAGATAGTAAACAAAGATGGCGCATAGAAGCAGAGCGAGTGCTATGTGTGGAGGGACAGTAACTGTGTGTGTATGTGTAAGCATTTAAACACTGCAGAGAGTACAATTAACAGTAACAGTATTTTGTCTAAGTCCCCCATTGCAGAAATTCATTTCACCGAAACAATAACGTGGCGCACACTGTGACGTCAAAAAAGGCGCACATCTTTGGCGCTGCGTTTTCTCCGTTTTTCTCGTCCACACGTAAATGCAAAAACGGAGTTTCAGAAAATATCCACCCTGGCCGGAGTTTTTAGAAATCTCCGTTTTCAGTGACCGAGAACGCCGTTTACGTGTGGACGAAAGGTGCAAACGCATAGAAAAATCTGCGTTTTCAAAAATACCCGGGTACGTGTGGACATTACCGTCAAAATTTCAGCTAGCTTAGCCTTGACTGAGTGCTAGGAAAAAGTTCACCAGGACTTGTGACATACTTTACTTTGCAGCATCATAACTTTGTAAACATTTCATTTATACTTAGGGATTCAAATTAGATCAAAAAGTTCTTACCTTTAGTGCGAAAATAAGTCCAAAGCTCAGAGATGCACGTGACCCAAAAAATCCCAAGGGCAAATGAAGAACGTTCCAGAATGGGGGGATGGGTTTGAGGAAACCGCGCGATATTTCTGGAAACAACGCGAGATTTTGAAAAGCACTCCTTCATGGAGCGAATTTTTTTTTTCACCAAATGTGAAACAATTTTAAGTCACATCTGTTCTTTGTGTTTCACTTATATTAATATATTATATATATATACATATGCATAAGTTTAGCCGGGTACCAAAGCAAATCATTTGTACTGTACAAATGTACATGTAAATATGATGGTGTATCATAAAAGATTGATACCAAATTGATCACTTGACCCATATTACGTTACTTGCTCTTCGAGTGAATCAACAAATGGCGAAATGAAAAGCTGACCAACAATGCTGTTTATTTTTTAAGAGAGTCTTAGCTTACATGTGTGTTTGTTTCATATATTCAGTTGCTCCCTCCATGGCTAAACAAAGCACAAAATCGGTTTCAGTTATGTAATGATGTGATGTTTTAAGATTAAAAAAGTGTTTGTGTTTTTATCTGAAGAGTATGTAAATATCTGGTTTCAACTGTATATTTGATGATGTTGGTGTTTGGCTTGATTGTCAGCACAAAGAGGGAGAGAGAGGAACAGAGATGGAGAGGAAAATGAGGACAGAACAGAGATGGAACAAGAGCCAGGTGAGACAGACATGTTAGTCAAATGGTTGTTTGCCAAAACTCATCAGAACATGTATCTAGTACCTAGTACCTACCTAAAATAAGTGTAGTGCAGGTCTATGATAATTTTCAGTGTTTTGATTCTGGTTCTGTCACGGCTGGGGCAGCAGTCGTGTGGTGGAATGAATGAGGACCCAAGATGCAGATGGCAGTGAAGATGCAGGTGGAGATTTATTTACAGTGAAAAAACCCAAGGTGAGGGCAGAACTGAACATAAACCTAAACTGGGAAAACTAACACAAACAGAGGACACGGAGGTATACCAAAATGATGCAGAGAAATGCAGACGACGCGACGAGGAGCACAGGCAGACACATACTATAAATACACACACCAGGTAATTAGGAAATGGCACACAGGAGGGGACACAGCTGGAACTAATGGGCATAACGAGACACAGACCTACAAAGTAAAACAGAAAACGCACAGACTGTTTTGCAACACAAAACTCAGGGATCTGAACAGAGTACAGAGGGAAGACACAGGTAGGGATAATAAACACGACAACCAAACCCAAAGAACTAATACAAAATCAGAATAAACTAGAAAATAATAATAAACTCAAAGCGCTGGGTCACCAACCCAGAACCATGACAGGTTCTGTCTTGGTTAAGTCCTAAAGTAGCCCTGATCTTGACCTGTTTTAGTCTTGTTTTAATTCCTGATCAGTTCTGGGTCTGTTAAAAGTGAGTTTTTCCTTCCCACTGTCGCCTTAGTGCTTACTCATAGGAGATCATTTGATTGCTGGGGTTTTCTCTTTAATACTGTGTGGTTTTAACCTTACAGTATAAAGAGTTTTAAAGTGCCCATTGTAACTTGGCACTATTAGAGAGACTTCAATTGGCTTCAACTGACAAAACATTGAAAAAATAAAAAATAAATATATCTGTGTGTGTTTAATTTATCTATACCAGGGTAAGTGCTAAAGCTTAGTGGGTTACAATTATAACCCATAATTGTAAAAATAATATGTATATTTTAACAGATTATTCTTGTAACAAATGCAACTGTGCTGAGTGGCCGTGGCACTGTGCACAAGGATAAAACCTCTTGATTTTAGTATGATGTCATAAGTAACATCAGTGATTAGAAACCAGTGTTTTGGTCTTTTTCTTATTTTAATCTTTCTGACAGGTTGTTTTAAAGTTTATTTTTAAGTCATAGACATATTTATATTGGTTTCCCTGGTTTTAAACACACATTTTAAGCTCTTACTCTTCATTAAAACAAATCATTTGTTTACCTGTACGGGGACTGACAGCCACTAGAGGCCACTTTACTCAACGTTTACATTCATCAGTAGCTTCCTTCTCAAATGCCAAATGCTTGCCAGATTAAATAGTCTTGTTAAGGAACAATCCGTTTTGTTCTTAACATCAGATTATGTTATCTGTCATGTCTTTTTCATCATTCATATTTTATTGAGACCTTCGATGGGGCAGTTGCAAATATGCAAAGCTTAACTGGTGATTTCTACAGTGGTTTTACCGGCTGGTCTTTAGCATGTTATGTTATTTTTGGTGAATAAAACAAAACCACTGCAAAGAGCAATGAGGCGGAGCCGTTACTGACACACTGAGCTCAGGTAGAGTGAAAGAAAACACATTTCCAGCATCCAAAACAGCAGCGCTGTTCCTGTGACCTCTATTAAAACCTTTACTTGGGAAAAGGGAGTCTTTCATCAAAACATCCTCCAGAAGTTGAATTAAAATATGCAGCTTAATGAAGGCCGACAGCAGTGGTACTATTTTAGAAGCAGTGAACAGGGGTGAGTCTAAAGGGGGGCGTGGTGTGTACTAAACCATATTTTTTTCAAGGTTTTTACATTTTTCACATTGAAAGTAAAATAATCCACAATACTATCTAAATTAAATCGTTTTAATATTTAAAAATGTAAAAATTAAAGCTTATTTCACAAGCCAATACAAATTTACTTGTGCTAGTAAAACTGAGCCATTGACCAGAGGGTTGCCAGGTTGGACAGGGAATTATTGTAAATATTAATTAATGGTCTACACACCACCATAACATCTTTACAGCAGCACAGAAACTTTGCGTCAAAGCACAGGGCAAACTTCTGAATGCTGATGTCAGAGTTTTACCTCTGATACTGCTGGATAAACAGAAACTCACTCAGGAACGAGGTCTCACAGAGCTCAGGTTTTCACTTGCGAGAGGGAAGCAGTTGTCTCCAACCCACGTCAACTTGCTTTCTCCCTGCAGGTTGTTTTTATTGTTTACACACATGAATATTCATAAAGCTTGTTGCTGTATTAACTAAGACAAATTACTATATATGGTTACAAAGTGTTTTGTGCAAGCGTGGTTATACAATGTGAGTGCAGCCCTACCAGGATGTTGTCGTTATCTTATCCCGCCAGATGGCTTCCTTCATTGTGTAAAGTCTGTTCTTCTCAAGGCTGCTTGTTCCCTTTATGGAGGTCGTGCACATACTCATATTCGTGGGTTACATAGGGAGCAAATAAAAGCATTCTAGCTTGTTAAATGGCAACCTACAACACACACATTAAACCTAACAGCTGACACACTCACTCCTTTTTATAATAAATAATACAAGGTATTATTCATGAGATCCACCTGTTTTTTAACCATAAGCAATTGAGCTTCAGAGATTTAAAGTGCATATACCACAAACTCCCTCTTGTGGTATATGAAAATAAAACTTTTACAAGATTATGTTACTGCACCTTTCTGTAATCACAGAGGAATTCGTTATTACACAAGGAAATGTGCAATAATCATCACTGTAATCCATAATTCCTTAAAACTGAAGTATAGGGTATAGTTTAGTGTTTTTTTACTGAAAACATTTTTATGACTCACTAAAATCCTACAGTTTATTTAAGAGCTGATTCTTTTTTTTTTAATCTAAATTTTAAATGTGACTTTAGTATTAACTCACCGACTGTTCAGTTTATGTTGCTCTGTCACCACTAAGAGGAAGTTGAGGAACTTTGTGCTCTCACCCCACCACACACAGACAAAACTGCACAAGATTCCTGCCGAGAGCACAAATCCTCTGCATGTGAGTGTAATAGCTACAAGACAGCTACAGGTACCTCGGTGTTCATCTGAACAATAAACTGGACTGGACTTGCAATTCAGATGCTCTTGTCACGGATTCAAATATTGGGGATGGATACACGAGGAAAACCAAAATAACAACACTGGTCCGGCCGGGTTGAGTCAAACGATGATTTAATGAATACACGCGTGGGAGATGGACACCATACAGCAGACAGCATCAGATCTCAAAATGGTGGAGCAATGATCAAACTCTTATAGCCTCTAGTGGCCCCCACCTAATCATAAAAGCCTAAACATTCACATTCTTTCTCTCACACAGCGCCTAAGCTACGACCTTGGCTCCCTGTTTATCTGCTCCTGCTGAGATGGGGCAGAATGCTCTGTTCTCTTCTAATCAGACAAATAAGGTGATGACTTTCTACGAACAGTATTTCTTATAACTCAGCCGTATAATGCATCATAAAACAATATCAGTCATTCACAATAAATCAGCAGTCTAATGTAATGCAGATTAGTTTAACAACTGTAATAGTTATCACCTTCTTCTAATTCAGGAGAATAATGCAAATTAAAACTACATAATAATTCACAATCTTCAATTAGGGGTCTAACATGTCATAAAATATTATAATCCAACACTCTCTACAAAAAAGGGCAGAGCAGGCTGTACCTGCAGTGGAGTCTCAGGTCTTTTGGAGTGAAGGGCCCACTCCTGAAGACCTTTTATGACTCTGTGGTGACCTCAGCCATCTTTCACGGTGTGGTCTGCTGGGGCGCAACATCTCTGCTGGGGACAGAAAGAGACTGAACAGGCTGATCCGAAGGGCCAGCTCTGTTCTAGGACGCCCTCTGGACCCAGTGGAGGTGGTGAGTGACAGGAGAATGGTGGCTAAACTGTCATCCCTGTTGGACAACATCTCCCACTCCATGCAGGAGATACTGACAGCACTGAGCAGCTCCTTCAGTAGCTGGCTGCAGCACCCACGATATCGGACTCTACAACATGGTCTCTGCAGAGGACCACACACACACACACACACACACACACACAAATATAGCATACAAAATTGTAACTCTTGCACTTTCTCCCTGGTGTGAAATGGCACCAAGTGCAATTTTCCCTACGTAGCAAAGTATTTTATTCTATTTGTATAGTATTTATTCTATTATAGAAAGACTACTATTTTGTCTAATATGTTATTCTGTTTATCTTATTCTATTGTTTTTTCTCTTGTACTTCCTGCCATAACCAAACATTTCTCACGTGTGGGACTAATAAAGGTTTATCTTATGTTGAGAACTGCAATCACAAAATTAGGGAATGTGAAAATGCAATTTTTAATGACAAAATGTAAGTGTAATTTCACAGGAACTAATTAAGTTATTAATTCAATTCAATTCAATTGTATTTATATAGCGCCAAATCACAACAAAAGTCGCCTCAAGGCGCTTCATAGATACAGAGAAAAACCCAACAATCATATGACCCCCTATGAGCAAGCACTTTGGCGACAGTGGGAAGGAAAAACTCCCTTTTAACAGGAAGAAACCTCCGGCAGAACCAGGCTCAGGGAGGGGCGGCCATCTGCTGCTACCGGTTGGGGTGAGAGAAGGAAGACAGGATAAAGACATGCTGTGGAAGAGAGACAGAGGTTAATAACAGATATGATTCAACACAGAGAGGTCTGTTAATACATAGTGAGCGAGAAAGGTGACTGGAAAGGAAAAACTCAATGCATCATGGGAATCCCCCGGCAGCCTACATCTATTGCAGCATAACTAAGGGAGGATTCAGGGTCACCTGGTCCAGCCCTAACTATATGCTTTAGCAAAAAGGAAAGTTTTAAGCCTAATCTTAAAAGTAGAGATAGTGTCTGTCTCCCGAATCCAAACTGGAAGCTGGTTCCACAGAAGAGGGGCCTGAAAACTGAAGGCTCTCCCTCCCATTCTACTTTTAAATACTCTAGGAACAACAAGTAGGCCTGCAGAGCGGGAGCGAAGTGCTCTAATAGGGTGATATGGTACTACAAGGTCATTAAGATAAGATGGGGCCTGATTATTTAAGACCTTGTATGTGAGGAGTAGGATTTTGAATTCAATTCTGGATTTAACAGGAAGCCAATGAAGGGAAGCCAAAACAGGAGAAATATGCTCTCTCTTTCTAGTCCCTGTCAGTACTCTTGCTGCAGCATTTTGGATTAACTGAAGGCTTTTCAGTGAGTTTTTTGGACATCCTGATAATAATGAATTGCAGTAGTCCAGCCTGGAAGTAATAAATGCATGAACTAGTTTTTCAGCGTCACTCTGAGACAGGATATTTCTAATTTTAGAGATGTTGCGCAAATGGAAGAACGCAGTCTTACATATTTGTTTAATATGTGCGTTGAAGGACATATCCTGGTCAAAAATGACTCCAAGGTTCCTCACAGTGTTACTGGAGGCCAAGGTAATGCCATCCAGAGTAAGAATCTGGTTAGATACCATATTTCTAAGCTTTTCAGCGCCGAGTACAATGACCTCAGTTTTATCTGAGTTAAGAAGCAGAAAGTTAGTGGCCATCCAAGTCTTTATGTCTTTAAGACATTCCTGCAGTTTAACTAATTGGTGTGTGTTATCTGGCTTCATGGACAGATAGAGCTGGGTGTCATCTGCATAGCAGTGAAAATGTATGCTATGTCTTCTAATGATGCTGCCTAGGGGAAGCATGTATAATGTAAACAGAATTGGTCCTAGCACTGAACCCTGTGGAACTCCATAATTAACCTCAGTGTGTGAAGAGGACTCTCCATTTACATGCACAAATTGGAGTCTATTAGATAGATATGATACAAACCACTGCAGTGCAATACCTGTAATACCTACAGCATGTTCTAATCGCTCTAATAGGATATTATGGTCAACAGTATCGAATGCTGCACTAAGGTCAAGAAGGACAAGCACAGAGATGAGACCACTGTCAGAGGCCATAAGAAGATCATTTGTAACCTTCACTAAATCTGTTTCTGTGCTGTGATGAGCTCTGAAACCTGACTGAAACTCTTCAAATAAACCATTCCTCTGCAGATGATCTGTTAGCTGTTTGACAACTACTCTTTCAAGGATTTTTGATATGAAAGGAAGGTTGGAGATTGGCCTATAATTAGCTAAGACTGCTGGGTCTAGAGATGGCTTTTTGAGTAAAGGTTTAACTGCAGCCAGCTTGAAGGCCTGTGGTACATAGCCGATTATTAGAGATAGGTTGATCATATATAAGATCGAAGAATTAATCAATGGCAGGACTTCTTTGAGCAGTTTTGTAGGAATGGGGTCTAAAAGACACGTTGATGGTTTGGAGGAAGTAATTATTGAAGTTAACTCAGAAAGATCAATTGGAGAAAAAGAGTCTAACTTAACATCAATGGTACTAAGAGTAGCTGTAGATAATATTACATCTGTGGGATGATTATTGGTAATTTTTTCTCTAATGATAAAAATTTTATTTGTGAAGAAGTTCATGAAGTCATCACTAGTTAACGTTAAAGGGATGTTTGGCTCAAAAGAGCTCTGACTTTTTGTCAGCCTGCCTACAGTGCTGAAGAGAAACCTGGGGTTGTTCTTATTTTCTTCAATCAGTGATGAGTAGTAAGCTGTTCTGGCTTTGCGGAGGGCTTTCTTATAAAGCAACAAACTATTTCTCCAGGCTAAATGATGATCCTCTAAATTTGTGACACGCCATTTCCTCTCCAGATTACGAGTCATCTGCTTGAGGGTACGTGTTTGAGAATTATACCACGGGGTCAGGTACTTCTGATTAGAGACCTTAGTTTTCACTGGAGCTACAGTATCCAGAGTCGTACGTAGTGAGGAGGTGAAATTATTAACAAGATAATCGACCTCTGTTGGGGTAGCGTTCAGATAGCTGCTCTGCTCTGTGTTGGTACAGGGCATTGACGATGATAACAGTGGCTGGATTATATTCTTAAACTTAGTTACAGCGCTTTCAGAAAGACATCTACTTTGATAAAGTCCACTCTCCACTGCTGCGTAATCAATTATTGTAAATGTAAATGTTATCAAGAAATGATCAGACAGGAGAGGGTTTTCAGGAAACACTGTTAAATGTTCAGTTTCTATGCCATATGTTAAAACAAGATCTAGAGTGTGATTAAAGTGGTGGGTGGGTTCTTTTACATTTTGAGAGAAACCAATTGAGTCTAACAACAGATTAAATGCCATGTTGAGGCTGTCATTTTTAGCATCAACATGGATGTTAAAATCACCCACAATAATTATTTTATCCGAGCTCAGAACTAAATTAGATATAAAGTCTGAGAAATCAGACAGAAACTCTGTGTAAGGCCCAGGTGGACGATAGATGATAACAAGTAAGACTGGTTTCTGAGTTTCACAGCTGGGGTGGACAATGTTAAGCATCAGGCTTTCAAATGAATTAAAAGTCTGTCTTGGTCTTTCATTAATTAATAGACTGGTGTGAAAAATTGCTGCCACACCGCCCCCTCGACCTGTGCTTCGAGATTTCTGGTAGTTAGAATGACTCGGGGGTGTTGATTCATTTAAACTAACATAATCATCCTGCTGCAACCAGGTTTCTGTAAGGCAGAGTAAATCAATTTGTTGATCAATTATTAAGTCATGTACTAACAGAGACTTGGAGGAGAGAGACCTAATATTTAATAATCCACATTTCACTGTTTTACTCTTTGGTTCAGATGTGGATACTGTATTGTTCTTTCTTTGTAAATGTTTAAGTTGTTTGTTGCTGGTTTTTAGTTTGTTTTTTGTCTTTTTGGAAGCTGACACAGTCTCTATGGAGATGGGTTTTTGGGGGGGTAGCAGGAGGAGAGAAGCTGCAGAGAGCCGTGTAAGACTGCAACTCTGCTTCCTGGTCCCAACTCTGGATAGTCATATTTTGAGGGGTTTAATAAATTTGTCCATATTTCTAGAAATGAGAGCTGCTCCATCCAAAGTGGGATGGATGCCATCTCTCCTAACAAGACCAGGTTTCCTCCAGAAGGTTTGCCAATTATCTATGAAGCCCACATCATTTCTGGGACACCACTCAGACAGCCAGCAATTTAAGGAGAACATGCGGCTAAACATGTCACTCCTGGTCTGATTGGGGAGGGGACCAGAGAAAACTACTACTACTTATTAGTCTTGAAGACTGCTTAACGAAATGACAACAGAGCTTGGCTTAGCGAGGTAAGGCTATGTTGAAGAGAAAACAACTTTCAAACTTGTTAGTTGTACAACCTCTTTTTGCCTTATATACTGAATTTTCAATTATGTTTGTAGGTTTCAATAAATCGCTGGTCTTCCAGGGTATGTTTTAGCCATCCTGAGATAAACTGAAGCCTGTTGGCTAAGAAGTAGTACTGAAAGTTAGGTAGTTCTAATCCTCCTTTATCCTTGGTCTTTTGTAGTGTTTTTAAGCTTATACGTGGGGGTTTATTTTTCCAAAGGAACTTGGACATGTATGAATCTAGAGATCTGAACCAATCGTGTGGCGGTTTAGTTGGGATCATTGAGAAAAAATAATTTATTTTTGGTAAGACCATCATTTTTATAGCAGCAACCCTTCCCATGAGTGATATGGGTAGACATTTCCACCTAGCCAGATCACCTTCTACTTTCTTTAAAAGTGGGATATGGTTTAATTTAGTTAGATCTGCAAGCTTGGGAGAAACATTAATGCCTAAATATTTTATATTTCCCGATTGCAGTGGTGTGGAAGAGGAATTATGGAAGGAGCAATTAATCGGAAGGACTGTAGATTTTGACCAGTTAATTGAGTAGTCTGATATTCTAGCAAAAGAGTTTATCAATTCAATCACCCCAGAGATATTGGTTTGTGAGTTTTGGAGAAAAAGTAACACATCATCCGTATAAAGGCTGATTTTATGTTCCACGTTCTTGCATTTTATGCCCTTAATTACTGAATTCTGTCTAATTGCTGCTGCTAGTGGTTCAATAAAAATTGCAAACAGTGAAGGGGAGAGTGGGCATCCCTGCCTGGTGCCCCTCAGGAGACAGAAGCTGGAGTAAATTACCTTAAAATGGCTAAGCTACAGACACGCATCCACCTTTGGTCCTAGGGGCAAAAAACGCCCCATTGAAAACTAGAGATGGCACGATACCACTTTTTTATGTCCGATACCGATATCATAAATTTGGATATCTGCCGATACCGATATAGTGTGTTTTTTAATCAATAAAACGTTTTTTTTAAATATCTTGCTGCATTTTGTATAAGTTTATACTCAAGTTTAAATAAATAACAACACTAAAGCAATTCTGTTATACCTATATGTAAAAAATACACTGCGCCCAAAATATTTCATAGTTCAGCAACACTGATCAATCTAATAAACTTAAACCTGCTCCATCCTCCCTATTCTGGTATTTTAAAGAGTACTTAGCAGAAATATTAAGCAACCTAACTAATAGGGTTGCAAACTCCCAGCAAAAATCAGATTAAAACTTTGGGTGTAAGAGTCAGATAATTATTTATTAAAAGCTAGACATTTTAAATGAGAATAAGAAAGAAAAGTATGTCTTTGTGCCCCCTTTTCCCTGTTCATGCCCTATCGGCCCCCCTGG
Organism: Neolamprologus brichardi; assembly: GCF_056152115.1. NCBI lineage: Eukaryota > Metazoa > Chordata > Actinopteri > Cichliformes > Cichlidae > Neolamprologus > Neolamprologus brichardi. The sequence continues at coordinate 30,493,075 of NC_142120.1, read as the reverse complement.
CTAAACTTTGCTAGATCCGCCCCTGCACAGTTACCAGCCGTCAGCTACGTAGAAAAGGATCCTGGTGTAGAAAGTAATATTAAACAAATTCTAACAACAGCTTATCAAGCTTAAACGTGCTGCTGTTGTTCAGCCGCTGGTTTCCTCTTTCTGGTGAGAAGTGAGCCAAAAACAAAGAAGAGAGACGGACTTGCGACAGAAAAGCCGATCAGCTGATCATTAAGCAGTTTCACGATTGAAGTAGCAGCAGGAGAGAGAGAGAGAGAGAGAGGCAGTCGCTCCATATATCTGTTGTTAAGCTTAACGTGGGAATGCTTTACAGACATTCAGAGATGAACTTACACACTTGCTTTACTTCTCTCTGGGAAAACTTCCTCGGAGATGAAATGCTGGTTTGCTAGCGAGGCTACAAATACACATAGCCGCTCTATCACGTGATGCACACTGCTCCGACGTGCTACGGTTATGAGCCGAGTTACGCCGTTTCGCAAGTTTTGTGAGATGCTTTTTTGATATTTAATGGATCGGATTACTCGCCGATATCCGATCCAGTAATTTGGGTCAGTATCGGACCGATACCGATACATAATATCAGATCGGTCCATCTCTATTGAAAACGCTCTTTTTCATTGCACGATTATTATAACTTTAATGCCATCCTCCAAGTGAGGGTGACACTTTGGAGTCCGGGCCTTAAAATTGTAATTTTTTCAGTTGTTCACCAGGTGACGCCATTTTTTCATATTTCAGCATTGAATGAACTCCAGCCAAAATAAATCAGATTTATTGCGTGTCGTTCTGCTTTAAAAAGTGAAAAAAAGAGTGGTGTTGTGTGTCACTATCAATGACCTTTATATTTAAAAAAACCCCATAAAAAACCAAACAATAAAAAGGTCTTTTTGCCTTAAAAAAAAAAAAAAAAAAAAAAAAAAAGTCTGTCTAAAATCCTCTTTGAAGTCCACACTCCAGCCTCTGGAGCGAGAAAACGGGAAGGAGCATTTTCCGAGCCGCAATGTGCCACAAAAAATTTTCTCACATCTCCAGGGCCCTCAGGTTTGACGACAAGCTCTCCCGACGCCATACCGACAAATGGGCTCCCTTCCGCCAAGTATGGGACATGTGAACACACCGCCTGATGATCATGTTAACCCAGACCGAGACCTTACTGTGGATGAGCAGCTGGTCCCGTTCAAAGGAAGGTGCAGCTTCCGACAGTACATTCCAAAAAAGCCTGCCAAATATGGCATAAAGGTTTGGGCAGCCTGTGACGTCAAAACATCGTACGCCTGGCGGCTGCAAGTCTACACAGGGAGAGCAGCTGGCGAACGAGCAAAAGTAAACCAGGGGATGAGGGTGGTCCTGCAGATGACCGAGGGGCTCCAGGGACACGTCGTCACCTGCGATAACTTTTTTGTCATTTCCAGTGCCAGAGGAACTCCTCCAAGAGGAAAATAGCTCTAGTCGGCACAATTCGCCAGAACAAACCAGAAATTCCACCTGTTTTGCACCAGACAAGAGGGAGAGCGATCTACTCGTCCACCTTTGCCTTTACAATGAGGCACACCCTCGTATCCTACATTCCCCGACGGGGCAGGAATGTTCTTCTATTGAGCACCAAGCATCGCAGGCCGGAGGTCAGCGATGGAGAGAAAAGAAATCCGGTGATCATCGATGACTATAACCGTTGCAAAGGAGGTGTCGACAACCTTGATATGGTGGGTGTCATTACGCATCAGTTACGCACACCTTTATTCATTTTTGCTCATATATTCTTGTGTAAAATATACAGAGGTATTATGTTTTGTTTTTTTTGTTGTTGTTTTTGTTAGGGTGTCGGCACCTACTCGTGCAGGAGATGGACCAATCAATGGCCAATGGCTCTCTTTCACAACATGATAGACGTTTCCTTGTACAACGCCTTCGTGCTGTGGACATCGGTAGATCAGTCCTGGCAGCAGCAGAAGCCACACAGGAGGAGGCTGTACATAGAAGAGGTGGGAGAAACCATGATCAAGCCTCATAACAAAAAGAGAACGCCTTCCCCGCTCATCAGCCGCTGCTGGATTAGTCACAGCTGTGCAGTATGGTGCTGCTGCAGGCCCCTCTGGATTGACAGATCCCAAGGGCAGGAAGCACTGTGAGCTTTGCTGTGACAAAAGGAGGCAAGTTGGAAACACCTGCAGCAATTGTTGAAGGTTCACCTGCCGAGCCCACATCAAGTTTATCTGCAGCCACTGCTCTACCTGAGCAAGACTTTTGCCCCCCTCTCTCACCCTCTCACTCGCTCTCTCTCACACTGTCACTTGCTCTCTCTCTTTCTCTCGCATACATTTCCCCATTCCCAACAATATACAGGTCCTTGTTCATCGTTGGAAAATAAATGTTTATTTGGTTCAAACTGATCTTGTATTTTTATTTACATAATGCTTTTTATTTTATTTTCGAAGGCAACAAGGTAATATGCATTTAGTGGGACAAGAGTGAAAAACCGTGCTCCTGCTAATAAAATAACGGCAGATCAAAATGAATGTCAGTGCTAACCTTTGGACCACCCAAAGGCCTAATTATAATAACAATCAAATATTACTTCAAATGTATTTTATGGAAAATATTTACGTTTTTCGTTTTTTTCGGCTAAAAAAAACAGTGCGCTCGTGTAACAAAACTGGGATTTAAAGGGTTAACACAACGAAGATATAATTAAAACTCGATATGAATGTTTCAGGGAGAAGTAGTTTTAAAAAATATTAATCACCAAATAAATCATATCACATTTATCATAAAGCCTCTGAAATCAAACACCAGCAGTGTGGCAATGTTGTTCACTTACACTGTATATAAAACATTAATGCGCAGCCCTTTGGCTACATAAATCTTTTACTGTACCAAACATTTTCTGCCGTGAAGAGTAAAGTGTTATGTTGAATTAAAATGAGCCTTTCCTCCCAGGTCCCTTTTTGTCTTTGTTAGTGAAGAACCCAGAGCTCAGGCCCAGCCCGGTATCTACTTGGTTATGTGCAAGGAGCTGGAGGTGATAACTCAAAAACAACCAGCGTTTATTTCACAAACAGATAGCACAAACAAGAATCAACAGAATCTCTATTGTGGTTCTTGTTTTTCTTGTGAATACATTAACAAAAAGTTGAAATAAAGAGGCAATAAAATTCATGTGCTGAAGACCACACGAAACCCTAATTCACCCCAATTCCTGTTGTCTTCACATTCCATTTGCATCCCTTGTCCACAGAGTCAAAAATGACCCTGCTTCACTAAAGACCTATAGCATAAAGCAATTTCATTTTAAATGCCAAACCCATTTTGTATGAAGAAACAATATCAGTCATTAGAAATTGTTGATATTGGTTTTCTCTTTTTAGAGACTGCATTAATTCAGTGGATGTGTTGTTGTTTTTTATTTCAACACAGCTGTTATATTCTAATTAATAAAGTCGATTTCTATTATTATTACTATTTTTATTTGCCAGAAGTCTAATAATGATAGAAAAGTTCAAGACATCCTCAACAACTCACCTCAGTATAGCCATCATCAGAAGGAAGTGCACTTCACTGACTCATCAACTTGTCTCAGACTTTCCACAGAGTTTCACAGACAAAAATGAAGTGCATGCGCATAGAGCTCTATATTAAATGTGTCTGAGTACTTTCCAAACACTCCACGACCCAGCAGAAATTGTAGCAACTGATGCCTGCTCTCCTCAGGGGCACCAGGACACGGTCCGTCTTGAAATCCCGAAAGGAACGTCCACTCACTAGACTGGAGGATCACGTGCACAAAATTCACAGTGGGCTTACTCAAACTTGATGTGCCAAAGCTAACGGCCATGTGCGCTAATTCACGTTAAGCAACACCACAGTGCGCTGATTCAAATGCACAAAATAAATAACAGCTTACTGTAAATTAAACATACCTTAAGGGAAAGCACATCCTTCTCTTACTGTAGTGCTAACCGAAACAATAACTAACTCACTCGTTTGGTAAGGTGCGTTTAGCATGGTGGCATAACAAGCATATCCGCGATTAGGGAACAGCTCTTAACACCGGGTTACATCATACCGTCAAGGCATAATAACATTCGGAAATTGAATAATAAGCATACAAAACGGAAGTATGGATAATAGTGACTTTAAGGCTATGACGAGTAAACATGTCAGTGAGTTCACACGACCTCGCTCTGCCAAAGCTACAAGCCATGCGTGCTCATACCTCCTCCCACCCAAGTTGGCTACGAAGTTGACTGTCGTGAAAAAGTCGGGAACCAACGACATCATAATACTTAAAGGCAATTGTAGCGCATAGTGTATAGATGTGAATGTAACCGTACACTGCACATCAGACATCAACCAATGAATTCATATTGGGTTACAGCACCATGCAAGTCGCAAATGTGCTACAAACTAACTCCGTTTCCCCACAATCTCACCTCAAGAGCGGATACACGATGTGTTATCCCGGTTGCCATTCTCCGATAACAGCTGGTTAATATTAATGTTAGCTTAATGGCTAAAACTGACGTTCAGGGGACATTGAACGTGAACGTTCTAAACGTTCTGGGAAGAATGACACAGACGCACGCCTACTGTGACGTCACAGCATTTGAGCCGTTAAATACCCCCCCTCCCCCCCCCCCCCCCCGATAACACAACCACTGCACCAACCGCACCTAGCGTTGAAAGCACACCTTAACTAATTAATTTATCCATTTAATAGGCTTCCAAAAGTCACCCAAAGGCTCTATACGTTCTTCAAGGCAACCACACTAACTGCACCTATTGTTGAAAACACATTTTAACAAATTTAATTTATTGATTCAATTGGCTTCTAAGAATCGCCAAACCAAACTGTCGTAAAAATGTGGCGCTCAGTATTCAGTCGCACAGCTTCTTCAGATACTGATGGCTTTGAGGAGCTTGACAGCTGTTATTTAGAGCCCGATGGGTTCCTATTACCAATCTTTGGTTCCAGAGATGAACAGTTACCCACCTCTGAAACAACAGAGGCTCCCACAAGCAGTGTCTCTGCAAACATCGATGAAAATGAAAAGTCTCTCACCAATGAGAGTGACAGTATTGATTCAGTCAATGCTGTCCTTCCTGAACCCTCAGATGCTGATGGCTTTGAGGAGCTTGACAGCTGTTATTTAGAGCCTGACGGGTTCCTTTTATCAATCTTTGGTTCCAGAGATGAACAGTTACCCACCTCTGAAACAACAGAGGCTCCCACAAGCAGTGTCTCTGCAAACATCGATGGAAATGAAAAGTCTCTCACCAATGAGAGTGACAGTATTGATTCAGTCAATGCTGTCCTTCCTGAACCCTCAGATGTTGATGGATATGAGGAGGATGAAATTAATGTTGTTAGAGAAAGTCTTGAAAGAGGGGAGGGAGAAACAATTTTTCCCCGAGTTCAAACAAGCTTTTCAGGTCTTTCTCCTTTATTATGGCTCCAGTTGAGTGTGTGGGCCGAGGAGTAATTTATGTCACCAGCCAAATCCTTAAAATTGGTCGAGCACCATTTACCTCAGCCACGATTGAATCTGGTGAAATGTCACCCACCTCTGAAACAGCTGAGGATCTTACAACCTCAGCTGTTTCAGAGGGTGAAACAGCTGAGGATCTTACAACCTCAGCTGTTTCAGAGGGTGAAACAGCTGAGGATCTTACAACCTCAGCTGTTTCAGAGGGTGAAACAGCTGGATTGCTTCAAGAACTATCTACAGATAGACCCATTGTTTCTGTAGATACTCATGAAAATGAAGAGTCACCTTCTGAAACAGCTGTGGTTCCTACAGAACCTTCAGATATTAACAGATCTGAAGAGAATGAACAAACGAGCAACTTTTACAGAAACCTTTTAAGCTTTGCATTCATATTTTAGAGCTCCAGTTGAGTCTCTGGGACAAGGAGTACGTTTCGCCATTATGTCTATCCTTACTATTTGTGGAGCACTATTTACCTTATTGTTCAACCTGTGCTCAGCAGTTACTCAGCGTATATTTCCCTGGCCCACAGACGAATTTCATCCCTAATTGCTACACTGGGAAGATACTTACGTATACATTGTCGTGCAATTGTTATAATTGTTTTGTTGCATTTATTTACAATCGCACTTGTAATATTCTTTGGCATGAAAAGATCCAATTAGTTTAATCACTAATTCTAACAAACAAACAGCACTTGCTATAGCAACATTTTCACATGAAATTCAATATCCTTAGCATATAATGACATCACAATTATCCCCTAGCCCAGGGGTGGGCAATCTCAGTCCACGAGGGCCGGTGTCCCTGCAGGTTTTAGATCTCACCTTGGGTCAACACACCTGAATCACATGATTAGTTCGTTACCAGGCCTCTGGAGAACTTCAGGACATGTTGAGGAGCTAATTTAGCCATTTAAATCAGCTGTGTTGGTTCGAGGACACATCTAAAACCTGCAGGGACACCGGCCCTCGTGGACTGAGATTGCCCACCCCTGCCCTAGCCAGTCGCAGCAGATGGCTGCTCCTATGAGTCTGGTTCTGCTGGAGGTTTCTCTCTGTTCAAATTGAGTTTTTCCTTCCCACTGTCGCCTTAGTGCTTACTCATAGGAGATCATTTGATTGCTGGGGTTTTCTCTTTAATACTGTGTGGTTTTAACCTTACAGTATAAAGAGCTTTAAAGTGTCCGTTGCAACTTGGCACTATTAGATAGACGTCAATCGGCTTCAACTGACAAAACTTTGAAAAAATAAAAAAAATCAATCAATCAATAAATAATGGTGTGTGTGTGTGTGTGTGTGCGCTTTTTATTTTTCTTTACCAGGCTAAGTGCTAAAGCGTAATGGGTTACAATTATAGCCCATAATTGTAAAGAATAATATGTAGCTTTTAACAGATTATTCTTGTAACAAATGTGACTGTGCTGGGTGGCTGTGGCACTGTGCGCAGGATAAAACCTCTTGATTTTAGTGTCATGTAGAACTACATTCAGGCCAAGGCCTGCATTTAAATAACATCAGTGATTAGAAGCCAGTGTTTTGATCGTTTTGTTTTTTGTTTTTTGTTTTTCTGATAAGGTTATTTTAAAGTTTATTTTTAAGTCATAGACCTATTTATATTGGTTTCCCTGGTTTTAAACACACATTTTAAGCTCTTACTCTTCATTAAAACAAATCATTTACCTGTACGGGGACTGACAGCCACTAGAGGCCACTTTACTCAACGTTTACATTCATCAGTAGCTTCCTTCTCAAATGCCAAATGCTTGCCAGATTAAATAGTCTTGTTAAGGAACAATCCGTTTTGTTCTTAATATCAGATTATGTTATCTGTCATGTCTTTTTCATCATTCATATTTTATTGATGAGACCTTCGATGGGGCAGTTGCAAATATGCAAAGATTAACTGGTGATTTCTACAGTGGTTTTACCGGCTGGTCTTTAGCATGTTATGTTATTTTTGGTGAATAAAACAAAACCACTGCAAAGAGCAATGAGGCGGAGCCGTTACTGAGACACTGAGCTCAGGTAGAGTGAAAGAAAACACATTTCCAGCATCCAAAACAGCAGCGCTGTTCCTGTGACCTCTATTAAAACCTTTACTTGGGAAAAGGGAGTCTTTCATCAAAACATCCTCCAGAAGTTGAATTCAAATATGCAGATGAACTGTTAACCTTGTCTGATACCATGTTTAAGCTGCATCATTTAAAGAAGGCTCACAGCAGTTGTACTGTTTTACATTGGAGTGAACAGTTGTGAGTCTGAAGGCGGTCATGCTGTCTAAACCATATTTTATTCAAGGTTTTCACATCATTTTTCACATTGAAAGTGAAATAATACAAAATACTCTCAATTAAATTGTGTTAATATTTCAAAATACAAAAACTGTGGCTTATTTCACAGATCAATAAAAATTTACCTGGGCCAGTAAAACTCTGAGCCATTGACCAGAGGGTTGCCAGGTTTGACAGTTAATATTATTCTTATATTACTAATTAATGTCTACACCATCATAACATCTTTACAGCAGCACAGAAACTTTGCATCAAAGCACAGGGCAAACTTCTGAATGCTGACACACTCACTTCTTTTTATCGCAGCTATCACATTCTCCTTTAAAGGCTTACAGACAAATCAGTTCAATTTTATTTACACAGCATCAAATCACAACAACAGTCACCACACAGGATTTACTCACTCATTTAAACACTCAGAAAAACATGTACAAAAACTCAGAGTAAAGATGAATTTTTAATACCTTCGTTTAGACTGCGTATTTATCAGATATGACATTGACTCTACTTCAGAATATATATATATTTTTGCATTTAAGAATTTTTAAAAAAAAATAAAATTTAATGGGACACATATGCAAATGGTATGTTTTGTTTTGATAAATACAAGGGAAGACAGAGTAAATAACAAACACTGCAATTTCTAAAATAGAATCTAATTAGCAGTTCATTTTGAGAGACCTGTATTTTTTCCTCTTTTGAATATTTATTGTTGCTCCTTAATAAGACAAAAGTATTTCTTATCCAGTTACTGCAAAAGTACAGCTATTCGGTACAAGTCATACAGTTATTAAGTGTTAAGAAATACTCCAGTAAAAGTTGAAGTATTAAACTGATTAAACTTCTTTACTCTTTGAGTACATTTCAGAGCCTCTTAAAAAGTACAGCCTCTGAAATGCACTTAAAGAAATTAAATGGGTCTAGTTTATGTTGCCTACATTGTTGAGGATGACTTTCCATCTAAACAGGAAAATGAGTACAGTCAGGGGTTAAAGTTGCATTCAGCAGGCAGAGGAACCCTAAATTGGCTCAGTGTGGGGAAACACGACTGAAAATAAATTCTACTGAGAGCTCCTGCAGATTTTCTTAGTGTACAGGCTGTGATCAGCTGATCTGCTGCTCTCTGTGGATGGACACAAGTGAACTCAACATGATGTCAGCAGATGTTTCATGAGTTGTCCTGGCTGATTTCCAACCTCTGTACTTACAACTCACTGTTCATACTGTCTTTTTTTCTAGATGGTATAAAGTTGGTACGTTGGTGGAATTCAGTCAATGGATCTCGATATTATCAGCTAAGTCATCTTTAGTCTGGCAATGAGCACCACAGCCACTGCGTATCAATCACACACTGTTCTTTTCTCTGCACTAACCTGCAGAGTTTTTCAAACCTATAAATAGCAGTTAGTCTGCCTCAGTTTGATTTGCAGCTTGTTTCGTGATACGAAAAACATAATGCCAGAGCCAATATCTGATTTAAAAACATAAACTTACATGCAAACTATATTTCCAGTTTATCAAATACCACCGAGAAGTCATTACCTTTTAATATAACCTCTCTTCTTCCTCTCCTGACCTCTTTCTTATCTTTCTCCATCTGTGAGTGAATTTAGCTTCTATTTTCTATTTCTATTTTCTTCCTGTGAAATACAGCAGCTGGAGCTTTATCTAGCAGCACACTGTGAGAATAACTGCACACAAACAGTTTGTGTGTTTGCTGATGTTTGTTGAGCTGATAGAAACGCTGCATTTGAAATTACCTGCCACGTTAAAAATGATCGCTCCCTTTATGCAAAAAAAACCCCAACCAAAAACCAAAAACTTCTACCCCTGACTTTGGTGCACATCATCCCCTGGCGATTATTACACAAACAGGATTGCCTTCATGTGTTGCTGTTTAACCCCAAAGCAGTTTGAAGTTTGGAGGCCTGCTATGACGTGAAATAATCCCCTCAAATCCATAAAACCTAAAGTGACAACTTTAGGAAAACCATACTATGCTTTATCAGGTTTTGATTTTCCTTAAAGGGTAGAAAACATGCTGGATCACACTACGTTCAAATCTACTCCAGAAGTGTAAATAGCATGTTGTTCTTTACCTTTGATATTGACTAAAATACTGGTTTGTCTGCTGACCCTGTGAAGATTACACCTGCAAAGGTGCAGTTTCGAGCCTTGACTGCTGGCAGAACCCAAGTTAGCAAAGAAGAAATTATCACTTCTGCTCCTCCGCAACAGAAAAATATTGTAATAGGAATAAATACAAAGTCAGCAAAATGTTCCCTAAAAGTTTAAAATGATACATACCACACTGCACGAATTAACAACATCAGCAGCCCAACTTTCTAATCTAATATGACCACACTGAATCTTCAGTTAGGGATCTCTTTTTCTTTTCTTGACTGAGGGAGTTTTACTTTTTGGAAGCAAATTTTTCATTACATACATATGAATAGACATTTTTTTGAGAAACCTACAAACATCTTTCGTATTACCGTTAAATCTCTTCATCTGTTTGCATCTGTAGCCCTTAGGTTCTAATACACTTCTAGGATACCGGGTATTATTCATGAGATCCACCTGTTTTTTTAAACTTAAGCAATTGAGCTTCAGAGATTTAAAGTGGATTTTCCTCTTGCGGTATATGAAAATAACACTTTTACAAGATTAGGTTACTGCACCTTTCTGTAATCACAGGTAAAGAAACACAAGGCTGTGATCAGAGCCACTATCTGAATCGGCTGAATCTCAGAACGCACAGACTCAATAATTATAGGAAATGTGTAATAATCATCACTGATATCCATGATTACTAAAAACTGTGAAGTATAGGGTATAGTTTAGTGTTTTGAGACAGATTTTTTACTGAAAACATTTTTATGACTCACTAAAATCCTACAGTTTATTTAAGAAGAGCTGATTCTTTTTTTTTTTAAATCTAAATTTAAAATGCGACTTTAGTATTAACTCACCGACTGTTCAGTCCCTGTTTATGTTGCTCTGTCACCACTGAGATGAAGTTGAAATGCTGGTCTGCTTTTGTGCTTCATACTCTCACCCCACCACACACAGACAAAACTGCACAAGATTCCTGCTGAGAGCACAAATCCTCTGCATGTGAGTGTAATAGCTACAAGACAGCTACAGGTACCTCAGTGTTCATCTGAACAATAAACTGGACTGGACTCACAATTCAGATGCTCTCTACAAAAAAGGGCAGAGCAGGTTGTACCTGCAGTGGAGTCTCAGGTCTTTTGGAGTGAAGGGCCCACTCCTGAACACCTTTTATGACTCTGTGGTGACCTCAGCCATCTTTCACGGTGTGGTCTGCTGGGGCGCAGCATCTCTGCTGGGGACAGAAAGAGACTGAACAGGCTGATCCGGAGGGCCAGCTCTGTTCTAGGACGCTCTCTGGACCCAGTGGAGGTGGTGAGTGACAGGAGAATGGTGGCTAAGCTGTCATCGCTGTTGGACAACATCTCCCACTCCATGCAGGAGATACTGACAACACTGCCACGATGTTGGACGGAGAGATTTCACAGGTCTTTCCTTCCAACTGCTGTCTGACTCTACAATAAGGTCTCTGCAGAGGACCACACACACACAAATAATCCTTGACAGCTTCACAACATCATCATCAGTTTTCTCTCATCCCTCATGCATTTGAAATCTAAAGGAAACTTAACTCAACAACAACAATAATCAAATTTCCCATTGAACGAGTATGATGAAGTCTAAATTTCTGCCCCCTTTAACTTATGATCAGAACTAATATGGAAATCAATGTTAGTATCAGTTACAACACTTCCGCTGATCTTGTGGTTCAACTCATTTGTGCCTAACCCCGGGATATGTGCATATGTCGTTTCAGTTATTGAGTCCTGTCTCACTCCAAGAAAACAAAACTATAATGCCCAAAAGAATTTGCAAGCGAATGTCTCTAAATAGTGCTTGAAGGAAAATTAGAGAAGCCGGCCAGCAAACAAAAATGAAGTTCATGCACATAGAGCTCTAAATGTGTCTGGGTACTTATCCAAACACTCAACGATCCAGCAGAAATTGTAGCAGCTGATCCTCGCTCTTCTCAGGGGTACCGCAGGACAACAGGACACGGTCCGTCTTGTAAGCCTGAAAGGAACATCTACTCCCTAGAATGGAGGGTTAACAGTGACACACCACAGTGTGCCAATTTGAGATTGTTGCTGTTGAGGTTTACTTCTTCTTGACCCCATCTATCCTTTTGATATCCCAGCTGGAGAAGAAGAGTCAGATGAGGCTGGAGTATTTTTCATCCAAGCATCAAGCATCAAATGGATCTGAGGATCTTTCCTTATACACACACCTATATAGAGTAAGTGGGGGTGGAGGTGGGGGCTGCCCTGTGTCACTCCGCTACATGAAATGCTTTGAGAATAAAAGTCCACAATTGTCCTTTAAACAAGGGTTGACCAAGTCATCCTAACAAAACACACACGAATCATTTCCAAGGAAGATCAACCCCCACAAGGCATCAGGACCAGACAACATCCCTGGACGGGCCCTTAGAGCATGTGCTAATGAGCTGGCTGATGTTCTCACCTCCATCTTTAACCTTTCCCTCAGTCAGAGCATCGTTCCCACATGCTTCAAGACCACAACTATCATCCCTCTCCCCAAGAAAAGCCCCGCCACCTGCCTAAATGACTACAGGCCAATTGCACTCACTCCAATCATTGCAAAGTGTTTTAAGAGAGTGGTGCTGGCCTACATTAAGAGCAATATTCCAGACACTCTGGATCCCCTGCAGTATGCCTACCGGCCCAACAGATCCACGTCAGATGCCATCGCTGCTCCCCTTCACTATTCAGTCTCCCATCTGGAAAATAATGACTCCTGCATCAGGGTACTCTTTGTTGACTATATCTCCGCCTTCAAAACAGTCATCCCTCACAAACTCATCCACAAACTGTCTACACTTGGGCTGCACCCCACCCTCTGTGACTGGCTACAGAACTTTTTGACTGGCAGGCCTCAGTCTGTCAGGGTCGGCAATAGGACTTCAGTCAGCTTTACCACAAACACTGGAGTTCCACAGGGTTGCGTCCTCAGCCCCATCCTCTACACCCTGTACACTCACGACTGTGTCACCTCCAACAAAGAGAACATCATACTGAAGTTCGCAGATGACACTGCAGTAATCGGTTGCATCACTGGAGGGGACGAAGCAACTTATAGGAGAGAAGTGGCCAGTCTGGTGTCATGATGTGAGGACAACAACCTCACCCTCAACACTGATAAAACAAAGGAAATGACAGTGGACATGAGGAAGAAGAGGAGGCCTCACCAGCCGCTGTTTATCCGGGAAAGTGAAGTGGAGAGGTTGATCAGCTTTAGATACCTGGGTGTTCACATCTGTGAGGACCTCACCTGGACACTGAACACCACACAGCTGGTCAAGAAGGCTCAGCAGCGGGTGTATTTCCTGAGGAGGCTGAGGAAATTTGGGATGTCGGCCAAGATCCTCGGCAGCTTCTACAGCTGCACCGTGGAGAGCACACTGACCAGCTGCATCACTGCATGGTACGGCAGCACTACTGCTATGGACTGCAAACGCCTGCAGAGAGTGAAAACAACTGCGGAGAAGATCACCAGCGCTCTGCTGCCCTCTCTGCAGAGCATCTACCATCGCAGAGTCCAGAGGATAGCTGCCTCCACCCTTAGAGACCCCACACATCCTCAACACAGACTGTTCACAGTTCTTCCCTCGAGACGAAGGTTTTAGAAGTGTGAAATCCAGAACATCTCGACTCAACAACTCCTTCTTCCCCACTGCTATCAGACTCCTGAACAGCTGACCTGCGTCAACTGCAATTTGCACATCAGGACAATTTGCACACTAAGTTAATTTTGCACATTAAGCTCCTTTGTACATCTATTTACATTGAGAACTGCATACCTCACTTGCCTTCATTTACTTATTTTTGTACTTATTTATGGTTCACTATTTTAATCCTTATTTATCTTAATATCTTGTCTTATTTTTTTTATCCTTATTTATCTTGTTCCTTCAACCCTACATAACTTGGCATTTTTGTATGGACAGCAAAGGAAGAATTTCATTGCGCAGAGAAATGCTATTTCTTCTGTACACATGATAATAAACACTTTGAATCTTTACAGCACTATGCTAGTCGCTAATTACCTATAAGCTATCTCGGCTTAACACAATACGTTTCTGAATAAAAACAAAGCATTTGCCTTCAACAACTTCTACCAGGGCTGGATGTTGGCCGGATGAGAAAGAATGAGGCAATAGGTCCGCAATAAACCCTTCGCGATAGCACCGCCAATGTGCATTATATATGGGGGGGACGCTGCCACACAGGTTGATAAAATCTGTACCCCTCCATAACTTTTGCTGGGAGGAAGAAACCATCTCCAAAGTTACTGTAGTTATTGGATATACTCAGTGTTGGGAAGGTTACTTTTAAAATGTATTCCATTACAGAATACAGAATACATGCCCCAAAATGTATTCTGTAACGTATTCCGTTACGTTACTCAATGAGAGTAACCAGGTCCGTGCAGAGAGGTTTAAAGGGGCGGGTGCTCAAAGTTAAAAAGGGGCACATTGAGCCAGGCTGAATAACAACAACACACATTCATTAAGAATCTAATATGGGAAGGGCAGGGCTGTGTTGATTTGAGACTGTAGACATTAAAAAGTCCATAGGAGAGATGGTAGCTAATTAAACAAGTGTCATGAGATAATAACAAAATGCAAAGATTGGTGACAGCGCTTGGAACCATAAGGACACAAAAAACTGTGAGAAATAATTTAGGCTCTGCCTGTGAATCACCCTTTGCTTCTCTTCTTCCTTCCATCCCATCATTTCATCCATCACTCTCCACTTGCTGTCTATGTGAGAACAAGGCACAACTTGCTATTGCAATAAACTATAATTTAATTATCCACACCTAACAACTCTTGCACTTAATCTATAATAAAATGATGACAGAAAAATGTTATAGCATTGCCTTTAGTAGCCTCACACAGCTCTACTGTTTCCTCCTCATGTCCTTACCAGGCATGTCTGGACAATGTTATATCATGAGTAATTTTTTTTTTTTTAAATCCATCTAAATAAAACACACACATGCACGAACACACAGTGACATTTTAGACATTCTTCAGAATACTGTATATACTATGGGCATCATGGTGCTGATCCAGAATCCTTACATTATTATTTATTACTAGAGCTACAATAATAAAGCAATGAGGAGGGGGAAGTAATAAATATGAAATAATGTATTTATGATGATTCCATTTGTTTCACTAACCACTCTGTGCAGGGGCAAAGCTTATTACATTTTTAAACTGTAGAGATACAATAATTTTACTGCTGTAAAATCCAAATTTTGTCTTATTTAAAATATAAATCTAATATAATCTGCTTCTTAATGTATGTTCTTTAAAATACAGCGTGTGCTTTTTAATATATTATAATTATAATAATGCATAATTATGTGGACATGCATATTAGACCGTTTTTTAGTGAAATATAATCCCTCCAGAAAGGCAGGAAAAGCTCTGTAACTTACTTTAAAACTAAATATGTTCCCTAAAACGGTGGACAGAGCTACAGACCCATGACAGCCTTACACAGGTAGCCAGCAGCTATGACCAGCACTACTTGTGCAGTTAATAAAAGGACAGGTAATGTTCGTCACGCTGTTGCACACACAGCACGCTCGTTTGTTTCAGTTCGTCAGTTGCAACAAGACAGCTTACCAACGTGTACGTAATAAGCCAATACTCCTGTGTGCTATACACTACAGTGTACGCTGTACTCCTACTTACTGGTTTTGTCGCATCAGTCTGTGTCTCTGAGTTAACTTGTGTTTCTCCTACAGCTCTGGACCGCAAAAAATGCGCGTGCTCTTTGTGAGCTCGTTCCCGGCTCGTAACCAGCGCGTTCTGCCGTCAAGGGCGATCATTGGTTAAATGTGATCATGTGACTGATGCAAGCCAGATCCTTTTATTTAGCAAAACTGTGATTAATAGTTAAATATTATTGTTGAAGGGCACAGACAAGACTCTGCACGCACACACACATTAAAAAAAAAAAAAAAAAATTAAAAAGTTGCCTCAACAAAAGGGCACTTTGGGCACCCATCAGGAAAGGGGCGGGTGCTCAAGCCCCTCTAGCCCCCCCCTCTGCACGTGCCTGAGAGTAAATTCTGAATACTTTGGATTACTTAATATATTATCATGCTGTTTACAACTACGTGAATGTACTATTGCTGTGATTTATTACTGTTACTGAAGGTCTGCGGCTCCGAACCGTAGTAAAGGGACCTCTGGCTAATACTTTGGGTTCCATGTTGGGCTCGTAGCTGAAAACTAGCTTTACTTTGTTGTCTGGGTCAACTTTGCTTGCGAGAGACAGAGAGAGGTGTTGAAAGGCTGCTCCAACAGAACTTATTGTTTCGGAGGAAAACACGAACACAGCATACAGTCGAGTCTTAATAGCTTACTTACAACTGGGCCTGTCAGGCACTCTTCTTGGCTGCAGTGGTTATTATTATATTTACATGCTTCCAGCTCCCGTTTTTGCTCGATGACAGCTCGTACTTTTCCTTTTTCTCCCTCCCTCGCTCACAGACACATAATGACAGTCCATTCTCCCTGCAGCACGGACTACACTGCCTATGATGCTACATTCTTTAGAGCTATATCTGTAGCATTCTGCCTATTAGCTTAGCACAACAACAACAGGCGGTCTCTCACCCAGGAAACACGCAGAGAGAGCGTCACCCTGTAACCATGGCAACCGAAACGCTGCCGCCTGGAACAACAGAACCGTAGCTGTCAAACAAAACCCAAACAGGCCTGACCCGCCACAATATGAAACAGGGAAGTACCGCTGTGTAATCCATTTATTTCAACAAAGTAACTGTATTCTAAATACCACCTTTTTAAACGCTAACTGTAACGGAATACAGTTACTCATATTTTGTATTTTAAATACGTAACGGCGGTACATGTATTCCGTTACTCCCCAACACTGGATATACTCTGATATATTTTGTAAAGAAACCCTTCATGATAGCACCGCTAATGTGCATTATAGAAGTGTAAACCCAGGATAAATTCCCCGGAGATGGATGTGTTGACATGATCCCTTCTTTTTTTCTTTTTTTTTTTATAGTATTATAGTATCAAGGTCTTTGTCTGGAGAAACTATTCCCAGCAGGTTATTTCAGTGTACAGTTTAAGGTAAATAGTCTTCCGCACGGCACATTACAATGTCACGAAATTAGTATTAAAATGCATTCACGAATCGAGTCTGTTGTTTTCCAGCCTTTACGCTTTATTGCAACGACTGCAGACCAGTGACAAGTAGCGCATAGAAACGAAACTGGGCAAACGAGGAGTATTGTAATTCTATTAAAAAATTAATTTTAGATATCCAGAATGATGATGCCATCAGTACACCTATATCCAAATGGGAATATCTTAAATTTAGATTCAGAAAAACCTCAATCCCATTCGGTAAAAAATTAAACAAACAAAGGAAACAAATGTAGTAAAAGAACTTATGAATCTTTATGGCAAATTGAATTGGACTGAGGAAGAAAAAGGAAAAATTAACAACTTACAATCTAAAATGGATGAAATGTACCTTTATAGAGCCAAGGGCGCTTATTTGCTATCCAAAGCCAAGTGGATAGAAGAGCATGGCATCTGATTGCTCACTGGGACCAGATGGAATAACAACTGCTTTTTTCTTTAATTTTTCTATAAGCACTTTTGGGAAGATCTAAAATTACTATTATTCAAAGCGTTAAACGAATGTATTAATCAAAAGGAGCTCATGGCAACAATGAAACAAGGAGTTATAAAATTAATCCCAAAACCGGGAAAAGATAAGAAAAAACTAAGTAATCTAATACCTATAACAGTCTTAAACACTGTTACGATGGTTAAATGTTATTTTACAGTGACATGTTGGTTATCTCTGCACACTGTTGTTATTTCTTTAAGATACATTCAATTCAATTCAATTCAATTCAATTTTATTTATATAGCGCCAAATCACAACAAAAGTCGCCTCAAGGCGCTTCATAGATACAGAGAAAAACCCAACAATCATATGACCCCCTATGAGCAAGCACTTTGGCAACAGTGGGAAGGAAAAACTCCCTTTTAACAGGAAGAAACCTCCGGCAGAACCAGGCTCAGGGAGGGGCGGCCATCTGCTGCGACCGGTTGGGGTGAGAGAAGGAAGACAGGATAAAGACATGCTGTGGAAGAGAGACAGAGGTTAATAACAGATATGATTCAATACAGAGAGGTCTGTTAATACATAGTGAGCGAGAAGGGTGACTGGAAAGGAAAAACTCAATGCATCATGGGAATCCCCCGGCAGCCTACATCTATTGCAGCATAACTAAGGGAGGATTCAGGGTCACCTGGTCCAGCCCTAACTATATGCTTTAGCAAAAAGGAAAGTTTTAAGCCTAATCTTAAAAGTAGAGATAGTGTCTGTCTCCCGAATCCAAACTGGAAGCTGGTTCCACAGAAGAGGGGCCTGAAAACTGAAGGCTCTGCCTCCCATTCTACTTTTAAATACTCTAGGAACAACAAGTAGGCCTGCAGAGCGAGAGCGAAGTGCTCTAATAGGGTGATATGGTACTACAAGGTCATTAAGATAAGATGGGGCCTGATTATTTAAGACCTTGTATGTGAGGAGCAGGATTTTGAATTCAATTCTGGATTTAACAGGAAGCCAATGAAGGGAAGCCAAAACAGCAGAAATATGCTCTCTCTTTCTAGTCCCTGTCAGTACTCTTGCTGCAGCATTTTGGATTAACTGAAGGCTTTTCAGTGAGTTTTTTGGACATCCTGATAATAATGAATTGCAGTAGTCCAGCCTGGAAGTAATAAATGCATGAACTAGTTTTTCAGCGTCACTCTGAGACAGGATATTTCTAATTTTAGAGATGTTGCGCAAATGGAAGAACGCAGTCTTACATATTTGTTTAATATGTGCGTTGAAGGACATATCCTGGTCAAAAATGACTCCAAGGTTCCTCACAGTGTTACTGGAGGCCAAGGTAATGCCATCCAGAGTAAGAATCTGGTTAGATACCATATTTCTAAGCTTTTCAGCGCCGAGTACAATGACCTCAGTTTTATCTGAGTTAAGAAGCAGAAAGTTAGTGGCCATCCAAGTCTTTATGTCTTTAAGACATTCCTGCAGTTTAACTAATTGGTGTGTGTTATCTGGCTTCATGGACAGATACATGTTTGGTTGTGCTGCAGGAAAAAGGGAGTTAATGTGTGCAGGAAGGGGAGGGGGGTCCTTGTTGTTGTGTGACTGTGCGGAGCTGAAGTGAGGTGTTGTATGAGGGCACTCTCCCCGGAGTTAAAGGCCCGTTTGCCTGTGTTACCGAATAAACGGACAAACTGAGATCCAAACGTCTGGTTCTTGCGAACGTTACAATACAGACTACAAAATGTTTTACAAAACTTTTAGCAACAAGACTAAAAAAAGGTATTTCTGAAATAATTAGCCCAACACAATCAGGTTTTCTCAAAGGATGGTTGATCCAAAATAATATCCGCTTGGTTTTGGACCTTATCGATTACAATTACCTAATTAAGGATGATGGTTTTTTGTTTTTCTTGGACTTCTATAAAGCATTTGATTCTATCGAACACACTTTTATTATTAAGATATTTAAACAGTTTGGGTTTGGAGGTGCATTTCTGGATATGATCGCTATGTTATACACTAATATTAATAGCTGCGTTTCTCTTTCAGAAGGCACATGGTAAATGGTAAATGGCCTGTATTTGTATATCGCTTTTTACTAGTCCCGCCTAGGGACCCCAAAGCGCTTTACACACCTAGTCATCCACCCATTCACACACACATTCACACACTGGTGGAGGCAAGCTACAGTTGTAGCCACAGCTGCCCTGGGGCACATGACCCAGGTTCAGGGTGGAAAGAGGCATCAGGCAGGGCTGCAGCATCTCACCCCTTTTATTCATTGTAGCCACTGAATTACTTGCAATTACTGTCATAAACTCAAACATCAAAGGATTAGACATAAATAACCACAAATTAATTATAAGTCCGCTTGCCGATGATACAACTATCTTTCTAAAAAATAAAGAACAAATTCAATTGGCCTTAGATACAATAAAGATCTTTTCTGATGATTCTGGACTACGCCTGAACCTGGACAAATGTGAACTCATGAGTATCCATAATTGTTCTCACTCTTCTTTGTAAGATATACCTGTCAAAAATGAAATCAAATATCTTGGAATTTGGTTAACTAAATGCATGCCTGATAAAAAGAATATTCAGAATCAGTGTTGGTCAACTTACTTGAAAAAAGTAATCAGTAACTAATTACTGATTACTTCCCCCAAAAAGTAATCCCGTTACTTTACTGATTACTTATTTTCAAAAGTAATTAATTACCTAGTTACTTAGTTACTTAGTTACTTTTTAAAAACACAATTTACAACCTGAATAGGTGATAAAGCGATAGATCTTTCAGCCCAATTCTACTTTTTCTGCATAATCCATCATACAAAATGTAATCAAATGGAAAAGTCTCTTTTTAAAACTTGTTTTATTAGTTTTAATCTTTTAACTTTATGCATCAAGCAAAAATTTAATTATATGCAACATTCTCTGACTGGAAGAAATTTGTTTAACATTTAAACCTATTTTCTGCACATTCCAGCACTTAAAATAAAATATTTTTTTGTTTACACTCACTCTTTCAAATAAATGCAAGTGAAACACAGCAGAAAATAAATAAAATCAAAGACTAGCGGTCCTGTTGCTCTATTTTCACCTGTAAAGCAGGAGTGGGGTAGGCGAAGGTTTGCCCTGGTGCAGGTGTGCCGCAGCGGTCAGTTGAAGAATCCGCGAGTGTCTCTGTGAATTTCACATTATGTGGTAGCGGACTAGATGCTTGCTTGGAAGTTTAGGGGTTTTTTTTGCTATAAAAATAAGTTTTCTTCCCACGCAGCGGACGCTAATGTTTTTGTCACTTTTTATGGAATCAAACTCAAAGTAAGGTCAGTACTTCCACGCTTTAAACGCTGCACGCTCATACTCTTTCCCGCACTCGATATATTATCCATTGTTGATCTGCACACAGCTGTTGTCACGAACGTCGCACTCGCTTACGTCATTGTCATGAGACACTCGCAAGAAAATCACGGTTTTAGTAACGCAGTAACGCAGCGTGCTTACGGGAAAGTAACAGTAATCTAATTACCGTTTTTGCAATAGTAATCACTTAATTTACTCGTTACTGGCCATCTCTGTTCAGAATACAACTGACAAATGCAAAAAAAATTAATAATTTAACCATTGGCTACCCCCAAATTTAAAGAAGTTAATTTTAAAACTACAAAAAATATTTACCCCTCTATGAGATGAGAGAAAGATTTAAATTTGTGTCAGACAACTGTTATATTTGTAAAACAACTGTGGAAACAACAGAGCACATTTTTTATGGGTGTGTGACAGTCCAAAATTTATGGAAATCTCTCCATGACCTAATATCGTCCCAGTCTAGAAATATTGATTTTTATTTCAAAATATTCAAATTGGAGTAATCCTTAAGGACAAAAATAGTGAGTTTTTAGTTAACAATCTCATTATTATAACAAAATATTACATTCATAAATGCCGATATGCTAAATCCCCCCCTTCATGGCCTGCTCTTAAAAACAAACTCTCCCTGTTGTGTAAATCTCTGAAGCCCCAAGCAATTAAATTGCATAGATTTTTAGAAGAGTTTGATTTTTCTTAACCCCTTATTTAAGTTATGTCTTGTTTATGGAACCTCACTTTTAGAGATTGTATGATCCCCCTTGTCTCCTTTATTTTTGTTCCTTGTTCTCCGTTTATTTTTTTATTAATTAATTTAATTTAATTATTATTATTTATTTGTGCATGTATGTATATGCATATGTGTCTATGTATATATATAGACAGATAGATAGATATGTTTAGTTTCAGTTATTTGATTGTGGTGTACCAACTGCAACGTTGCAATGATGTGTTTTCCTCTGATTAGGAGAAAAGAAAAAGGAGGTGTGATATACTCTTCTGAATGATTCAATATTTCGCTTGTCTGTTTGAAATTGTCATTGTTATTATTCTAAATAAAGTTTATTTTTTAAAAGACTGTCTGAGGTGAAAATTGAACATGAAGCCTTTATTTGTTCAAACTGTGAAACACTTGAAAAAAAGTTTAAAGAGAAAGTTAAAAAAGAAAGAAAGAAACGAAGCTGTGCAAGTGGCTCCTCCCACTTTGTACACTCACGACTGTGTCGCCTCCAACAAAGAGAACATCAGGGTCAAAACATTCAAGACATTCCAGATGCATAATTTCACATTTCCAAGCCATAACAAGTAAAGTAAATATTTCACAAATTTAAACGGATGTAACTTGATTTAAGACGGTTGCTAGGATTTACAAGTGCTGAATGACACATTCAAATTGGAGGAGAATTACAGCCTTAGTCCTTAGACTATTTTCTTTACATTTCTGCTTTAAAAAAAAACAAGAAAAACAACAAAACTGTCAATAACAGTAAACTACCGTCTTTAGAAAACAAAAAGACACATTTATATATATTACGTATAAGTGACAAAAAACCAATCCCAGTACAGGGAACTTAGTCCCACATGGTACCGACCAGAATCTACCAATGTGAATCCAACTTCAGGTATTTTTTCCGGACAGGTTTTGTAGTAACACCACCCGGTAAACGACATCCGGTCATATCTTACGTATATCCGCTTTCAAGAACAGATTTCCTGCTCGTTTCTCATTTTGCTTCCCCCCATTTTTTGCTCGCTGGTCTTTTAGCTTCACTCTCGTCAGACTCGGTACTGCAGCCATGCGGGTGTACGTGCTGTTCGCGGTGGCGGTGCTCTCCCTGAGCCCGGCGGCGGTGAGTGGAGCCGAGAAGAAGAAGCTGCAGATCGGCATCAAGAAGCGAGTGGACAACTGCCCCATTAAATCCCGCAAAGGAGACGTGCTGAATATGCACTACACCGGAAAGCTGGAGGACGGCACCGAATTTGACAGTAGCATTCCCCGCGACAGGCCTTTCACCTTCACCCTGGGCACCGGCCAGGTGATCAAAGGCTGGGACCAGGGCCTGCTGGGCATGTGCGAGGGCGAGAAGAGGAAGCTGGTCATCCCCGCCGAGCTGGGCTACGGAGACCGGGGAGCCCCTCCAAAGATCCCCGGCGGAGCGACGCTGATCTTCGAAGTGGAGCTGCTGAGCATCGAGAGGAGATCCGATCTCTGACGAAGAAGAAGGACAGCTTTGAGAACGGTAAGACGTTAACACACCAACACACCAGCCTGAGGGGCAAACAAAGTCTGCAGAAAGGATTGCTGCTTTCAGAGTGGTCATTCACCTAAAAGTGGCCCAGATAACATTTTCATAAGTTCAGATCCAGCTAGAAAACAACGTGCAGAGATTTTGGTAAAAGAAACAGCCTGACGGTGGGGTAGTTTCTGCATTTTTAGACGTTTGTAAGCATTAATATCCTTAAAGCAAAAACACAGAGCTATATAACGAATGTAACTTATACATATGAAAAATCTTCGGGATTTGTTTAGGGGATGATGTCCTTGGACACACACTGACTGGGTTTTGTTTTGTTTTTTTACCCTGACTATAACAATATGCTCTTAAACTTTATTTTTCCAGGTTCCAGGAGGTGCTGCGGCATTAAGTGGAGACCAAGTGACACCTGATGAAGATTAAAAGGCAAATGTGAGAGAAGAGTCAGCAAAGCTCCTGTTTTCCTTCTAGCAGTTTTGCTTTTTATGCTCTGATTCATTGAATTGAAATTGAGAAGATGCAAGAACTGGCTGTTTGTACCAGCTAAGCTCTAGAGTGAGGGTTGACAGCAGCAGCTACGTCCTGTATCCTGACTGTGCTGTGCCGTCTCTTCATCTCATTTCATTTTAATTTTCTGTGCGCGGGTTTATTCACATCTGCACACTGTTTTTGTTATTTGGGGGGTTTTGTTCAGAAAATAATTTAGTGTGAAGTGGGAGTCGGGTCAGACTAGGATCATTTTTTTCACTGTAAGAATTTGAATTATGTAATAAAATGTTTATTAGTACTCTTCTTGTTTTGATTTATTTATTTATTTTTACTACTTGAAATAAAAGGACTGTGCATATATTTTTTAGCTAGCCCCCAGTTATTTCTATTTTAATTTCAAGCAGACTTGCAATTGTTTTTGTGGTCTTTGGCAGTAGTTCTGCAGGTTTTCTGAAAGTCTTACTAGCATCCTGTTGCAAACATGCAAATTTTGTTTGCGCTATTCTAATTGAAACTAGAAAACCCCAAAATGGAAGACTGTCGGTAGTACGTAGTGTTAACTCATCCTGACAGACAATGGAGCTAAAGGCATGCAAAATCCAAAAAAAGAGCTCTGAATGTCTGTTACGGAGCCTGGAGACTAGTTTGCCTATGAGAGCTCAGCTTCATAAATTAATTAATAATAAGTTCACACACACACACACACACACACATTTTCTATTAACAAAATAAGCTACTTGGGAAAAAAAAGCAAAAGAAGGAAGGTAAAGAGGGGCACTGATCTTTTAGTAGCCAATAATAATAAAAGTGCAGTAGCCAATAGCGTGGCACCACATCTCACACAACAGCTGCACCAGTGGTCATGTGACTATGAGTCAGTTTAACAGTAGCAAGCGTTCAGTCTTTTGGTGGATACAAAAAAAAAACTTTTAAAACCGTAATATTAATGAGTTAAAATCTCTATTTTTGGCATAAAAGCCAAATTTGCTGTTTTATTTATTTATTTTGTTGACTTTGAGTTGGTGTGACCTTTCATTAAAATACATATTTTAGTATGATTTTAAATAAACAATTGAAGTTCATTCGTGATTATGCATTTGCACTTGTGTAATAGAAACAGGACTCAAAATAGTATTTTAATGTTTTTATTAACATTTATTAACATTTCTTTTTTAGGCTTTTGGGGTTTTGTGATTTATGCAAATAGCTCTTTAAACTGTCACAGACAGTCTGCCTGCTGGTAACAGTGACTGTATTTTGGCAATGATTGAATATCAACCGATGACTTTACAAATCACTGTACGTGTTTTCTACAGTCAGTGATACCAACAGGCGGCGCCATTAACGCGATCTAGAAGCTGCTGTACCCGGACTTTTTCAAAGGACGGACACATGAAACGGAAGCAACGTCGTCGCTTTTCCGGCATGCGCCTAGTTGAATGAGAAGGGTCCAAGAGCACCTGACTGCAGCCTGTTTTCATGAACAAATGTGCCATTAGTAATTTAATAATTCTAGGAATCAACTAGTCTGCTTACACTGACCATGTTGCCACTTTGTTTGCATTTTTTTTTATCGTGCTTTATGGCAGATAAACACATAGATATGTTTCTTTCCTGGCCCTGGTTTAAGTAAGAGAGCTGGATTAAGTGCTTCTGTGGGCGACATGACACAAATATTCTCTAAACCACATTTTGTATTAGGATATGATTTATTGTTGGCATCAGAGATGGAAAGTAACGAAGTACAAATACTTCATTACTGTATATATATATATATATATATATATATATATATATATATGTATATGTATATATATATATATATATATACATATATATATATATATATATATATATATATATATGTATGTATATATATATATAGAGAGAGAGAGAGAGAGAGAGAGAGAGAGAGAGAGAGAGGGAGAGAGAGAGAGAGATATGTATATGTGTGTGTGTGTTGAAAAATGTTAATAAATGTTAATAAATGTTAATTACGCATCAAAATACAATTTTGAGTCCTGTTTCTGTTAAAAAAGTGCAAGGGCATAATCATGCACAAACTTCAAAAAAAACTTTTAATGTATTTTAATGAAAGGTCACACTACCTCAAAGTCAACAAAATAAATAAAAAAAATTAAATTAAATTTGCCTTTTATGCCCAAAATATAGATTTTTCATTCATTAATATTACAGTTTTAAAAGTTTTTTGTTTGTTTTGTTTCTTGTATCCAAGCTGGACACAACAAGACTGCAAGCTTGCTACTGTTAAACTGAGTCATAGTCACATGACCACTGAAGCACTGGAGCTGTTGTGTGAGATGTGGTACCACGCTGTTGGCTACTGCCCTTTTATTATTACTGGCTACTAAGGATAAGTGTCCCTCTTTTCCTTCCTCCTTCTTCTGCTATTTTTTAAAAATAGTTTATTCGATTTTGTTAATATTTTACTGTTTTATATATGTTGAGAAAATGTGTGTGTGTGTGTGGGGGGGGGGGGGGGGGTGAATTTACTTATGCTTAACAAAAAGTTATTATTAATTAATTAATTTATGAAGCTGAGCTCTCATGGGCAGACTACTCTCCAGCCATCGTAACAAACATTCAGAGCTCTTTTTTGGATGTTGGCTGCCTTTAGCTCCATTGTCAGTCCTTGACAGACAGTCCTCCATTTTGGGTTTTTCTAGTTTCAATTAGAAAAGTGAAAACAAAATTTGCATTTTGCAACAGGATGCTAGTAAGACTTTCAGAAAGTCTGCAGAAATACTGCTGAAGACCATAAAAATAATTGCAAGTCTGCTTGAAATTAAAATAGAAATAACTAGAGGTTAGTTAGGTTGTTCCTGCACAACATCGGTGGAATCAAAGAATATTTTTTGGAGGTCTCTAGGACTTTTATATAGCCTTGAACAGTTTTGCATCAATGCACATGAATAAAGAAAAAAACTTGAGTGAGAAAACTCAAAAAACACTTTAACTAATGGACACAACTTAAATGTCCCCTTTCACCTGTTTAATGTTATATCCAGACTGCAGAGCAGCAGCATAGCCTCCGACGAAGACACCACCAGGAAGCAAATAGAGGTAGTTGTACATTGGGGGATCAGTGGGACGTTTGAACATGTCCCAAGAAACTTTCCCAAGAAAAGTTTAGTTTGCTCATCTTACTAAAGATAAAGTTATGCTGTTGATTTGTATGGAAGTGCCATGAAAGTCTATCCAAAAATTATGGTAAAAGAATTTCAGAATCAAGTTGTGGAAAAAATCTAACCGGAGATTGGAGACAGATGTTTCCCTCATACCAGTCTGCAGTCGCTGAATCGGTTGTTTATCATTTAAACAAGGGGAACAAGGGGAAATAAAGAGGTGAAGCAAACTAGGCTTCACCTCTTTATTTCCCCTTGTTTATTTTCCAAATGTTGTTGATATCCAGTCCCTGTTTTTCACCTCTGCTCCTACATCCCTCCATCCCACTCGTTTGTTTCATCTTTTCCTTCCCACCTTCTCTGATTCCCTCTCATACCATCCCACCCCACCCTCGCTTCCTAATTCTTAAAGCCTTCAGTCCTCACTCTTTTTTTTCATCTTTTCGGATGCGTTGCACAGCTGAGGAAGATTTTTGCACTATAGGAAATTTGGAGTAGCACAAGACAGTTTTGAAAAGTGGGGTTGCCATCAGGAAATTTGGCAAGTAGTGTTAGAGTTTCAAGTCTAGGAAATAAATGTATTATGTCAGTCAGGGTTCTCACATGCAGACATGTGCTTGTATGTGTTGACAGCTGATTAAAACTGATTTAGGGGTTAAATGCTGTTGTAGAGCTCCTTTTCACACTCGATATTTAACAAATGTAAAACACAGCTCCTAGTCATCATTTCATAGTTAATAAAAAAGACTTCATAAGAGTCAAGAGATTACATTATATTGTACCAAATGTAATTTTTCTTGTACGCACAAAGTTGATGTTGTTTGTTACTGACAAATGTAACATTGATACATATCATTCATCTCATTAATATCTACATGCATAGTACTACATAGTATTCTAAAAATCAATAAGCTTTCAGTCTTTTTGTGTCCAGTTTGGATACAAGAAACAAAATGAACGACAAACTTTTAAAACTGTAATATTAATGAATAAAAAAAATCTGTATTTTGGGAATAAAAGCCAAGTTTGTTGTTTTATTTTTATTTATTTATTTTTGTTGGCTTTGAGGTACTGTGACCTTTCATTAAAAAACATATTTTTAGTATTATTTAAAAAAATAGTTGAAGTTCATGCGTGCCCTTGCACTTGTGTAATAGAAACAGGACTCAAAATTGTATTTTGATGCGTAATTAACATTTTTTAACATTTTTTTTAAGGTTTTGGGGTTTTACGATTTATGCAAATAGGTCTTTAAACTGTCACAGACAGTCTGCCTGTTGGTAACAGTGACTGTATTTTGGCAATGATTGAATATCAACCGATGACTGTACAAATCATTGTTATGTGTTTTCTACAGTCAGTGATACCAACAGGCGGCGCCATTAACCTGATATAGAAGTTGCTGTACCCGGACTTATTCAAAGGACGGACACATGAAACGGAAGCAACATCATCGCTTTTCCGGCATGCTCCTAGTTGAATAGCAACAAAGCGCCTCACTGCGATTTTTTCACGATGTCTGTTAAACTAAACGCGCTAAACAGTGATTCTTACATTGACATTAGCCAATACAGAGACCAACACTTTAAGGTAAATGAGGAAGTGGTCTTTAGGAAGGCGGAGATTTATCATAATTTACGGGAATGTAAATGTAATGTATCTTTTAGCTAACTGTTAGCAAACAACAAAGGCGAGCGGTGCTGTGTAGTGGAGGTGACTCGGGAACAAACAGAACAGCAAAACACATCTCTGTATTTTAACCTGGCCTTAAAAACTCCTGATGTTGCTTTATGATGCTTCGTTAGGACTAAAGCGTGGCTAACTTATAACTTAACTCCTTGCTTTAACACAGGTCGTTTGAACGCTATAATGTCAACTTATTGAGAGCAATTTTTTTTAAACATTTGTAACGTTGCTTGTGCTTTTAGGGTAATCGCTATGAACAGGAGAAGCTTCTGAAGCAGAGCAACACTTTGTATGTGGGCAACCTCTCCTTCTACACCACCGAGGAGCAGGTAAGACACAAAACCTCCACCAGTTAAAGTAATAACCCGGCTTTATTGGAAAGTTGCTGAATTTCTTCTTCAAAGAGACCAATATGATGGGGAAAATTGCTGACTGAGCTATTAATACATTAGGAGACTCATTTATAAAACAGTGCATGTGATCTGTAATCAAAACAAATATATTTAGTCAAATATTGTCCTCTAGTTATGCCACCAAAACACCACTGGCATTACACATAAGCTTCAAGTGTTTATATGTTTAGAGCAATCGCACGGATTCCACTGATGTGTTGCCTCAGTGGAAGTTTTAATAGGTGAATTTAATACATTTATGAATTTAAGCCTTTTTTGAATTATGAAAAAAAGCTTATTTTGATTGTAAAACACGTCAGACTATAAATTTACAGTCCATATGTGCAGGTGTTGACTGCACATATAGACTGACTAGAGTAGGTGGGGCATGTGTGTGACAGGCGCAGCAGTGCGCTCTGTGTTGGGTGGCTGTAGTTCAGGAGTTGGAGCAGGTTATCTACTAATTGGAAGATTGTTGGTTTGCCAAAGTATCCTTGGGCAAGATGCTGAACCCCAAGTTGCTTTCTATTTGTGTGTGACTGTGAGATAGAAAGTGCTTGTATGAATGGATGAGTGAGCCATGTTGTGTGCCTGACAAAAGTCATGTAAAGAGTGGCATTTTAGCTGTTTTGAGCTTCACAGCAGCTTGACACTTTCAGCAGCACTGCACTGAAGCTGTCTTTGTGTTCAAGGGTTGGAAAATTTGATGGAAAAAACTGAACGTCAATGTGTCGCACATAAAATATATGTCAAAAACACATAATAGACATATTTTCAGTGTTGATTTTTCTGATAGTTTATCATAAGAGAAGTCCCAGAGTTGGGAAATTCACAGAAGATATTTTGTTAAATTTTCTCAAGTTTTCTAACTTTTTTTGCCTCTGTGAACAGGTACACGAGCTGTTTTCTAAAAGTGGAGATGTCAAGCGTATCATCATTGGCCTGGACAAAATCAAGAAGACTGCTTGTGGGTTCTGCTTTGTCGAGTATCCTTCAAAAATATTTAATTCATGCTAAAAGAAACTGTCAGTAATTTGACTGGCTTCAGAATAGGGCTGGGTGATATGGCCTAAAATCCATATCGCGGTATAATTTGAAGCACGTGTGGTAACAATATATATCGTGATATATTATTTTCTTCTGTATAACGTATTTTCCACACTATAAGGCACACTTAAAATCCTTTAATTTTCTCAAGAATCGAGAGTGTGCCTTATGTATGAATTCTAGTTGTGCTTACTGACCTCGAACCGATTTTGGCGTGCAGAAATCCGTTAAAAAATGTTTTAGTACAACTTTGGTAAGCCGCACTGCTTGATGGATTGTCAGAGCATTACGGCTGCCGTAGTGAGGAGCTTCGCAGAGTTATCTGGGTCCAAAACTCCGTCCACTTCAGCTCCCAAAGTCAAACGAACACTGAGAGTTAAAAACTGTCTAAATTCTTTCATCTTTAATAAAATGATCAGCGTTGCTGCTTTACCAGGTGTAACAATTAAGTTTAACATCCAGGCATCCATGAAAACAGAATTTATTACAACGGAGTTACAAGTTAACAGGAAGTTAGCTCGCTAGTTTCCACCTAAACATGACATACCATGTTCTGACTGAGATTTTTGAAACTAATTAAAACGTACAGCTCTGCTACCACTTCCAACATAAATGAAGGCAGAAAACTAAACAGCAGTGGCGTTTGCAGGGTTACTGAAGTTGGACTAGCTGCTATATAATGTTGTGCTACCTGATTGCTAGCGACACAGCTATGTTAGCATAACATTAGCACAGTGAAGCTGGAGGATGAACGCCAACTTTTTTCCACTCGATAAAAGTTAACGTGAGGGATTCTGTATGAGCAAATGCAATCGCATAGCAGGATGCTATACACGGGCCAAACTTCAGTCAGGAGAACAACTGAGATCATTCATCCACAATACAAGGTTAGTTATTAATATACTGCAACAACACGGGAATAGAGCAGCTGCGAGAGAATTCAACATTAATGACTCAATGTTACGGAAGTGGAGGAAGAGCAGTTTTTGGCTTTCCTCATATTCTAAAAGTGCTTCATCTCTTTGCTATGACTGTCGCCGGGCATAATTTGCAGATGATTATGGTTGAAGCTGCTGCGATGCTTTCAACCAAAACAGGCGCAGCTTGATGACATCATCAACATGCACTATCGCGGTAGAGCGGTATCGTCAAAATCTCTATCGTTGGCCAAATTTATATCGTTTCTATCGTATATCGTTTATATCGCCCACCCCTACTTCAGAATCCCCTTCAGAAGTTACCAGAACATCATGAATCGGACGTGTTGTGCCTTAACGCTGTCCCAGATACTACACCCGTGCAGATGCAGAGCATGCCATGCGCTTCATTAATGGCACACGGCTGGATGACCGCATCATCAGGACAGACTGGGATGCCGGCTTCAAGGAGGGAAGACAGTTTGGTCGTGGCAAATCAGGAGGACAGGTGAGGGTTAGGATATGAGATTTTCATAAATGTGGAAGCAACCTGCTGTGGATGCCGACTGCTGGTTTATTTATTTATTTTTATTGGAGCAAACTACAAAGCTTAAAGTTAGTTCTGTGAGTAACTGCACTCGTATTTGAATTAATCCAAAAAGATATTAACCCACGACTAAAGTAATGTTAAAGGACATTGTAGACGTCTCTGATCTGGGCTTTAGAGCTCAGCTGACTGGTATAATTTAAACACTTTGTTGTTCATCTTGTTTATTTGAACGAAATCAGCCTCCAATAGATCATGCTGTTGTGATTCGAACCCTGTATAACCTGCAGTTTTATCACTTGGATAAAAATATTGTTTCAGTTTATTTTTTAATGTTATGTTATTTTTTTTTTTTACTGATTGTGAGATAAGAGTTTTTAAACCTCTTGACTGGGGTGCACTTTGTTACTAAACATTCAGATCAGCAACTTTCAATTCAATTTTATTTATATAGCCCGAAAAACAACAGCCGCCTCAAGCCGCTTGTCCAGACTTCAGTCCAGAAATGCTTGCGTCTGCTTTTCAGATCCATATCAGATCAGATTTGTTTCGTTTAATGCGTCTTATCATCCGGTGTGCCTTATAGTCTGGAAAAATATGGTATTTTACTCATACAATTCATAAATGAACTCACCAAAGCAGGGACACTTAATTGGTGATTGTAGTAGTTTCCATTATGTTGAGAGCTCAGGTTTGGCTGATGCTTTTTGCCTGACTGTCATCATCATGATGATCATTGTCTATCACTGAACACTTCAGCAATCTCTGCACTGCAGATATTTTGGACAACAACATAAAATGCAGCATACTATGACATTTGAAAAATGACACATACTGAAATGGCATTCAAAAAATCAATACACTTTATCATGGCATTTTAATACACCAGCATGATATTTAGAACTTAGAAAATAAATTATGCATGAATACCCATGGCCTTTAAATAGATTGCATTACCGTAGTAATGCATTAGCAAAATGAGCGGGTATATTATGCTGTTAACAAACACAACATAACATAATCATGTTTTATTTTGTCGAGCTTTCTGGGAGCGTAAACACGGCAGCAAATATTGGGCAAAGGACCTGATTATTGTTTGGATTTTCCTTTCCTACAAACACCCAGCAGTATGACTCCTGAAAATGTTTGTGTTGGAGCGTAAAAGTTTAGTCTTGATCACTGAGAACAGCTCATTAAACAAATGTCACGTTAAAGGTTGGAGTGATGAGAAGTGCTTCTCAAATGGTTGGATGCTGATTTTACAGGGTTGGGTAGAGTGTGTTAGTCTCAGTTGAACAAGTGATTGATTTATACTCTCTTCCTTTCCCCCCTCTCTGTGTGTCTCTGTGTGTTTCTGTGTAGGTGAGAGATGAGTACAGGCAGGATTATGATCCAGCAAGAGGCGGTTATGGTAAGCTGGCTCAGCAGCATCGACCCACAGAGGTGCGCAATAGTTTTTAGAATAAAGTCCACAGCAGTCTGTCTGGACTACAGAGTCCCAGCTGTCAGTCCTGCTCCGGATTAACTCTCCCACAAGGTCACAGCAAGCTACCACAGATCATCTGAATTTTGTCATGACAGCCCTCTGCAGCAGTCCAGCTCGGACCACTGGATCCAGGTGTGAGCAGATGTTATTTATTTAGTTTTGGAGGCTTGGTTTTTGCTCTGCCCACCTCTGCGACTAATATACCTGCCATCTGTCTACATGGTTGACATGTGATATTTGGTGATTATCCTGTGTAAAGAAATGCCATTGATTTTCCTGCAGGCTGGAAACCCTCTGATAAAGTTGTCGTCTTGATTTTCTGTGTCATGTTCAAATAACAACCTGAAGTTGTGAAGATGCAGTCTGCTGTTCCATGTTTGAAACCGTGTCCAAAACTGCATAATTTTTTAAAATAAACTCTTGTGTTTTTTGAAAGTTCATGTCATTTTGTGGAGTCTGTTTGATTAAAAAGGTCTTTGCTTAAATCCGTGATCTGTCTCAAATACGGCTAAAGAACAAAATGTAGCAATGTTTGTTTTCTTTTCCTCTTTGTATTTTGGCTGTTTGGCAAATGCTAGTTGATTGAAATAAGCTGTAAATACAAATTGTGTAAAGTATCCACTTGTGTTACTGTCTGCTGTATGCTACTTCTCCAGTGTGGAGACATGAGAGACATACATTGTTAATATCTGTCACAGAAAGGTGGTTATATATAATATATATTAGTGTGTGTATAGATATAGTTATATATGGGTATAACTCTTATCTCTTCATCGTGGCACCTGTCAGTGGGTGGGATATATTAGGAAGAAAGTTAATATTTTGTCCTTAAAGCTGATGTGTTAGAAGCAGGAAAAAAATGGACAAAAATAACAATGTTAGTGAAAAAGGTCAAATTGTGACGGCTAGCTTAGAGAGTCT
Source organism: Neolamprologus brichardi (assembly GCF_056152115.1). NCBI lineage: Eukaryota > Metazoa > Chordata > Actinopteri > Cichliformes > Cichlidae > Neolamprologus > Neolamprologus brichardi. Next base: position 30,459,262 of record NC_142120.1, on the reverse strand, counting down.
CCAAAAGTGCCATCGCTTGTGGGGTGTTCCCGGTCAGTATCTACCAAAAGTGGTTCATGGAAGGAACCATGACGAAGCAGCGACAGGGTTCTGGGTGGCAAAGACACATTGATGCACGTGGGGAGTGAAGCAAGTCTGTACGCAGTGTGTTGCATTGGACAATGTTCTGCTGGGAAACCTTGGTTCATGCCATCCATGTGGATATTACTTTCATCAGGGCAGCATAAGGGGGACCAACGCAATGTTAGGCTGGTGGTCATAATATGAGCGTAATAAAATAAGAAAAATCCAGCAATAAAAGGAGAAGAAATAGTACATGGATATACACTTTAAAAACATCACCTCCCTACACTTTTATACAAACTAAATATGGAATAACACAAACAGTTTGAAAAGCTCAGGATTGTGCAGTCCTCACTCTGCCTGTGATTTTAATATCGCAAGTTTTAATAGGTAGTCAGCTGCTCTCTTATCTCAACGTGAGACGTGGAGATGAAGCAATTAGCAAAACAGAATACTGGAAATTCGCTTTCTCATTTTGGCCTCACCACCAGTTCCTACATCACATCCTTTCAAGCAGGTTTTGAAAATGAACACAAGATGGCAGAAGAGGAGGGTGGAGTTCCTTGGAATAATGAAGGGCAGAGAGACTGAAAAGAATACAATTTCCATGTGAGCTTAGGTTAGTGACGAGAGCATAGAGTTAACAGTTTAAACACGTACTTGCACTTTCCCCCCCCTTTTCTTTCACTTTCATAGCCTCTGCCTGGGGACTCCCCAGGAAAAAAAATCCCAAACAAACAAAAACTGTGATTCCCAATAGGAGGAAGTATTTGTTGTCAGAGTACTTAGGAAGACTGTAGAGTACTGAGTAGAGTATCTAAAAATAAACAAAAGCAGTTAATGGCTCAGCAAAGGTCAGTATCAGACAGAGTTATAAACTCATTATGCTCCATTTCCATCTTTGGTCTGACACTGCGTCCGCTATCAGTAGTAGAGGTAGAGTAGAGGTAAGTGAAGTGAAAAGTATTCAGCAAGTTGCTCAGATTGTTTTTGGCAGATGTGCCTCACACTCCGGCAGTGATTAGTTAACCCACTATGGACAGGTCTATTGCAGTTTAGAATCACCAGTTAACCTGACCAAGACCTTCTTGCTGTGAGACAGTAGTGCTAGCCACCCCGCTGCTCAAGGAACCAGTTGTCTTTTAACCCATTTGGACCCAGGCATAGATAAGCAGCAACTGTGCCAGGAGGGCCAAGAGTATAATGGCCCCCAAACTGCATACCCATGCCCCACATACTTTATAAGTTGTAGGTGTCTCTGTTTCAATAATATCCCCACACTAAGATGTAAATATAAAAAAAGCTGAAAAATAAAGCAAATATTAAACCAGACGTAAAACGTGAAACTAGCCATCCCACATATGATTGAATACTGTAAACAAACAAACAAACAAACAAAACAACCTAAAACTATAGGCTATGTAATACTACTGAACAAACTTTTTTGAAATGATGAAATGTGATGCATGAAGAGACACTTTGATAGAAAAGACTCTTCGTGTGGCAGCGTAAATGTAAAAGTAGAATCAGACTGAATTATAGGCGCCTGTTTGTCTCTGGTGCACACCTTTAACCTGTATTTTCAGGCCCTTTTGTTACGCTGCAGGTGGAGTTTGAAGTTGAAGGAGGTCTGGCCTTGACTAATGGATTGTAAAAGGTTTTCACTCTGTCCTCAGTACCACAGAGAACCTGGTCTTATGTGGATTTTCATGCTTTCCTTGAAAACTCCCTTCGTTACAATCTGGGCATCATATATCACATTTTTTGCACGCTTGATGAAAGGTGTTAAAGTATTTTATTTTGAAAGTTCCATCTGCACTAACCATTTCGCTCTAGATTGTGGTTCAGTGTTGTGTTTAGGTACCTGGAGACTGGCTAAGTCACTGTTTCATTTAGTGAATGTCTTGTCACACAGATGGATTCAACTCCAGCGTCTTTGAACGTGGCCGACATCAGTGGTGCTTGTTCTGCTCTGAAGCCACGGTGTGTTCAGTGTAGCAGCACATGAACCAATTCTCCACCTACTCCTGATTCTGGCTGAAGTGGACCTCCATCTCTCAGCAGCTTCCAAGCCTGCAGGCAGGAAAACACAGCACACGATGGCCTGGTGGTTATCAATAACCACACTTTTAAAAAACGCTTCATTCAGGCTCAACATGTAATTTTTAATGAGGTCAGATTATAGTCAGAATTAGCTAAACATCGTGTTAATGAGAGGACTGAAATGCATCACAGTCTCCTGCTTTTTCTCATTAAGAAGAACATTACTAAGACAACCTGTCATTGGCAGGTTGGAGTTAAAGTCAGATAATGTTTCACCATCACAATTAAGAGCAACAGCTCTCAACACCAGCCTTTGGAGTGGGAGATAGCGTGGTTATTAATTCATGATGAGAGTGGTTCATGGATAAGCAGTCAAACAAACCAGCATAAACTCACTCATCTCTAAGCCTTTCTAAGTACTAAGCGTTTCCAAACCCCTGTCCACATACTTTCACATATGTGTTCTGTATGTCTGTTTTTAATTGAAGTTAGTTTAACCTCACGGAAACCTCAGTGTGAAGCTTTCGGTAACATTTGAGAAAATAGTATGCATTCAGAGTTCATGAAACATCTTTTGGCTGAGTCATTTGTAAATGTTCAGCAATATACCTCCCAGCAGAGATTATGACTGGGAATAGCACGAGGAGGTTAAGTGAAACAGATCCTGGTAGACTATTTAGGCCAGAAATACTGGGCCTACTAGACATTAAACCTACACGAACTGCTCAGTCATGGAAACCCCTGCTATGAAGCCGTGCACATTTTTTGTGCTGATGCCAAAGGAGGTGACAACAGAGGCGACTTTTACACACTTACATGCCTCAGTGACCTGCCCGCTCTGTAGCATTACATCTTCTGGCACTATTTGCTGAGTTTCTGTGGTTCCTAAACGCATCCACATATTTTTCAGTTATGGTAAATGTACTGGCTCTTAGAAAACATCATTCACATAAGCATTTTTTTCTATGTCTAAGTGCTTTTTATCTAACATTCACTTCCCAGTGAAAGTATTAAGAGCTACTCTGGGTTCACTATCTTCCACAAGGATACTTTGGCATGCAGACTGGAGAAGCCAGGGATCGAACCACCAGCCTTTCTACCTTGCACCACAGCCACAGTTCAACCCAAGTTAATCATGGAATATCTAGAAGGGAAGAAATTTCACATATTGTTAAGATAACACACTTGAATTCAGTGAGCACTTGAGAGCAACACATGTTTGTAAAGACAGGCTGCATGGCTAGTTGCTTGATCTTATACACTTGGGGCATTGGGATTGAAGATACTATGTGACCAATTTTTGTTCTGTGCAGTGTAAGTTATGAGAGTTACTATGCATAGTAGCATCAAGAGGCTCAAAAAATGCCTTTTACACAACATTAAGATCTGGTGAGTGGAACATCCACCTACACGTCATCATTTCTCAGGTGATCTTAACTCATTTACTCACAAGCAGTATTGGGTAAGTTACTTTAAATTAGTAACTTAGTTACATTACTAGTTACTTTTATCAAAAGTAACTCAGTTACTTCAAGTTACTCGTTACTTTCAAAGTAACTAGTTACTAGGGAAAGTAACTTTGGTTTTACTCAGAATTCTCTTGTTAATGTGTTGCTTCCATAACTTTGCCAGTCTTCTAGCTTGCTTACTTGCCACAAGTGCACTGTGCCACCTAGCAATAGAAAAAAAAAAAAAAATGTGCATATTTCCACGAGAGAAATCCCACGCCTGGACCATCGTTGACCGCAGCCATGATTCCAGCCTACGTCACAGCATCATGTGCGCCTTTTACATCCAACACAAAAACTGCAGTCGTGGTGCTTTCGATTGTACTCAGAAATTCTGCCTTCTGAATAGGAAGATATAGGCAACACCAGACTGCAGATGAGCTGCATACAGGGCTGGACTGGGACAAAAAAATCGGCCCGGGCATTTTGACTAGAGACTGGCCCACCATTATAGGAAAAATCATAAAGCCTTTGAATGAAAACAAACGCTGTTGTGACAGTGATGTTCACTGTTTTGATGGTATATATGTATCAATCTATCAATCGTTTGTTGTAAGATTCCGATAATTATTTTTTAAAAGCTAGACATTTTAAATGACATAACAAAGAAAAGTATTTCTTTGTGCCCACCTCTCCCTGTTAATGCCCTACCTGCCCCCCTGGCAACACTTTGCTAGACCCGCCCCTGCACAGTTACCAGCTGTCAGCTACTTAGAAAAAGGATCCTGGTGTTATTTGTCTCTCAGAAACAGTTCATAACTTCCCTTCAACTCATTCATGTCACCTAAAAGGTAAACCTGTTTCTCCATCACCTGTTCAGCTCTGATGATTCAGTAAGGACATCTCCTGGTTTCATCTTCATGTTTCCCTCTCACCAGATAACCAAACCGACATCATGACCAGCAGCTTTACAGCTGTGGCTCCAGCAAACATCAGCTGATAGTAGAAATTAATATTAAATAAATTCTAACATCAGCTGATCAAGCTTAAACGTGCTGCTGTTGTTTAGCGACATCCGCTGGTTTCCTCTTTCTGGCGCAAAGTGGGCGATAAATAAACAAGAGAGAAAAGCCGATCAGCTGATCATTGATCAGTTTTCATGATTGAAGTAGAAACAGGAGAGGAGAGAATGAGAGAAGAAGAGGCAGCTGTGCAGCAAAGACACAGAATAACAAACTGTGTGTCTTTTCACCTCAATACAAAACGCGCAATATTTTCTCTGAATACGAGACGATTCTGTTTTTTACGGGATGGTTGGAAACTCTAATAATTAACCTTATGAACAAAATAAAGTTCAACATCTTCATAGCACCCACCCAGCTGTATAGAAACTCCGTCATGCTAGCTAGTACGCAGTACGGAAAAAGTCAGAATAACGAAAATAAACTCCACCTAAACTTGGTTTATATCTGACTCAGACTGCAGGTCATAACTTCTTACCTAAAGTTCAGTTCACACTCGGACCAGCGGCTGCCTCAGGTCTCTCTTCCTTCTGCCTCACCTTTCCCTCATCCACCTGCTCCACCACTTGCTAATGTTACTGAATCTGTGGAAGCTCCGCGATAGCCACCACACGAAGTAACGAGTAACTACCCTATCTAAATCCCAGTAACGACTAACACGTTCCTGATTTTGGCATAATAACTAGTTACCGTGCTCGTTACCACAATAATAACGTAGTTACTGTAACGCGGTACTTAATAACGTGTTAGTCCCAACACTGCTCACAAGTGAACGTTGGACAAAACAGCTTTTCCTTTTCTGTTTCCACATACAGAAAAGTAGAGATGATGTTTTGATTTAAATATACCATCTTCCAAGAAAGAAGACAAAGCAGCCTTCACGTGAGATGCTTTCTGACCGAGTCAGCTAATAAATTAATTTCACAGTTAGAATACAATTTGGAGTTCATAATTAGTCTTCGAGGGAATATATATTAGCGGGGAATATACAGCAGGTGAGAAGCACTGCAGGGAAACATGGACTGATTCAGTCTGTAACTGTTGGAGCCTTTTTCTACGACGAATTTCATCACAACTTTGGAAATAAGGACTTGGTTAAATTATCATGTTTTTAGAAAGTTAATGCCATTTTGACCTAAAAACACTGAAAGTAAAATTGACACGATTAAAGATTAAACACCATCTCATTACTTTTCACCCAGCAACCCAACATTTCACATATTAGCACTCTTTAGCACAATATAGACATGTTGTCCCGGCCTCACTGATGGACAAATGCGTCACCTTTCTACTGTGTCAGAAGAAACAGTCATTTTATCCCTTTTCTTTCTATTTTTTTTGCCTGGAAAATATCAGCTACAGGCACTTCAAACAGTTCAGTGACTAAACATGCAGATTTCCTGTTACTGAGGGGGGATCTCATTACAGCAAAGTAATTCACTCCTCAGTGGCTGCTTTGGAAATGCATCTACACCCGAGAGCTCCAGCGTGCCCATAAAAGAGCTAAATTAGCACATGGTAGTTTGACATTTTGTGGCCATAGGGGAAGTGTTTGCGGGAAATGAGGTGCTTTATCTGGCCGCCTGCTTTACATTCAGCGTAAATGTGAGCTCTTGATTCAGCACTGCGCTGAGGAGGAATCACTGTAACAGATATGACAGGTAGGTGCTCTGTGTCGAGCCCTAAAAAGCCCTCTGTCCTTCCTCACACATGCTGTTGGATAGTGTTTCATCATCTGCGGTTCCATTAAATTTGTTTCATCTGTCATCCGATACACCATAAAGGCATGACGCTGGGGACATAAAAACACGGGTTACGTGTCAGTGAAAAATAATGGCAGGAGTTAGAGCTGACACTGTAAAATCAACACCGAGGAAAGAGGAAAAAACCTAATATGATCTATGAAAGATCTTCCTTGCTTCAGATGGGAGAGTAGCTTCTATGTGATGTTCAAGGAAATCTGAAACATTTGACCCACGAATGGTCAAGTGCAGATCTACTTCAGGTATATTTATACTCCTTCACTCAGTAGGTCTGTTTGGTAGATCAGCCCTTCATCTGTCAGCGTGGCAATTGACTAAGATGAGAGACACGTGCTGGGTGGAGGAAATAGCTCAGATGGAAGAGTGAGAAAAGACAGGAGGGAAGGCGAGTGAATCAAATTGCTGAGGGGGAAACCTTGTTTTAGGGAAATGTAGCCCGGGGCTATGTTTAATGCATTAAAAGCAACCAGTAATGTTATCACCCAGAGTTACAGGGAAATAAATAACATTAGACACGACTGACATCCAGTAGCGGTCCAGTCAGAGGCTCTATTACCAACAACGAAATCATATTCTTGCTATGAGAAAAGTATGTGTTTTTAAATACAACAGTTTTTAGTCAGTGACTCATTTGTTGTGACACTCAAAGCATCAGAAGGTGATTTTTAAATATTAAAAAATGATTTTCTTTATTACCATTCATGTATATCTGCACTGTCTTTTGTTGACTGTCTGTTGCTGAGCTATTTGTACTGGCCTTTGGTGTCAGGTATGAGCCACATGGGTCTGTTATTCTGCGTTTCTTTGTGTGTTTGTTTTTGGGTACTGACACAAAGGGAAAAGTCCAGGGAAGACATCACAGCGACGCTAATACGGACATCCGGCAGACATGAGGGCACATCCCAGATGCTAATACAACTTTCTTTTTTTTTTTTTAACAGCCTTAAATGTTCTTAAATGGATGTTCATAGATCTGTGATCCATTTCCAAGAAATATCTGCCACTGAGGTTAAAGCTAACAGATGCATATAAAGAGTCAACTTTCTCCTCATTTGATGATCAATGACAGCTGTGTTCCTGTTATACAGTCTATAGCTAGTGAATATTTAATAAAAACATGGCTCCTGGCTTACACACTGGCAAGACTTATCTTGGATGAGGGACTAACCATGGTATTAGAAAACAAATGGGTTTGGAGAATACAGTCATGGCCAAAAATGTTTCGCAAAGGCTTAAAATGTGTTTTTTATGTACTTCATGCAGTTTTTATTTGTATTATTATTATTGTTTACATGTTTCTATGATATAGTGAAAAACAAGTGCATGCATTGGCAGTGGTGCTCCTGCTTAAACATTTGGTCACAACTGTAGAGCTGCCAACATCTTGAGCTCAAAAGCTGTCATGTTTAACAGAAGACAGAATTTGGGGTTGTAATTTTAGGGTAACAGCGATCTGGTGTCTGGCCACAGATATTTGTCAGATATGCTCAGGACTTTAACGTTGCTCTTTACTCCTTCATCCAACATCCTGGCTACAAGGACCAACTGCTCACTTACTGACACTGATGTGCACCATTGATCTGAGATATTCAGTTGTAGGGAAATTAAACTCAAATGTACACATGTCAAATCATATTCATCATGTTTATCATATTCAAAGCAACCCGCTCAAGTTTAAACCGAGGATCAAAATGACGAAAGAACAGCGACTTAAGTGACTTTGAATGTGGCATGGTTGTTGGTGGCAGGTAGGCTGGTCCGAGTATTTCAGGCTCATCGACTGGGATTTCCCCACTGTACTAAATCTTTGAGAAATCTTTTCAGCACTAGTTCTTAAGGTAAAAAAGGGTCCAACCAAAGTTTACCTACCAAGTTTACCGTCTTAAAAACACTATCACCTGTGACAAAACAGATTTATTACATATACACTGATCGGGCATAACATTATGACCACTAACAGATGATGAAGGATAAAGCATTGAGTCAGAGGGTGAGCAAGTTCTGTCGGTTGCAGGTGGACCCAAATGCAGAACACCTGACAGACAGAAATAACAGTAAATAAACCCTTTATTAGGAAAACAGCAAACTCTAATAACAAAGTCAAATAAAGGAGCAAACCACAGTCTAAAATAATCACAGGGAGCGAGGATAAACAGAGAGCACATCAGGACAATGTATCAGGGGAGACACGCAGACACTATGACAAAGATTAAAGGAAGATAGGACTATATATAAACTCAATGAGGAGTAACTGGGATACAGGGCGCAGGTTAGAGCAGAGCACAGGAGGAAAGGATTCACATCAGGAGGTTAAAATAGAAAGAGACACCTCCAGTGAAACAAGAACTGTCCAAAGAAAACTAACAATAAGACATGAAGCCGAACATTAAACACACAAACAGAGATGTGGATAAAGGCAAGGCAGGAGCGTGTAAACAAAACTTGGGAGACTGGAATAATAATAACATGAGAACAAGGACAGAAATACAACAATATCACTATGAATAATATTCTATTAATAGGATATAAAATATTTACCTTTAGGCTTACTGAATGCATTTTACTCTTTGGAGATTTTCCTTTCACGTGTCCGTGTGGGAGAAAAGTGAGATGCAACGTTGAGTTTGTGTAGCATTTGTGTGTGCGATCAATGGAAAGATAATTTCTGCCCATGTTAAATATTTAAATATGACTTCTGTTAAGATCTAATAATAACAATAACAATAATAATAATATGGATTCTTTTTCCCGCCATCTCTGATGATATATGGTTTCTAGTCCCTCCGGAGTTCTGTAGTACTGATAGAGACTAGGAGTGTTGACTCATCTTGACTGTCTTAATACACATCCTGTTGTTGAGCTCGCAGGTATGAGTTGTTTAGTAGTTTGAACAATTCCCATTGCCCCCTCCAACATCCCACACCTCACCATTTTGACACGTAGCCTGTGGTTTCATTTCCAGATGATATTCAGCTCACATCTGACGTCTTATTGTGATTTTTTTTTAAAGGGGGGATGAAGGTGTGAAGTGTCAGGCCCGGAGTGACAGCCTGTTGATCAAAGCTTGAGCCAGCTGTCCTCTCTGTGGTTGTTAGGAGCATTTTCAGTGTTGCTGATTGGATCCTATTACTATTATTATTATTGTTGTCATTCAGTTGTGTGAGCTATATTAATATTTTTAGCTCATTGCCGCTCTCAGCTTTAAGTGCTGGTTACAGTATGGTGTCCAGTGTAAAAAACATGGACCTGCAGGGTGATTCTGTCAACATGCAATTTTTAAATTGCATGTTTTTGAAGCTTCACCCACACAGGGCTGATGGGGCTGACAAAGCACTGCTAAATGTGTCTACATTCATTTTGGATAAATCTTAGTTACCTTTAATAGTGAGTTTATTAAAGGATAGGTGAGGAGAAATAAGGATTCTGCATACTGCTTTATGTCCAAAAAGAGAAAGAAGAAACTTGATTTGAGGCGTTCATTAAACTGCTACTCTAATCTCCAGAGTGTGTTACCAGTGACAATGAGTCCTGATTAGAACAAACACTCGTGGTGATAATGAAGGACTGACAATAGATGCATTAGTTGCATAATGGCAAGAAACTGTTGCAGTATGATCTCCTTCAATTTGGAATAACAATGTTGATGCAGTTTGCTTTCCTTTATTGAAAACTGGATGTGGACAGTGCTGTAACAAAATACTTGTATCAGGTAGTTTCATTTGAGCATAACTCATAATAATGATCATAAAAAGGTGTCTGTTTGGACAGCAACTCTGTCTTTGCTATTCTTTTCTATGTCTTGTTCCAGATGAGAGATCCTGTCTGTCATAACTGCTGGACTGGTGATGCTTGCAAACAGTTACGGCTCGTCGGTCTCTCAATGGGAAACGTTGGCCCTAATATCACGCTCCACAACACTCTCAATACCCTACAGCTTTCTCGAGAGCTTTACCTCATCTTCTGTGCTCCCAAAGTGCCGCAGTACATGTGTTACTCGTGCTCACTCGCTAAAGATCAATGTCAGCTGAGTGAAACACTCACTGGAGTTTAATTTGAACGCACTCATACCTGTGCAGCCTGTGACTTCCGTAGCTACAGGTCAAGTTTTGTTTAGGTGACAAACTTGCTGTCAGGATTTTCACACCAGTATCATTCCTGTGATACCAGTGATGCTTTCCACAAGTGTAACAAATGTGCAAAAGCAGCTGTCATGCAAGATCTTCTTTTGCTTCAATTGCAGAGCACCTAGTCCCTTTGGTAATCATGTTAAGGCTAATTAAACACAATTATAATTACAGGAGATTTTCCTCAGTCACTTTCAGTTGTGCACAGTACATTTCCTAACTCTGATCGATCAGCTCATTTACAAGCTGGTTTACAGTACAGAAACTACACACTAGTTTGCATGTGTATATACACTATATGGCCAAAACACGCCTAGTGAAAAGTGCATAGAGAGCTTCGTGTAATGGGTTTCCGTGGCTGAGCAGCTACATCCAAGCCTTACATCACCAAGCACAGTGCAAACTGCCGGATGCAGTGGTGTAAAACATGTCACCACTGAACTCTAAGGCAGTGGAGATCTCTAGAGTGAAGAATCAGGTTCTCCGTCTGACAATCTGATGAACGAGTCTGGGTTTGGCAGTTGCCAGTTAGTCTGACTGCACGGTGCCAAATGTAAAGTTTGGTGGAGGAGAGATTATGGTGGGGGTTTTTTCAGGCGGTTCCAGTCAAAGGAAATCTTAATGGCTCAGTTTACCAAGACATTTTGGACAATTTCATACTCCAAACTTTGTTGGGATGTTCAGTTCCCGTTGCAGCATGATTTGGTGTGGAGGAGGTTTACTGGCCTTCGATGACCTCAACCTGATTGAACACCTTTGGGATGAATTAGAGCAAAGACTTGTGAGCCAGGCCTTCTCATCCAACATCAGTGTCTGACCTCACAAATGAGCTTCTGCAAAGAATGGTCAAAAATTCCCCTCAAACACTTTCCTAAACCTTGTGAAAAGCATGTCCAGAATCTTGGTGAGCAGGGTTTTTTGCTTTGTTGTTTTGGATTTAGTAGGTTATGGTATTAAAGGTAACCTTTGTGCTTTTAAAAATGTAAATAAAGGTTGCTCTTCAGATTACATTTTATTGAAGTCTTGCACAGCTTACAACGATATGGTACAAATACTGGTCAAAGGAGCTTGTAAAGAAAAGCGTCTGGACTTCTTTAAGTTACTTGAAGACGTTTCACCTCTCATCCGAGAAGCTTCTTCAGTTCTAAGGTCAAATGGTGGAGAGTCCCAGATTTAAACCTAGTGGGAGTATCCCCCCACAGAGGGACAAAAGGACCCCCTGATGATCCTCTAATCGCCTGAGCCAAGGTGTGAAAATGGGTGTGGGTCACAATCAGCCAGGGTTTCGGGTGAGCTCATTGTGAAACCTGCCATTAGAACTGAAGAAGCTTCTCGGTGAAACGTCTTCAAGCAACTTAAAGAAGTCCAGACGCTTTTCTTTACAAGCTCCTTTGACTACGATGACCTGGATGACTGAGAACCTTCACAGACATACAAATACTGGTAATTATATAGCACCTTTCCACTCAATTTGTGCACTCAAACCACCTTTTGCTAAAAGTCTCATTCACACAATAACACACTGAAACTCCAGTAGGTGCATTAGGGGTATTTCAGGGTTCAGCATCTTGCCCAAGGTTACTTCAACATGCAGACTAGAGGAACTGGGGATTGATCCACCAATCTCCCTGTTGGTGGATGACCTGTTCCACATGATATGTCAGTTCATAGGAGGCATTGTAGAACCACTCAGAAGGGGGCTGAATACTTTTAAAGGTACTTGAATTAGTGCTTTCATTATCCTAAAGTCTTTTTGTAAATTTATCTCTAGTATTTTGAATTTCAAGTAATCTTTCAAGCCAGAACCAAACAGTGCCAAAGTTTTTTTCATCATTTCCATCTTGAAACTCCTTATTTGTTCTAAAATCCTTTCCTCGTCCATAGAGAACATTATATAACACTGCATACAGTACTGTATATTTATATAATTCTGTTGGTGGGATGCTGCCTCTCAGACGGCTGGGGTCCTCCTTATCATCTTCACAGTTTAGCTGTTGATGTTTAGGCCAAGCTGCAGCTGTCAAATTAAAAGCATCCCGTGGAGCCAGTGTCTACAGGTTCACATCAAACCCTGGCAGACTCCATCTGCTCAGAAGGCAAGGCCTATATTTATCCTACCTTGAAATGCCTGACTGTAATTGCATCAGCTAGTGTAGGTATCAAACTGAATCATACACTCCTTTTTTCTTCCTTACTAAAATAATTTGCACTTTAGGTTCCTCAGTTCCTACATTACCTTCTTCCTGTGAGTATTAACAGCAAAAAGTTTAAACTGTGACTTTAATGTTGGTAGATACACCAGATATAACGCTGCAACCAAGGGATTAGCTAAGCTTCATTTATCAACCAGACTAAGCATGTGGAGGGAAAAAGCTACAAAGGGCTAAACAAAAGACACATTAAAAAAAAGAAATGTAGAATAATTCCTTGGTGAAGCAACACTAAGTGGCTGCTAAAGTTAAGAGACAACTACAGTTAGGTGTTGTCATGGTCCTGAGTCTGACGACTCAGTGTTTTGCGTTTCTTTATATTACTCTGTGTTCTTGTTTATTCTGTCTTTGGGCTCGGTTTTCCATTCGTTAGGGTTTTATTTTGTGCCTGCCTGCTCCCACTGCTCTGTGTTCCCTCTGTCTGTCCATGGTGTCACTGTGTCTGCTTGTGAGTCTGTCTGTTTAGTTCAGTGTCTTGTCTGGTTCTCTGTGTCTGTTAGTTTCCTGTTTTATTCTGAAGGTCTTTGGCTTATGTGAGTGTGTTCAGTTTACGTTTCCCTTGCCTCGTCTGTTGTGATTTCTCCCAGGTGTGTTTCCCTCCTGTCTCCCTCCCCTGATTACTGCTGTGTGTATTTAAGCCCTGTGTGTTCTCCTGCTTGTTGCTGGTTCGTCTGTGTTATTTGGTGTTTTCTGGTCTGCGTTGCTCCCTTTGTCATCCTGTAAATTCTCCCTGCAAGTTACCCTCACTCGTGTTCAGGTTTTGTTTAAGTTTTAGTTTTCCCAGTTTAGGTTTTACTCAGTTCTGTTATTCGCCACCCTCGCCTTTGTTGTTTGAGCACGTTCCCTAAATAAAACTTCCTCACCTTAGTTGTGCCGCATCTTGGATCTGTTAATAATTCCATACGGCTCGCCTTGCGAACCGTGATAGCTGTGCTGGAACTGCTAATACCTAATTGTTGCTACCCAAAGTTGGCTTATGGCAAAAGGGAGCCATAATAATAATGATAATATTTATAATTATATGAGATGGAAAAACATGTGGAGGCTGTTTGGGTAAGTTTGAAAAGGCTTAACTTTTTAACAATAGTCAATTTAGAATTGCTTAAAACGCGGCTTGAGAGAAATGGAGCCCCAGAGAGAACGACCACAGGTACAAACTTTACACAGAAAGTCCCGATAAGGTTTGAACCCATAATGCTAACAACTCAGCTACATGGCACATCAATAGATCCACCCATCTTTTAGTTTGGGTGGGGGGACTGGGGCCCATTCCAGCCATGCAGACACCCTGATAGCAACGTCTGATTGATGATGTGGGACGTGTATAACTACTTATATCGATCATGTTAATTCTGAGGCAGAACCACAGCTTTCCAGCAACGTGGAGTTTAGACTTAAATTAATTTCCTTTAAATAATCTTTTCATTAGTGAGGTGAAATTGAATTATATTTATGGATATAATGAAACAGTTTCCTTTTAGATTATTAATGCACAAAAATGAAAATACATTTGAAACCAAAGTGAACGACAGGAACTCAGCAGTTAACTGTGAAGCCCTGATCAATGGAGTGCCTGTGAAGATATTATCTCACTGTGTTACATGGTTATTGTGCCTCTCTGATTCCATAGAAACAACCTGCATGTATAAAGTATAACTTCACATGAACTTGAACAGAAAAAATGATGTCTGAGGAGAATCCCCAAGGTTCTGAAAGCTTTAAGTCAGTGCTGTTAACTGTCTTTGGAGGAGAGACTTACTGACACCACCACGTACTTCACAACAAGCTAAACTGATATACTACCTCTGCCAAGGCAAGGCCAAAGTGATCGGTGCTGTTTTTTAGTTAGCTCATTTGAATTTCACTGGTAGAGAGATGAAACACGGTGTAAAGAAAGACTACATTAAGTGCTGATATAAATATGGGTTAGATTTTATATGAAGTCAGGCAGTGGCTTTAGTAAAAACCTTGATCCTGGAGTGCTCTTACATATATATGTTTTGTTGGATATGAATGATAAATAAATCAGTAATACATAAAGTTGGTAGGAACTTCAAACAAAACCAGTGTTTTTCCCAGTGGGGAACAAGTGGGATTAAGAAAGGCATTGTTTCCAGATATGTCACACCAGAATGTTTCACGAATGAGCCAGAAGAAACATGTATCACATCAGCTTTATGGAGTGCTGTTCTCTCCTCTCGTCTGACCTTGCTTTATAAATCTAGTCTCATAAGTAACACCTCGAGGCTGTGTTTGTTTTCATTACAAGGGTAACTGGACAGAGATGTAAAGCAGCTCTCAGCATACTGACAAAACCTTCCTTAAACCTCAAAAATGGACTTCACTTATACAACATAACCTAAATAATAACTGTTTACCGTAGTAGGTGTGAAAGTGAACCTTAGTGCCAGCGTTTCAGTGCTCTTCCTTCCACCCATTGCATGATGGGATAGGCCTCCAGCTCCATGTAACCCTGAACAGGAAAAAGTAATATTGGAAAATGAATGAATAATACAACTAAGCTTATGGTGAGGTTCTTTCAGAAACTCACAGCCGTGGAGACGACTGAATACTTTTCCAGGCAAATGACCTGCCAAAAGATTCCACGAGCAGATGCTGTGGATAAAAAGTTAGAGGAAGAGTGCATTGATCCCTTGGCCGGCTCCGTTTGGTTTGCAGAATAAATAAGAGCATGCGAGGAAAATTGGGACAGGGGACTGTGGGGTGGCTTTGAAATTGGTGGCAAATTACAGCATCGCATCGGGACATGTAGCTAGAAAAGCCACAGAGCCTGGTAAATCTTAGCCCTTCATCACTTAGCACTGCCAAATAATTTTACTGGAGCAGACTATAAGCACATATTGTTGCAGGAAAGCTTGCTGAGTACACATGCTCCTTTTTAGCATAAGCTGCATATAGTTACACCTGGGAGAGTCCAACACAGCCGCACACACTCTCTCATTGTTTGCCCCCCTGAGTCCAATTATGATGACAGGCACGGTCACCATTATAAGCACCCATATGAAATTTCATCATCTCATATCAGCTGAACTCAACCATAAAGGACACTGAAGGGAAATAACCACTTCTA
Organism: Neolamprologus brichardi; assembly: GCF_056152115.1. Classification (NCBI taxonomy): domain Eukaryota; kingdom Metazoa; phylum Chordata; class Actinopteri; order Cichliformes; family Cichlidae; genus Neolamprologus; species Neolamprologus brichardi. The sequence goes on along the minus strand of NC_142120.1, from coordinate 30,443,498 downwards.
TCAATATTCAGACAGTGAATCAGCTGACATGTAACTGTTGAAAATTCTCCAGTTAAATGTCCTGTGTTCAAATATTCAGCCATGAATATTCCCCTCTCACTTATTCCATATTAAAAAATGTAAAATGTAAATGAGGCAGCTAAAGCTATGCTCAAACTAAAGGTGATAATGATAAGGAAAGGTGATGTAAACTGTATGCATCAGCAAAATGTCCCTGTTATATCCCCACCCCAACCAGGCCATTACATTTACTCATTACATTGATTTATATAAACCAGCAGACCAGTGCTGGACAAACTAAAGGCCACAGACGCTACTAGACGAATGGATATTTTCTTTCTTTCTCTGTCTGTCTTCGTCTTGCCTCCATTTCTCCAGATTCCTCTCTGCAGCGGACAAAAAAACTATCCAAATCTACCTGTTACAATGTGAACCTAATAATTGGTTGTGCCACCCTTGGCAGCAAGAACTGCGATCAAATGCACATCTCTGCAGAGGAGTTTTGGCCAAGTCTTCTTTGGAGAATTACTTAAATGAAATTATTTAAAAACCACACTGGAGGGTTTTCAAACATGGACGGCCTGTTTAAGGTCATGCCAAAGCATCTCAATCTGATTTAAGTATGGACTTTGATCAGACCACACCAAGAACTCATGAACTCTGACCTTTGACCTGGTTTTGTTGTTTCTGCTTCCTGTCTACTATCAAATGTTTAGAATTGCTAATGAGTCCTTTTATGATTTTACAGCTGTTGGCACCATCGATTGTTTCGTATTTGTCTCCATCTGGTATAGCTAATATTGAAATTAAACATAACCCAAATTCCCCAGAAATTGGAATGTAAAATTAAAATAAAAACAGAATCCAGTGATTTGCCAATCATACCATGAGATATGCTTCCTTTTGAACTGAATGCTGAGAACAAGCCGGACGGTTTCTTTCCTCTTCAGTTTGGAGGATGTCACATCCATATTTTCCAAAGAGAAGTTCATATATTGATTTGTCTGACCCTAAAACAGTTTTCTCCCTCTGTCTCAATTCATTTTAAATAAGCTTCAGCCCAGAGAAGACGGCAGTCCTCCTGTATCATGATCAGCTATGGTTTCTTCTTTGCACGATAGAGTTTTAACTTGCGCTTGTGGATGGCACAGTGAACTGTGTTAACAGACTGATTTGTAGAAATGTTCCTGAGCCCATGCAATGATTTCCACGACTGAATCATGTGTGTGTTTAATACAATGCAGTCTGAGGGCCAAAAGATCACAGGCTTCCAGTACTGAGTTTCTCCAGATTGTGTGAATCTTATGATGATGGCATGTAGATATCATCGATATCATATCCAAAGTCTTGCAATTTTATGTGGCAGAACATTATTCTGAAATTGTTCAATGATTTATAGAAGCAATTTTCTGCAGATTTGTGAATCTCTGTCAATTTTTACTTCTGAGAATCTCTTCCTCTTTTCATATGTAGTCACGTTAGTGCCCTGATGCCAGTTAACGTAATTAGTTGCAAAATATTTCTCCAGCTGTTTCTTTTTATTACCACTTACATTTCCAGCTTTTTATTGTCCCTATACAACTTTTTTGAGACATGTTGCTGCCATCAAAATTCAAAATGAGTTTAAACTCGAGCTTTTCTTTATTATATTGTGAATAAAATATGGGTTTATGAGATTAGCAAAACATTGCATTCTCTTTTTATTTATATATTACACAGTATGCCAACCTTTTATAACTGGGCTGGCAAGATAGAGCTGAACGCTACACTACTCCAAAGGTTAAGGTAATGCTTGATCAAGTCTCCCAAAGTCTGTACAAAATGACCTCCCATTGGCCACTCATATGCATACACAGCATTTAAAGATGTCCAGTAACTTGAAAGTTATCCTGTTCTTTATGATGCTAAACTCACGTTTTTACAACAGCTTTGGTGATGCAACATCTCAAAAAGACGCAGCAAAAGTTGACAGAAGATGACGATAAAATAATTTGTAAAATAACATTTCTGAACGTCACACCATCATTTAAGTAAACATACTTTTATCAGTTATCTGACTATAAATAACTCCGTTACATGTAGCTAAAATTAGTAATTCCCCAGTGCAGATGGATTAATGCTTAGGAAACAAAAGAGAAAAAAAAAAACACTTTAGCATTCTATGTATGGAGGAAGCGTTCGTCTTTTTCGTGTGTGGATGTGTATTTGTTTGCCTGTCACTGTGAGAAAGCCTAAATATGCCAGCGTGCATCTGTTTACATTTTAATGGGCAAAAAGATTTCAATATCAAAGTGAAGCGGATGTCTGGATAAATGAGGCAATTATTTTCACAGATTCCACTGAGACTCATTTGCATTATATGCTAACTAGGGCTAACAGCAGGTAAGAGGGGAATGAGCACCAAGAGTAGATGTTATCTGACACAGCAACTTAATTCTGTCCCCAAGATAGATTTGGAGAGGAGGACTATATTTAAACATTGTCAAGAAACACAAGATGTGTTCTGCTGGGAATAAATAGGAGGTTTAACATAACAGATGGCAAAAAAGGTGCAAACTCAAAGTTCCAGAAATCAGTACTATATATCAGCAATATATTCAATTTGCAATGATAAAAGCATTACTGGTATTACCAGACTTTCTGTGCTGTAGCAAATCTAAGCAGTGATGTCCAATAAACATCGTAATATTATATATCTATAATATTATGTTCACCATTCTTGCTATTTTCTCTTTTCTTTATATTTGATTTGAATCTTCTTTGTGTTTATTATTTCACTGTTTGATTTTGTCATTTGCTTTGCCGTGGAGCACTTTTAGAGGAAATGGGCTGAATAAATATGATTTTTTCCATCTTGCATCAGGACTGCTGCTCTTTGATCTTTGATGCAAACTCATAACTTTCTAGTTAGTGAACCCTTCAATCTTAATAATGTTCAACACAGGCCTAGGAATGTCTCCTCTTGAACACAGGGACATACCAGTTAGCAACAGTGGGTTTAAGTGTTTTTCAGTCAGCACCACAGTTAGGTTTCATAATATGAACTGCTTGTTCTTTCTGCATTTTAGCAGGGCTTGTTAATAAATCAAGGGAGCCTTCTCTTCTTTGCCTGTGCTTGTCGATGTTTGACTCTCCCCCACAGAGTAGACAGAAACACCAATCTGCAGTACAGAAACCTGCACAGAGTAGTTATTTTAGAACAGAACTGGCCTTTGTATGCCCCTGGGCCACATCTGGCCCTTCTGTTGTCCCTGACAGACCTCATTAGGTCAATAGAAAATTAGGATAGTTAGTCATATAGTTAGCTCCATTTCATCCACCAAAGATTCAAAAAAGAGCGCTTGATAGTTTTTTTTTTTTTTTTTTTTAACAGGAAACAGATATAAAAGTATGTAATGAAGTCAGAGGTAAAGCTGTGTGAGGTGCGTGTGAGGAGCAGATTGCTGTTTGACTGCAGTTTGATTAATTTAAGAATGAGCCCCTCTCTGGGCAAATTGTAACAAGATGGATCAAATGCACTGCTGGAAATCTGGACATTTCTGACTTCGTCTTTAATAAGAGGTGTTGAAGTGATAAGTGATGTTAAAGACACAACCCAGTTCCTCATCTTTGGACATGGGATACACATTTTTTTTTGAGATTATAATGGAAGGTAGGCAGCACGGTGGCATGGTGGTTAGCACTGTTGCCGCACAGCAAGAAGGTCCTGAGTTCAATTCCACCATCAGGCCGGGGTCTTTCTGTGTGGAGTTTGCATGTTCTCCCCGTGTTTGCGTGGGTTCCCTCCGGGTACTCCGGCTTTCTCCCACCGTCCAAAGACATGCAGCTTGTGGGGATAGGTTAATTGATTAATCCAAATTGCCACTAGGTGTGAATGTGCAAGTGAATGTGAGTGCGAATGGTTGTCTGTCCCTGTGTGTTAGCCCTGCGACAGACTGGCGACCTGTCCAGGGTGTACCCCGCCTCTCGGCCTATGACAGCTGGGATAGGCTCCAGCGCCCCCCGCGACCCTGAAAAGGATAAGCGGAAGCGAATGGATGGATGGATTATAATGGAAGGTGTGAATGTGCGAGTGAATGTGAGTGTGAATGGTTGTCTGTCCCTGTGTGTTGGCCCTGCGACAGACTGGCGACCTGTTCAGGGTGTACCCTGCCTCTCGCTCTATGACAGCTGGGATAGTCTCCAGCGCCCCCCGTGACCCTGAAAAGGATAAGCGGAAGTGGATGGATTATAATGGAGCTGGCAGCAATGCACTGTATGAAAGGGACTATAACAGGGAGTGATCTGTTCACAGAGGTAACCTTTCAGCACCAGCTTTGATAGGCTGGAGCTGAAATCAGACAAACTGGCAGATTTTACAACCAAATCTGGCAGGAAATAAAGTCCAAGTTTTGAACTGGATGCAAGATAAAGTGACTTAAATGAACCCAGAACTGAAATGAGTATTTTTGCATTGTGTTATACACCAAGAAGTGTTGTGTACCTCAATACTAAAATTGAAATACATTGTTGATGTTTTAACTAGGGGTGGGAATTTAACGCGTTAATTGCGATTAATTCATTACAAAAAAATATCGCGTTAAAATGTGTGCTACAGTTAGCGTCAGGTGATCTAACTTTCGAACTCCTGTGCTGAAAGACTACATACAGGATGCTTCCACACAGTGGAAGTCAACCCTGGATATGGTTTCTTGGTTACCAAAGAATCAAGAGGCTATTTTTCCTGCTTTAGACAAACAAAAGCACAAGCTACTCATTCCATCAGAGCTGGTAAAACTCCCAAAGCTGTCGGCTGTCTTTAAGCCATGCAGGCAAATAAAACATTTTTATTGTTACGGTTTCTTCAATAAGCTTTAGTTGACAGTAATTATGTAGATTAATAATTACTTTCTTGAACTGTCTACTACAGATTTGTGACTGAGCTTCTTGGAGGGGAGACATATGTTCAGTGGTTTTACCTGCTTTCTGACGCCTGCATCACATCATGGAGGTCTCCTATGATGAATGAAACTACGTGGTGAAATTTACAAAGGACCCATCCCAAAGTGTAGCTATATTCAACCATCAGCGGCTCAAGATAGCTACTGTGCTTGACTCATGCTTTATAGATTTAAAATGTCTTGCAAAGGGAAAGTGAAAAGAGGTTGGGACCAGCAACGACCTGAGTTTATACAGAGCAGATTCCACCATCAGTGAGACAGACTGCCCACTGCGGTGGTGGTCCAGTTGAGCAGGGACCCACCCACAGCTGTCTGTCCTGGCCCACAAGTATCTGATTAGTCCTGCTACGTCTGTCCCATGTGAGAGACTTTTCTCACTTGCAGGTCACATAGTAACAAAAGAAGCTGCCTTGAGCTCTGAAAATGTGAACAGGCTAGTTTGTCTAAGTAACTGGCTGAAAAAGACGGACAGTAAATAAGCATGGAGGTACTGTGAGTCCAATGGGTTTGTTATTTTTGGCACTAAAATGTTCAGCGATCACACTGTTTTAGCCTAATGACTTAAAGTACTTAAAATAGCACTTTAGTTTTTCAAGTCTGCTCAATTTTGGCCAGTAATATTATTTTGTTTCTCTGTTTTGAATTGAAATACAGATTTTACTTTTTTTTCACCAGAAATGAAAAGAGCTCAAGTTTACAATATTCATGAATATTCATTAAAAAAATAAAATAAAATTGTGATTTGGGCAAATTTTCTTGTGCAATCAAATGCGATTGATCGAGATTAATAAATTACAAAGCCTCTAATTAATTAGATAATTTTTTAAATTCGAGTCCTATCCCTAGTTTCAATCTGAAATGGCTAGCATCACCATAGCAAGAACACTGAAGTACTAAGAATTTGTTGCACTTGTAGAGCAACATGAAACTGAACATATTGACATAGGCTACCACGCAGCTGTCAGGTAAGCTTGGGCAAAGTGCTAAACAGAAGAATCTCAAACACTGAATTCGACTTCAATGTATTTTTCAAGCCCAAAACCAACTAGATTCCTCTCACTGAACAAGAAAAAAAATAACAGAAAAAAATGCAGATTAAATCTTTAAACAACAAATAAAAATATCAATAGCACTTAAACCCAAACAAAAATAAAAAAGCCTCTGAAATTGTCACAGTTTGCCAGGGCAAGCCGTGGAGATGTGGGAAAGGAGGACCAAAAATGCAGGACTCTGCATGTGGTGAACAATGCATTTATTTACAGTAAGGTAAATAATAATCCAACAATAAATCCTCGTGCACTCCCCTGACTCCTGTGCCGTGTCTTCTTCCCACAAGTCTGTGCCTCGTGCTCTCCGCTACCGTGTGTGCACTCCCCGGCTGTGTCCCATTTCAGGGTCTGCACGCTTGAAGTACGCGCACTACGCGTACTACGTACGGTGCGTACTATAAGTACGAGAAGTGCGGAAGTGAGAGGCTTGTGAAATGGGACGGTATATGCTTCGTCGCGCTGTTCAGGTTGCCTAGCAACCATGATACTAACCGGGAGACACGTTACATACAGCTTTGTTTGACAGAAATGAAGGAGAAAATTGTTTTGTTGGTCAATCATTTTTGTCATGACATCACTTTGATTAGTTGAGTATCTGAGGCTGAGACCACAGGACTGTAAAACATGATTCAAGGGCTTCATTTCTGTACTGAACAGTCATTTAAGATTAGCTAGTAAATAATAATTAGTTAATGTTGTTCATGAGACTAAAGTCATCTCACTATGGTAATGTAAATATAATATGGCCAATATTATAGTATTGTCAGATTATTATGATATATATATATATATATATATACATATATATATATACATATATATATATATATATATATATATATATATATATATATATATATATATATATATCACTGACTTTCAGCTTGTTGTGTTTGTGGATATATGACGGACTTTAATTATCCATAAAATCATCAGATTCTCTGTAAGATTAAGGTCGACTATATGTATATTTAGAAGTAGAGGCTTTAAAACCAAGTTAATGCTGAAAGTACAAACATCACTAGTGTCACATAACTTTGCCGACATGTGGCCAACAGCAATGTTTTAATGTTCTTCATTATTAAACATTCGCACATGAATAAGTGACGTCATATTCAGTACTTACTTTCGACAGTTCACTTTTCGGCCGCTCCCTTCTGCCGTATTTTGCGGCAAAATTATCCACACCCACCGCCGCGCTATGAATTGTGGGATATATGGGACCACGAAGCGTACACCGTGTCGCTACCCGATCCGTACCGGAAACCCGATCGGTACCCCGCATGCGCAAATCTTACGTCACTTCCTCTCTTTGCCAACATTGCGACATTCAATATATTTGAATGACACGGTTAGCGCCCAGTTAGCTCCTAGCATTTCTCAACAGCTCTGCCTCCTTTTCGACTACCGGGACATTTAAACTATGGATAATCCATATACAAACAAATTCATGCTTTTCTCCTCAACAGAGAGCGTTTCCCGATTGAACAACAGCGCCGTAAAATAAGAAGAATGGCGCCTAATTACAGACTTAATCTGGCTGCTGAATCTTCACGTGACACATTGCTAAGTCAATATTATTAAGTGTTTACTGACAATTGACAGTGATAGCGGACATCATCATCACTATTCCAGTCAATCCTCTCCACACAGATAAGCATAAACACACTCGACTATCACGAAATCAAATTTAACACACGTTTGTAATGACGCCAATTCAGTTTACAATAGGGTTCATTCGCTCGGTCAGCAGGTGGCAGTATCCTCGTACACTGGGGAGTAAACTGCCATTAAACGAACAGAAGAAGAAGAAAACATCTGCACATGCGCAGTACGGATCGGGTAGTGTCACTACCCGATCCGTACCGGAAACCTGATCGGTACCCCGCATGCGCGAAACGTGTCTACTTCCGGTCGTAGCGTTTTACGATAGTTATGGGTCAGAGTATCTGTTAAAATGTTAAGAATAATGAGTAAATCTTAAAATGTTTGCAATAATGAAGCATTTAAATACAATGTAGACAAAAATGAAAAATAAAAAGATAGTTACGAATCGGGACTCCCCGATCCTTACTGCGCATATGCAAAGTCGGACCGTACAAATCGGGTCTATCCGATCCATACCGCACATGTGCAGATGTTTACTTCTGTTTTTCTTCTTCTTTGCACATGCGCAGTAAGGATCGGGGAGTCCCGATCCGTAACTATCTTTTTATTTTTCGTTTTTGTCTAGATGCTTTGTTTGATACTCTGACCCATAACTATCGTAAAACGCTACGACCGGAAGTAGACACCTTTCGCGCATGCGGGGTACCGATCGGGTTTCCGGTACGGATCGGGTAGCGACACACCGGACCACGCTTGATATTTGGGGAAATCGACGGCGCATTTGGAGTATGCATTTCAAGTACACTTCGAATTGGGACAGCCGTCGTCGCGTGGCGGTGACGTAACCGCACTTAAAATGCGTACTTCAAGCGTGCAGACCCTGAAATGGGACACAGCACCCGTGTTTGCTGCTCTGTGGCCTTCCACGAACCTCCTGCCGTAAACAATAGAAACAGCTGTCAAGACACTCTACTGCTGCAGGCATACACTGGACTTGTCTATCTAAGAGCACTGGCATGGAGTCTCACACATTGATCCTGCGCCAAGGTGCATTCAGCCACACTGCTAAGTAGCTCCCCGACGAGTCAGGTGTGGCCAGCCTCCAGACGGGACACACCCACCAGGCCTGCCTGAAACCCAGTGCTCAGCTACACATATACACACACCCACTGACCTATACACACAAGCATGGAGAACACAACAACAGCAGCACACAAACATACATAATATAAAATGAGACCACAACAGCTCATCGACCCTGGGTTGCTCAGACCAGGGTCCCTGACAGAAATCTTACAAAAATGAACATTTGTTCACTGCTGGTTTGTGGATTTTTTCTTTCATTTTTTTCACATTTTCATTACTAGTAGCAGTTTATAAAGAAAAAAAATATTATTGAGCAGAATTGCGTTCACCTTATTGATGAGGCCATCCAGAACAGTCGCTGTTAGGTTTTGTAATGTTGATTGTCATTTATGCTTAGAAATATTTAACCATATATGCTTAGAGGTGTTTAATTAATTGTGTAGTGATAGGATGTGTGATCTTTAATAGGCTGCAAAGGCTTGGTGTGGATTCAGAGTGTTCTGGAATCCACACCTACATCCTGGGAGCATGGGAAGAGGTCGTACCTTGTTTTATTGTTTTATGGTAGGATAAACGTGGCTATATCTGTTTTAGGCTAAGTGCCTTTTGTTTAGATGGACTGCTGGACTTTCCAGACCAGTAGGTTTAGGGAAGTCATTTATGGGGTCACACTCTGACCCCACACACACACACACACACACACACACACACACACACACACACACACACACACACACACACCGCACAGGCAAGGTACTCTTTGTTTGTATATAGGCGTCGTATGTTAATGAACCTATGCATATTCATGTAACCTCAATAAAAGAGCAGTGTTACGGGGGAGCGGACGAGAGCAACTGGGGTCAAGCGAAGGAACGGCGTTTGTCCAGTTCTCTCCCGTGCACGAGAAACATGAAGAACTTTGCCTACTTCGTGTCTTGCTTTGCTGTGTAATTATATTGTCTTCAACGTTCCAGCGAATAGGTTTAAGCTACAAACCTATCAGTCGCAGCTTTTCATGACACCCCTTGGAAAAATTAAATTGCCCACCCCTACTTTAGACAGGACTCATGTGAATCAAACTTTACTATCAGTGTAAGCCTGTTTCCTGCTATCATTAGGACCAAGGTCTGCACTCAGCCTAAAGACAGGCATGCAGAAAGTTTTACTACTTTTTTCATATGTTTGGTTTCCTTTTTTTTTTTTTTAAAGCACATTTGAAATGAAATTTATGCAGAACATGGTCATTATGATTAAGCTCAGAAGTAACAATAGGTGTATCAATAATAATACATGTTTGTATTCAAAGAAGAATCACAGTAATATTCAAAAGAAAGAGCTGGCAAAGATGAGAAGATGCATTTTCACAATATGCGACAAATTACTTTTCTCGCACCTCCAGTGCAGCATGGTTTTACATTCTGCAAGGCAATTTCATCAGATCTCACAGATACGGTAACAAATAATCACAAGAAGAAATAGCATCAATCCAATTTTCAATTTTGCTTTTCACAGGAGGGGAGGCTGGTGATGGCAGCGATATGTTCCCATTCATGACACCACGTCCTATTAAGGGTGTGTGTGTGTGTGTCTCTTTGCATTTTCTGAAGTGTCTTTCTACTCCACAAGTCTTATGGAGGGGGAGGAAGACCAGTTTCTCAGATACCAAAGTTAATAAGTGTAGCTGCTAAGGAAAGATATCCAAAGAAGTCAGAAACAGAGAAAAATTCATTTGTCACCTACCTATCTCTCTATACACTGTAAAAAAGATCCGTATATTTAACAGTGAAAGACAGTAAAAATACGACAGGAAAAACCTGTTAACTACAAAACAGTTTAAAACTGTTGATTTGATGTGAAATTGCCGTAAATAAAGAAATGTGGAAAAACCGTAATATGTACATTTTTTCTCTGAAAAAAATACATAAACCTACTGTAAATCACTCTTGCATAGTTTTTTTAACGGAAGATTCCAATAAAGTTTAGAACAGGCAAACACAATTTTTTTTACATTTAGTTATTGAAAAAAATACAGGTTTTAATTGATGATTGTAAGCATGGTTGTGCTGGTAATGGATACATGCTGTAATATGACTTTGTGATTTTTGCATTAATTTCACATAATAATAATAATAATAATGGATTAGATAGCGGTTTTCAAGAAGCCCAAAGCACTTTACATTAAATCCATTCTTGATTCATAGCACATTTAATACAGCATATTCTTCCTCAAATTGTAATATAACAGGTACATATGTCCCAAGATCTTTATACTAGAAATGTATTAGGGCAATTTTTGGATGTAGTTTTTGTAAAGAAAATGGGATGTAGCTGTTAAATCTATATTCTGTTGAACTCAATAAACCATGAGTTTAAAATGTAAAAGCTAACAACAACTTGAGAGACCTACAGCTAATGATAGACATACTATATTATTGAGTAAATTCATATAATCCCAAAAGTGTTAAAATAATAATCTGTTGTCTGTTCTATTTATTCATAGTTAATTATCATATGAAGAAAAAAGATTTTAAAAGCACCTCCTCCCAAAACTAGGCATTTTCCCCTGACGTTTAGAGCGCCGTTTCACATCAAGGCGCCTGATTTCAAATGGGCCAATCAGCGCACTGCATCAGGCTCCACCACAGATAACGTCTGTACAGCTCCACACAAGTTTTGCTTTGGACTATGACAGCAGGCTATCTTCATTTTCGTGGACTTGTTTCTCATTTTTTTAATTTAACGTCTGCCACAGCTCGTCTTCAGTTACTACGGTAAGAAAATAATCCAACTTGGTTTATTTATCGACAGCATTGTGTTGCAGGCAGTGAAGGCGCAAATGATAAATTTACGTTAGCTTTAGCTCGTTTCTAGCATTAGCGTTAGCTACATTAGGCTGAAAAGAGCCTTGCAAAACCAGCAGTGCGCGTTTTGAGACGTGTTTTGGAGACGGGTGTATTAATGGAAACTGTCTAATTAGTATAGCAATATTTGAATGCTTTGTCTAAATGCGGCCTGGATTTTCCCGCCTTGTTTGACATCCGGCTGAAGCTTTAAGTTAGCTAGCCTCGCAGCTGTGTCATATCGACTATGTATTTTTGCAGCATATGTGGAGAATCGGTTCAGTGTGTTCTCTGTAAAATCTACATTTACCTCCCATATGTCTAGAAAACACAAACGTTTGGAAAATGTGATTTGTGGTTTAAACAAAGATACTCAGTCAGAGAGTCCATCTACAAGTGCCACCATACAGGAAGGTGCCAGTGTATCAGATATAGAAGACCCTGGTATGGATGGGTCTAATTTCAGTGACCTGTATCTCAGAAATGTATGTATGTTTTACATTAAACTACAGGGACAGCATCTTCTGCCAGCATCTACCATTCAAACCATTGTTGAAGAAATACAAAATATACATGAATTGGGACAGATGTATACATTGAATAGACTAAGGTCACTTCTAAAAGATATGTCAGTTTCAGATGAAGACATTATAAAAATCTGTGACACAGTAAAACAATCTGACTTGTTCTCAGCTTGTCGCACGGGGCCCCTGAGAACTGCTTATTCAAGAGTTCAGTGCTTTAAAGATGTGTTCAAGTATGTTGAACCCAGAAAAGTGTTTTTGGGCAGGGACGAGAACAGGATGGAGAGATTTGCCTATTATATTCCTCTGCTAAATATTTTGAAGGGTATGCTGGAATCAAGTTTTTGGCAAGGTCTCATATCAGTGGATCCTAATAATGTCAAGACCAGATGTTCTCAGGGACTGTTGTGATGGTAACGTGTTTGTGTCAAACAAATTTTTTCAGGAAAATCCACATTGCCTCAAGCTGGTTCTATACCAGGATGCATTTGAAGTAGTGAACCCACTTGGTTCTGCCAAAAAGAAGCACAAGGTTTTGGCTGTGTACTTCTCTCTACTCAACATCCCACTAAGAACCTTCATCATTGTTTGCGGTAAGCCGAAAGAGCAAAATTCAACTTTTTTTTTTCTGTTGTAACTGCCACGTTTTTGTACTCTTGGCTTGTTTAGTTTCATGTTCTGTTGCTACCACACTAATACACTGGATAACACAACCATATAAGTTCAACTAGTACCATAACTCATCCTATGATCCATGTAACAAGTATCTCTGTATTTGTATATATGACTGACATTAAAGCTCTTGTTATTAAAGTTTTTAAATTGTTGTTGTTGTTTTAATTCTCAGGTTCCTCCTGCTTCGCTGCTGAAACATTCATGTTGAGCATTGACAAGAAGATTGTCAACGACCGCATCACAACCTTCACCTCTGCTATCTGCCTAATGTTTGGCAGTTACTACTGCTTTAACATACACTACCCTGTAGAACTACGATCAACACTCGAGTTCCTTCAAGGGTAAAATTTATTTTATTATGGATTTATTTTTGTGCTTTTCAAACTTGGCCATTTGATATCCCACCTCAGGTTGTTAATTTCCTCAATCTCTCTTGCCCTTTTTTCATGAAGGTGTTTCTTTTCCATAAATCCTGAGAGAGGCACCAAGGTGGAATCCAAGAAGAAAAAAGTGCTCTCAGTCAATTCCAGAGTCCTCACTCTCATCTCAGACATTGCTGACCATGAGTGGATCTAGTCCTACCCCTCTTGTTTGAGACTAAGTGATAAAGGTATACTATGTTACATACTCTACAGATGTTCTGTTTTTGAAACAATTATTACATTTCTGATTGTGAGTGGGGAAGTTTTTAACAATGTGAAGTTTTACTAGACACAATTTGTAAAAGTACATGCTCTACTTTTGATTCACTGTTTTATATCTGAAAAATGTATCTGGTAAAAATGTGGTAAACCTGCGATTTTGTTTCTTGGATTTTAATTTTCCCAGTTTTAAAGATATTTGTATTCCAATAGTGTAAAAGTATGCTGCATGTACATTGCTGGCATTTTGTAGTTATCCAAAAATTTGCAGTTGAAGCAAGTTGAAGTTGTTTGTTACCTGATGCAGTTTTAAGATGTACATTTTCAGCTTTACGTCTCAGTTCTGTGTGCAAAATATGTGGGTGTAAACTTGTTCCTGTAATTTCTTCAATTCAGATTTTCTTTCAATTATAGAAAAAATGTTTAATTCTCTATATTTGTATTTGGATAATTTGAAAAGTCAAGATTCTATGTGTACTGACATTTATGTAGTGAGAACAGCACCAAAACACTTAAAGGTGTCTGAATTGTCTGCTAAAGGTAATGTGAAGTATAATGTGTGCTCAACTTACAGCACTGGTTTTGCACAGTTTGAACAGAACTTGTAAGAATTCTGTGATTCCTCACTGTTACTGTCATGGAGATAACTAGTAACTATTTGTGATTTGTTGAGTAAAAATGTAAAGATGTTAAATAAAATACTTTTTTGGAAATTTAAGGTGGACATTTTTGTGTTACATTTAGTTAATTTGAATAAAATCATGGTTTGTGTATTAAGCTTACAGAGTAGAACACTTAAAAGCACTCTAGTCTAAAAACGGTTACAGAATAAAATTGTATTTTATTATTTTTTGATAGTTAATTTTACAGGGAAAAAATGTTGTGTTTTCTGGCACAAACTTTATTTTATGTTATTTTCATGTTAATTCTAGGGAAAAACATTATTTTTTCTTCAAGTTAAAACATTTTCTTCTACAGTAAAATATTGACCCTAGCACTATTTTTAACCGTAAAATCAACAATAACAATACCTTCTTACCGTTAAAGAAGAAAATGTTTCACCCGTAATTTTACGGTAGATTTCTGGCAACCACAGCTGCCAGCGTTTTACCGTAAAATCTACAGATTTTTTTTACAGTGTAGGGTTTTAACACATTTATATCACAAGGTATAATACATGCCAGGTAAAATAAGTTGTGGATTTGTCAGCCAAATACAACAATGACCAAAAAAATGGATTTACTGAGCTGCCTGACTTTGCTGTTACTATCAAGTACAAGTCACATGGCGAGCTGTTCAACACTAGGAACTTCAACTGTGGTTTTACGATTAGTAAACCAAAGACTCCTCCTGAACTGTGAAGACCCCCGTCATGACCATCACTTTAACTGGGTACACAGGGTTAGGTATCTAGGTGAGGTCATATTCACAGACAGATGCAGCTACTGGGATATCAGCCACTGGTTTGCAGATTCCCATTCTGAAGCCTTGACATGAACGTTTTAGCTTTTTGCTAATACCATCTTGGCATTTTCAAACAGCTTTCTTAAAGTCTGTTTAGCCCCCTGGTGGCCATTAAAACAAACTTTCATGTTGACTTCACTTTTTCACACTCTGCTTTTCTATGGTCATATCAATATCATATTCCCATGGCTCCTAAAAAGTTTTAATCCGCTCACAGTCACCCAAAATTTCTGACTGAAGACTCCACCCTCGCTGCTGTGATTCCAAAGTATACTCCAGAGTGTGTGAGAACAATGTGCCATCATTCGATGTGGTCCAGGGAAGTGTAGGCAAATAAATAAATAAATTACAAATAACCTAAATACAAACTTTAACTTATAACTATTTTGGTTAGACTTGGCATTTAGCACTTATGGTCAGAGAAATCTTGTCATTTAGTTCAACATATGATATAGGTGACTGCAGTTTTAATTCTGCTGCCTGTGTCTTTGTTGTAATTCTGTATGGAGCAGTTTATTAATATCCCACTTCATTAATTGGTTCATTTATTTTTTAAAAAAAGAAAGAGCAAAAACAAAACGCAAGGTGTCTATGGGACAGGTTTTTTTTAATGGCGTTTCATGATGACGTTGCTCCTGTTTACAGTGTTGTTTTGGATGCCTTATTATTGTGCTGTTTGAAAACGGAAAATGTAAACAAGTGAGTGGCTTGTTTACATTGTGAATAATTCACGCATGTGCAAGTCTTATGTAACTTTGGTGTCTTATGTGGGAATTCCTTAGCCACAATTCTGGTGAATGTTGATTGGCTCAAAGGTTTGCTTGAACAGAAAGGAAGCAACTGTGGAATTTATCAAAAGAGAAAAACAGGTATGAAAAGGTATGACACAGAGTGTCACGATCCTGGGTCTTATGACCCAGCATTTTGAGTTTTAGTTCATTTTGATGTTTATAGTTTATGTTTAAGCTCATTAGATTTCTATGTTCATTTGCTTATTATATTCCCCTTGTGTCTTCAACCCTTGTGTTAAGTCTCCTTTATCCTTCATGTGTTTCATGTCTGTTTCTTATGTTGTCAAGTTCATGTAGTCATGTCAGTGTTTCATTGTTTTCTATTTTATTTTGAAAGAGGTCCTGTGTTTCGGTGCTCTGTTTTGCTCTTTCCCTGTGGGCGTCGTTATGTTCATGTTGTGTCTACTTTGCCTTTCTGTCCCATGTTTCAGCTCCCTATGTTCTGTCTCAGTTGCTGTTAAGTTTACATGTTTTGAGTTCAGTCAGTGTGTTTCCTTTTTTACTTTGAAGGTCCACGTCTCATGTGAGTGTTTCTAGTTTTGCTTCCCTTGTCTCGTCCAGCCTGATTACTCCCAGCTGTGCTCTCCTTCTGTGTCTCATTCCCTCGTTATCCCTCTGTGTATTTAAGCCCTGTGTTTCTCTTTGTCAGGGTCGTAGTCTCCCTCATGGCTGTGTTTCCCTGTGTGTCAGTTATCCATGTCCCAGTTTAGTTTAGTTATATTTCTCGTCCCATTCTGCAATAAAGCAGCTTTTTGAGTTTAATTCCGGTGTGGTGAGTCTTGCGTTTGGGTCCTTCTCCTGCCTGGACACAGCCGAAACATGACACAGAGAGGTTTCTGTTCACTTGTACATTATGACTTCTGTCTTCTCCTTGGCAAGGGCTAAGGTGAAAGCCATATAGGAGGACACCACACTGCCTATTGTTCCAAACATTTTTGACACCACCCCCACATGACAGTACAACTCTACAATATGTTGGTGTAGATGTGTAAAGCCTTGTGTTGAACCTATGAACTACCGGTGTGCTACCCCACTGGCAATGTCACCCAAGACAACTCATGTGACAACCTGAATTTGACTTCTATGTTCACTTCCTGAGCTCCCTGACCTCTGGAAGCCTGCTGCATTAGTCGACACTGTAAAGTTCTCCCTAAGACAGTGAAAATAAAGAGTTCAAGCCACTTCTTATTTATAGCATGCACCTACTGTGGACATGCACACCTTTCTTTATTTTTGTTTGTAAATAGCTGATATTACCATTACATAGTTCACTGATTCCTCTATGTGCTGCCTGATAGTTGCTCCATTTGTGTGTGCAGTTACGTGTGTGTAAACCACTGTCACTCCCCACTTACTCCTCCCTTTGGATTGATGTTACCTGCTGTTTCTCGCCGCAGTTCTTCTCCTCGTGTATCACTTCAGAGTCATTGTTCCTCACCATCCCTCCTTTACCGCGTAAGAACAGGTGCCTCCTTTCATTTCTGCTGCCAGCTATCATTTCTTACCCAGCATGCTTTGTTGAATATGATCATGCAGCAGCTTCATCAGTGCTGGCAGTGCACCGAATCAGTGGGGAAATGAACTGGGCGGCGTGCAGCTCATTCTGGCTCAGCTCTAAGGTCTTGTTAGTGTTCATTTGAGAGGTACAGTAGAGCAGGAAAATGGAGCCGTGCAGATGGATTTCTGCCAAAATAAGCCTCTTTACACCTGTATAATCATGCATATGCAAATGATATGGAAATCACTTTACTTTGCATGCATTATGCTTGCATCTTAGGTGGGGTGAAACTGTGATGGAATCCTTAATGCTTCAGAATGGAAAGTCCCCACATTTATACGTGTCATGTTAAAGAGTTGGTTTAGTCATATTCATACATATATTTTTTCCAAGTGTGACTAGATTTTTCAACAAAGCACCGCATAGGCATGAATCACCTAAAAGTTACTTAAAATACTTAAAGTAATCTACAAATAGGTGCTCCTGACAGGCAACCTCATTCAGTCTTCTCTGTTATGGTTCAGTCACACAAGTAGAACAGCAAAGACATTGTGACCAGGAAAAATCAGTGGTTACCGGTGATTGCAATGAATTATTTATTTATTTTTTTGTATTTGATGACTGATTGCAACCGGCTGGTTGCCCATAGACTAACCTCTGGACAACTGCTTTCTATCACACGGTTATTGCACAGATCACCTGGGGGAACTAGGGCTCGATTTGCAGTGACTGCAGTCCCTTTCAGACAAATTGGCAAAGGTATTCAAATAACTGCCGTGTAGCTTATAGATGCAGACAAATTGACAAAGGATTGCAGTCAGTTTGAGTCAGTCTACAGTGCATCGCTGTGCAACAAGGGACTTAACTCAGCTTGTTTCCAAGTGGTTGTATTCTGGTAATATTCTTCTATACAAAACAGGGAAGCTGAGCGACTACGGCATTTTGCAGTTAACCCTTTAAAGCCTTGACCACAAAATAATTCCCAGAAAATTCTAATTATGTGAAAATTGAGAGTTTATTGAACCAATTGACAAACTTTAAATTTGAGTCGTATTTGCTACAGCTGCCTTTTTTAAAAAATTGCATAAAAATGTATCGTGCAATGACTTTTTCAGGGGGGAAAAAAATCACACCGATGCTTCTGTTCTTCAGCAGCAGAGTTTTTGCAGCCACTGAATCATTGGTTACAAATATAATTATTCAAACCATAAATGCAAATGCATTTTTCAAGTCATCAATCGTTAGAGCACAATTCAAATTTTATTGAACAAACCTCCCAATGATAGCTGTGCTTTTGCACAAACAACCCCTCCCCCCCCTAAGAATCCATTGATCCAAATTATTATGCACAACAGAGTTTCAAAACATTTTACTGGTTGTAAAGAGCTGAAAATGATCATTTGTTGAAAGTGCAACATTAGGAAATCATATTTACTGAAAGCTATTTCAATCATAAACATCTTAACAGGTCAAGTTACATATTAACCCCTTCTAACCTTCACGATTCTTGCAACCATCCATCATGGATCTCAGATGCTCCATCAGTTCTCAGTAAGGTTATGCCCATAGCAGCCAATGCCACAGAGGTATTTTTGCAGCATCAAATGGTACATTGTCCGTCATGGTTCTGGTGCTTTGACTCTGTGTTTTGTGTTTGTGGACCTTTGAATCTTAGTTAATCATTATTGCAGTATTGCTAGAGTGACTTATGTTTCCTAGTTTCGCTTTCTTACCTTTTATGAGTTTTCCTGCTCATTGTGTTTAACTCTTGTGGTTCTAGGTTAGTTCCTTTAATGTTTCCCTTTCCCTGTGTTTTGTCTTCAGTGTCTCCCGTGCACGCTCCCTCTCTCATCTTGTCCCTCGCTCTGTCTGTCTCCCTCTCTTCCTCTGTGTCCCTCTTTCTCTGGCTCTAGCAGTCCCAGTGCCTTAGTTTTACCTATTATTTCCAGGTTACCATGTTTCTTAATTGATGTTCATGCCAAAGATTTATTTTAGCCAACTTTGGGAGTGTCAGCAATAAAGTTGCTGTTTAAGCTCAGATTTTTTCCCCCCTGCTTTAAGGTTCTACCCTGACAGTGTGATGCTTGAAGATAATTTTGCTACTGAGGGCACGGTTCTTCTTTTTGGACCGTGGAAGGAAGTGATCAGTGAGAAACTCTACATACTTGTGGTCATTTTCACACGTTCAGAGATCCTAAAGGGACCTACCAACTCTCTCCCCATGACTCTGCCACCTCCTTGCTGATGTCGCAGCCCTGTTGGGACATGGTGGCAATACACCAACCACCGCCTACTCCATCCATCAGGACCATCCATAGTTGGGTGGCAATCATCAGTTAACAAGACTGTTTGAAAATTACTCGTGGCAGCTTTAACTACCTGCTTGCTGCTTTGTAATGGCATTTTAGCAGTTGTTCTCTTAATCTGATTAATCTGTCTGGCAGAAACCTTCATCTCTATGTCTTAGTCTCCACAAACCCTTCTGTGCTCTGACTCAGCCACAAGTTTCTTCACAGTACGATAATCATGCTTAAGCTTTTGTATAATATCTAATTTTCTAATAAAGGCATTGCTCTATTTACCACATTTCTGCAGCAGAGATGCTTTTTTCCCCCATATTACTTGAAACCTGTGGCATGCTTAATGATGTGGAACATCCTTCTTAAGTAGTTTTTATCTTATTGGGCTCATCCTGTTCCAAACTAATTATGACAGCTGTCTGAGATTGATATCAGTGATCCACAGAGCCCCGAGACACAATACCACCGATGAGTTTAACTGAAAACAAAAAATTGAATGTTTATGACACTAAAATCTTATTTGCATAACAATTTGCTACGCAGTGTAAAGATTTATCAGCTTGGTCAGCTTCAGCATAACGGCATCTCGTCTAACACCAAGCATTCAGGCTGTGGTGGAGATGGAGGAGGAGAAGAGGACTCTTATTAGAGCATTTTGTCACTCAAAAAGTCTCAAAGCCAGCCAAGTTAGGAGCCACTCTGTAATATTTTTCAAAGTGTTGTTTGCTCTTTGGCTTCCTTGTCTTATGCTACTATGACTTTGACAAATGTGAAATGTAGCCTACATGATTCTTGAGAATGATCCCACAACACAGATATGGTTGATATGATTTGAATATACAAAGCCATCTGAACATAAGCAGATGTTTTGTTATGAAAACCCCATTGGTTTATAAATGACTTTAGATTATTAAATAATTATGAGATACTCTAATAGAATACTGCTCTGAGTGTTTAAAAATAGAGTGGGAGACAGAGCCTTCAGCTTTCAGACCCCTCTTCTGTGGAACCAGCTCCCGGTTTGGATTCAGAAGATAGACAAACTCTACTTTTAAGATTAGCCTTAAACTTTCCTTTTTAATAAAGCTTATAGTTAGTACTGGATCAAGTGACCCTGAATTCTCGGTTTGTTATCTGGCTTCCCACAATGCACTTCTTCTTTTCAGCCACTATGCGTTTATACACCACTCTGCAGTTTATCATTAGTTAATCTTCATATTTGTCTCTCTCCCAAAAAGTTGATTCTGTTCATCTGGGTGTAGCGTGTTCAGTGGGAGAAACTCATCCAAGTGACTTCTTTACTCTCAGCTGACTGTAGGTTTCTGTAACCTTATAAAGAGCACATTTACATAATGACTAAGAGTCAAACCTTAAATACTGATCCGTATGTGTTGGTTTACAGTACACATCCACTGTTAAATGTCTGACATTACTGACGGACATCTCACAGTCTGAGACGGCTAACCTGCCACTTTTCATATCCTCCCTGGTGAATTTGACGTGTCGGTCCACCGAGTTAATGTGATCCGTGAAATGTGGTACGTCCTGAGATTTGATTTTCACTCCGGTGTCATCCACATACCTGAACCTGAACTTTGTGGTGTTCCAGGGTAGGATAACACAGCCCTCTTTTCCACTTCTTCCATGTACAGGTTACAATGGGTGAAACTGGGCACACCCATGTTTCTGCCTGTAGTACTGACCCTTGTATGTGAAACATGTAGATGAAGACACAGTTAAAGAGCAAACACATTTGGTTGGTGCTGAGTGTGGTACTGTTGCTTAGGTTGAGGTCATCCTGTAATCTCTTATGAACTACCTCCAACGCTTTAGTAACTGGAATGTAAGTGAAGAGAGATGTAACATCGTACGAGACCATGGTTTTATCTGCCTCCATAATGACCTCTCACTTTCTCAACAAAATCCAAGGTGTTCTGGATATGGAGTTCAGTACCATACCATAGACAAGTACCCTTGTCTGCTGGAAGAATAATAGTGTTGTTGTCATTCCTAAGCAATATGAGTGCCTTAATTTCCTCCATGCTGATGTTGGATGCTGGGGGCTGTGCATTGCCGAGTCAGGCCGAAACTTTCATTTGCAGTTGCTCTGCTTCAATGTCTGCAAGGTTGTTCTTTCAAATTTCTGTTTCTGTGGCTGTGATCAGTTCCAAAAGCGGGACTTGTCTTGGTGTCACAGCAAAGTTCAACCTTTTTGAATCTGACAAAAAACTCACTGTTCATCCTTTTTTCTTCTGGCTGCTGAGGACACTCTCCATACTTTTCTGTGGTTTCTGATGAAAAGTAAGAAAGTCAAACTTCTTTTGTTGCCTGGTCTTTTCATGCTCTGACTCTCTTCCACAACCATCGCCTTCAAATAGTCGTGGCAGATCACCGACCCTTCCTGAGCATGGTTCTGCCGTAGATGTCTTCCTGTTAAAAGAGAGTTTTTCATTCCCATTTGTTGCCAGAGTGCTTGCTCATAGGTCATCTAATGTCAGGGTTTTTAACTTACAATATAAATTGCCTTGAGATGATTGTTGCTGTGATTAAATAAATTGAAGTGACTGAACCCTATCCCAGCTCGCCCTAAGACAACTGGGATAGGCTCCAGCCCACCCATGACCCTGAATTGGATCAGCGGAAGAGAACGGATGGATGGATGAAGTGAACTAAATTGAGTCAATAGCTATATTTAAAGAAAAACCTTCACAGCAAACAAACTGCAGCATCAGCATGCATCCACTGTTTGATGCCCAAAATATCATCCAGGAGGCCCGGAGATTTCGCCTGCCCTCCCCCACTTCCACACCCGCCCATGTGTTCCCTCTAAAATGCAAACAAAACCTAGAGCCATGTCTATTATTTGCATTTTGTTTGAAGGTGTCCAATCACATTCAAGGCTAAACTATTACTGCACCCACCAGTGACCTTCATGAGGAACAGCAGAAGCTCCACTGCAGTTTTCACAACTGTGAAGGTCAGCAGTAAATACTGGACATATTTGTGGACCTTTACAATGAGTTTGTACAAGACTTCATGCTACCTTGGGGATTAAATGTAGTTTTGATTGATTATTATTTTGAAATTCAAACTCTTACTCACTGAATATATACTGAAAAAGTACATGCATAATTACCAAGTGTATTGGTGCTGTGCCAGAGAATCAAGTTGGCATTTCACCTCTCTCCAGCACATCAAAATGACTGATGAGGTGTGTCAGGCTAGAATAATCATTAAATTAAATATGTACTGAGTTAGAGAGCATCTAAAAGGTGTCTGTTTGGCTCAAGTGCTTCACAGCCACGAATGTCTCTGGGTCAAAGCCAGCCTTCACTCTTTGGTGTCCTTCAATTTTTTCTCTTTTCAACTCAGCCTCATTTTCATATCTAGCCAGAACAGACCTGAGGAAAAATATATTACACAGTACTTCCCCAGGAAACCCAAGGACGACAACATATCCTCTACCAGATTTTATTTGGAATAGTTTGTACTTTCTCAGGTTACCGTGAACTTTCAGGGGAGTTGTGTACTTGTAACATTGACCTCTTATTGAGAGAAGGAACATATTCATTCTATTTTTAATGCGCTTATAAAAACAAATTTCAATCATTTCTAAAAGATGAATGTTTGTGTGCTTGTAACATTCTCCAAGTATTTCTTGGTTACTGGACTCGATACACACAAAAACACCTGAAATACTTGTGTATTAAATTTCCACGAATATTCGAGATGCTTGTATTTTCTCTGTGGAGATTTTATTTGTTGCTGTAGGAGACTGAGTCGGAGTGCCTGAGTGACCTACTGTAAACTCCCCAGATTGTTGTGAAAAAACAAAACAAAAAAACAAGAATGTAGTGATCGCTGTGCTGACTATCTGTGCATAAAGTGCATTATTCAGATATGGCTGTGAAGGCCCAGGGCCCCTCTTTGTTGCTTTTAATTATACAAAACCTCGTTGTATAAACTGATTTGCATAAAAGGAACATCAAAAAACGAGACAAAAATGATGCAGTGATGTGTAACATTAGAGAACAGAAAAGCTATTGAAGTGACCCTATTAATAAAACTGCTGCTTAAGCTTTGATGCAGGGACAATTTTGAAGAACCTTAAGTTAAAAAAATGTGCTTTAGAAGAACAAGTTCACCTTAAATCTGAGTTTTGGATCAGTAGCTTTGGGCGTAATTTTGTGATGTTCACATGTATGTAGCCTGATATAGAATCATGCTAATAATGTTTTTTTTTATAAAGTGGAAAATATTTGATGTCCAGCGTAAAGCAAAGACATTTGAATACATTTTGTTTTTAAAAGAAGAAAGAGCGATTTTTAAAAAATCGTTACAAACACACTAAAATTGACCACAAAGTGATCAAAACTGCAAATTTAAAAAATAGCAGTTTTGTTCGGGTGTCTCAGAGTGAGCTCAAAACTGCCTCATAGTCTCCTTATGAATTATCCTTTCCTTTCCTGCTTCTGTTCAAATAAACGTGACAGTTGTGTTGCTTTTACGGGGAAAGCTTCCTAAAGAGTTAAACATCAAGTGCGCTCACTGCGCCGTGGTGGTGGCACTAAACCAGTCCTGGGACTCCCAGAAGGAACTCTTAAGATTCTTTCATCTCAGTGAGGGAGGCAGTGCGTTGGACTCGGACCTGCGACAGTATCGTAAAAAGAAAGAAAGAAAAATAAGGAGCCCTTCCTCCTCACGGCTCCATTCTTTTGCCTCCATCACTTGGCGGAGGACAAGCGGCGTGTGAGCATCCTCTTCCTCCCTCCGCTGGGCACCGGTCTGCCTCTGTACACTGTGACAGCGAGGCTACTCGGTGCGGCGCAGCGCACCGGAGCGCAGCTGGAGGAGAGCAGAGGGGAGAAGCGAACAGGAGAGCAGAAGAGGGGGAGGAGGTGGAGGACGGACGGACTGCTACCCTCAGACAGGCGGGATTATACCCCACAGTATCCTGTCCCTTCAACATGCCTCGAGGGAATAAAAGACTTGCTGGGATTATCGCGCTGATCGCCTCGTTGCTGCTCGGCTCTTGTGGGACAGGTGCAGGTGAGCGGCTCCGCGCGCCTCTGGCGCTGTTTAGGAGAGATGTAGAGTGGGGTGTTTTCTTGAAAGTCATCCCTGTGGTTTACTATTCCACCTGGACTCACTCAGCTGTAATGAATGAGAATAATATGTTTTGTAAACACCCCCGCTAATTAACCTGCAAGCTGGCAAAAAAGAAAGAAAAAGTCTTCTTCGTCTTTGTTCTCATATATTCAGCAGATTGTTAATTCACAAAAAAAAAAACCCTGAAAAGGCTATTATGAATAACTATAATAACTCATAAAACACATTACAGTTTGTTTATTTGGATTTAATTTCTTGATTATTTTTTCGAGTCATTATGGTACAAATGATTTTAAAAGGAAGAAATATTTCGTGTCTGCCCCGCGAAAGCTTTAACTGATCTGACCTGTTTTTCCGGGTTTGGCAAGGAGAAGCTCAGCGCAGTAAATTTAGTGAATTAAACAGTTGGCTGGATCTAATCCGACCACCACGGGGGCTTGTTGTTGAAAGGGAGCGCATATCCTCTGGGGATTTACGGCTGTCAAGTTTTAAGAGATAGGGAATTCCAGTTGCCTTCTTATTTTATCATTTTTCAGCATTTGATGTTTTCTCATGAGAACGAGAGTGGGAGAGACTGTGGGCTCGTCCTGGAGAGGCAGGGAAGCTGTATAGGATCCTGGAGCTTCTTTAAGGTTCAGAAAAAGATCCTTAAAAAGTGATTTCATGGTGTGAGGAGATTTCTTTAAAAGAAACCACTGAACATGTCTGTATAACAGATATAGAATTTTTGTCTGCAACAAGTGTGCTACATCTCCTATTCACTGCTGCTGTTCAGTCCATGAGTGCATATGAGCTGTTAGTTTTTGATGGGAGGAATTTAGTGAATGGTTTCAGGACCTCCACAGTTGATGTGGTTCAGTAAGATGTCATGGCCCCATGCTTCCCACTGTAATGACTGTAGTCTACTTCCACGATACTGTAAATAAGGGCAATCTTGTATGTGACATCTCAGATTAAAAAACAAAACAAAAGGATCAGATGGTTTTGTGCACACAGCTGGCCAAATAATAATAATAAAAAAACAATCAGGAGGACGACTGTAAAGATGGGCATCCACAGGCATAGCACTTTCTCAGCTGCATTGATTGTTTGGATAGATAGTGGACGTATTTATATTACTGCCTGAAAATGACCTAAATTTGAATGAAAAGACAGTGTTGGTGCAGACCCACTTTGTTCAGGTTCATGAAGCCTAACAATCGCAAAGCCAGCAATTTCACTTTGCTTCATATAGTTGATCTACAGAGTAATGTGTATTAGTGGGAGTCTTTAACATCCGTCTAACAATCTGTTGTCTGTCCATATTATGCTTCCTAAGCAATGAGCAGGTGTCAGCTCAGCAAAGAACTGCCATCTCATTCATCATGTTTCCTACAAGGAGGATGGGATGCTTCTGTCCATTCTGTAATAGTCTCTATCTGTCAATATACCCACTTTGTCACACAAGCACGCACACACTGAGCCAATTTCTCGAACGTTTCCAAAATGACAATATAACATACCCACCTGACAAACTAAACGAACAGCTGTGTGATGGTGAGGAAGTGAACCGCTGAACTCGTCACTTTCCAGAACAGCTATGAGTCAGTTCATTTCCCGATGTGGACAGACAACATGTTACACAAACGAATTCTTTCGTTGGCGACCCAGTCCTTACCCTAACTAACTCCCATAGCTCAAACAAAGACTTTAGCCTTGGACACAACAAGATGTTTCAGGCAATGTGTGTACTTAAAGTCAAGGTATCTGTAATGACATGGAAGGTGCTGAGGTAGAAGGTTTTAGATGCTGTTTAATGACCAAATGAGTTTGATTGAAATCGTCTTTGCTATTTGTGTGTAGCATCAATTTAGGCAGAACAGGTGATCTTAGTGCCAGCACACATAAGCCGGTGGCTGAGCTGCTATTCATCTTTAAATCCAATTAGCATAAGTCATATCAGGCATGGTATTTATGCTGCTTTAGCCTGCATACAGCTGCTGCACATCTGCTTTGCAACCCACCTCCACCACAGCTGCTTCATTCCACGGTGCTTCTGACCTCATCAGCGCCATTATCTGATGGCTGCTCTGTTCTCTTTGAGCTCGCTTTGCATGTATGCACAGAGAAGGACAGAGAGGTCCCAGAAAGAGCAAATGTGAACAAATGGAAATCGCTGAAGATGAAAATAAAAATCTTTTGACTGCTGTAGTTCTGACTGAAATACGTTTTTCATCCACTCACTCACAATCACAAGACTAACCCGAAAGATGGTGATAACTAAAGCGAAATTACAGTACAATACAGAGTCACTTTAAGGTGAGAATAATGCAGACAAATCCAATAATTTTTCATACGTAAGTTGGAAAGTAGGCCAAGGAAAGTGTTTTGTGTCGTGATTGTCAACAGCCACAGTGGAAATTAAAAGTTTTACTTTCTTGCCCAGCACTCATCCTCTGCTAATCAATTCATGAAGAGGAGAATTTATTTTCAAGGCTCTCTTACCATTAAACTTACATTTCTAACTGGGGGTTTAATGACCATTTAAGAACATTATGCAACTGCCGCTGCTGCTAGTAACAAAACAGAGGTCACCTGCTGGATAAATATGTCATTTTAAACATTTGAGTAAATGACCAAGGCTATTATTTTTTCCCCAGCAAAGACTCTTCACCCCTTAGATCATTAGCATCATCAGCAGCACCACCATTATCATCTGTGAGAAACAATCTGGATCTCCTTCCTCCCACACACACCCTCACTGTTTGCTTTGTTTCATTTCACAATACAGGTAGACACATTTCTTTTTGCATTTTTCTTTAACTTGAAAGAAAACACAATTTTTCTTTATCTTCTTTTTGATTATTGCACCGACAGGGGCACCAAGGTAGCACAGGATGCGTTTCATCTCTCAGATGGCTGAGGGTAGATGTTTGATTATTTAAATAGCCGAGGCTGGGACGACGACGACTTTAAGGTGTTGTTATTTTCTAAGAGTGCTGGAAATTCATCTCCACCAGTCACAGCCAGACAGAGAATAAAAAAATATGCTGGGGGAGAAGTTGATTTAAATTTGTGGCTGGCTCCTCGCTTCATATGGGAACAGCCCTGTCTCATCAGAATTTATTACTTTTCAATGAGCTGGTGGTTTGCACAGAGTGAACTAAAACCACGGAATAAAATCAATTTGATGCGAATGTGTCTCTGCAAACCATCCCTGTCCTTTATGCTTCATGAGGTTTAGAGAGCCAGTATGTGGCAAAAGAGCAAAGTAGTTAAGTATAAATTGCCCTTATTTTTATGTCATGTATTTAGCAGATGTGGAGTCGTGAAGAGGTTCTGATTAAACCAAGGTTGCACAAAGGTGGCAGTACCTGGTGGTGTGAGCCTGGAGCTGTCAGTCATGAATCTAGATTTATTAACCCAGGGACAAGTAGTTAAGCCATAAAAGTGACAGAGAACTGCAGTCCATCCATCTGCCTTTGTAACCTCTGGGATTTTGTATTTGCCCAAGGCCAGCTCCCCAGCGGACGTCTGCCTGCCTAAAAACAGACCCATTCATCAAATGGGCCTGTCATTATATCAGATGACTTGTTATCGGTTCAAGAAGTGGCCACATTCTGCTGAGGTCACTACTCACTGTCACTCTCTGGAGCAGGAAAGCAGAAACTGTAGTCATCAGCTATTAGCAAAACCACACCGTGATTACCGTCACATGACTGCCTGTGAGAAATACTCGACTCTCTACAAGCAAATCTGCAGAAAAAGCTGCTAAATGGAAGATGTGATGAGATTCTTAACTGCTGTTTCAAATGAGTGTAGTCTGAACCTTTTGATCAAACATATTTTTGAAATTAAACAATAATAAATAATTCATTAAACATCCTTCTTTTTTTTTACTCCAGTTTTTTTTCCTTACAGTCCTTCTTTTATATTACCGCACTGACCAGGAAGTTTCAACCATGGTTGCTGGAAATAAACTTATGTTTTTGGTAGGTTTCAAGATTTCAAACCTACATTACATTTTAGCCACCTGGGGGCAGTGCAACCCCCATAGACTGTATATAAAAGATGGCTTTACCATCAAAGTCTGAAAACTGAAGCCACTGCAAAAGCACCTTAGAGCTGCACTCTGTCCTTGTAACAGTGGAGCTTTCAGTCTGTTACAGATGCTTCTCTGCTGCCCACCCACTAAGTGTTGTGCAGGGTGGTCAGGATAATCCATGATAACAGTTTTCTGACTGATTCTTCATAGAAGACTCTGGGAGAACAGCCCTAATATTGCTTGTCTATCAGCTCAGAAGGACCATAATAAAGATCAAGTTGGTTGCAACCAAGCCCATAAACTCATCAGGTGTTTTCTTAGTGACAAGAAAGGCCCCAAAGTATTCTTGCCTTGCTGTTGACAAGTCGCTACTATATTAGCACGCCGTGTACCTTGATTTGTCAGTCAGATCCACCACTCTGCTACATCCCTCACTTACATACAATAAACTATGAAAGTTACTGTTATTGTGTTCTTGTCTTTCACATGAACTTCATGTAATGCGAGTAGTTTTAACGACATAAAGACTTTCCCTGTGTCACCTCACCAGCTGAGCCACCCATTAACACTGACACGGAAGTATGATTGGGTTCCTTCAGTTAGCAGGTAGCTCAAGAGACACAGAAACTGTGCAAAAATATTGGGATGTTCTCTGCTGTTCTCTGGTAATATAAATCAAAGGTAAACATGTTAGGATTTAAACGGTGACTAATTGTCAAAAAACAATTCGTGATTAACAGATTTGTTGACCTGGAACTTCCCAGAGAGAGCATGAACATGTATTTGGCCACTTTCCAAATGTAAACAAAATTTCTCTGGCTTGTACCTCAGCTTTGGCCGTCCCGAGGAAGCGGTTTTAACCACTTAATGCCTAATGAAGTGCACTGCAGGGTTTTTCTGCTTTGTTTTGCCGAAACACTTGTTAGTGACAAGCTAAGAAACCAAAACAGGGACTTAAAAGGTGCTAAAATAGTCCTTAGAGCTGAAGGAAACAGCTTTACATAACTCCCTGTGGGTTTTGTCGGCATACGCAACACCTTTGACATAACCATCTAAGTCATTGCCATCTTAACAATATCGATTATTATTATATATCAATATATATATATATATTATAATATATATATTATATTATCAATATTTTAGTGGAATCAATGTTTATGTGCTTGCTTTGAGCCCAAGATCTTTCCTACTGCCCTGCACAGTTTTAAGGTTTCCCAACTGCTTTTGACAATCTCATGTGGAGAATAATGTGTTCTTCCATCTAAATTAAATACATGATATGGCTACAAAGTCATTTATTATTAAAGGAAGGGTCATGCGAGCTGACCCTGAGAAGAATACACTGTATTTCTGTTAACGTAATGGAGGAGAAGCTGAGGAGATTAGCATATGGTGGTAGAAGGCCCAAGAAATCAACAAGAAAGTGGAGGAGATTGGTTCACTGCCCTGCATGGACATTCGTTGCCTGCGCCCTTCGTCTTTAATCCATTCAGTGACACTCCCAGGTCCTTCTCTCATTTCATCCATCAGTGGGTTTTCTTGTGTGTGTGTGTGTCTGTGTGTGTGTGTGTGTGTGTGTGTGTGTGTGTATTCAGATTCATTTGTCTCTCCTCATCTCACCTTCACACAGCTGCTGCTCTGTGGTGCACAACAACACAAGTCCCAGCAATGAAGTCCTGTTCAGTCCTGCATCACAATCTCACTCTGTGGTATTACTGTAACAAAGGCTGGGGGTGGAGTAGCAGGGTGGTAGGTGAATAGTAACCTGCTTAACTGCTTGTATTATTGTATAAATCCACTTTGAACTGCCTCGAGAAAAACAAACTGAAGTTTTTGGTGAAAAACAAAAAACAAAATTTGACTGTTAATCATGTTACCCTGTGTGCAGTATCGCATGTATCGCATTCTCCTTTGTTCCTCTCTCAACCAGTTAAACAGGAAATCATCGTCACATCGAACCTAATCATAGTCGGTGACCTTCTCTGTTTTCAGTTTAATGAATATGTAAGAACCTCTTAAAATATACTGAATACCCCAACCGGCTGCGGTAGATGGCTGCTGCTCCCTCCTGGAAGTTTTCTTCCTGTTAAAAGGGAGTTTTTCCTTCCCACTGTTGCCAAGTGCTTGGTCACAGGGACATCATCTAATTGTTGAGGTTTTCTCTGTATTATTGTGGGGTCTTCCTTTACAATAGAAAGCACCTCAAGGTGCCTGTTGTTGTAATTAGAATTATTTAGATTTAGATTAGAGTGATTAGAAACTGAATTGAATTGAACTGGACTGAGTCATCAACTGAAATGATTCATTTGTTGTTCTCAGTAGTGCCTTTTTTGTTGCGTTTGTTTGCATTGCTTTGTAGTAGTGTTTACTCATAGTTACAGTAATGTGTGTTTTTATCAGCATGTTCTGTTCTGTTAAGTTTTGTTAAAACTGATGGAAGGCTGTGTGAAAAAAAAAAAAAAGAGAAAAAAAGATTGTGAAAGGAACCCTCAATGTCACTTTGTATGAGAAGCAATATTGTTATTGTGGGTTATTATTTATCAGACAGGCCTTGAGAAACAGAAAGGTTTTTCAGTTGCAGGATGTCATCCAAGGAAACTCTGCTTCTCACAGATCAATATATACAATAAAATATAAGTCAAAGGCAAGTCGATACAACATTTTAGTGTGAAACATTACAATAAAACGTTATTTAGAAATGATTGCCTGTCACACAAATTATTGTGCCTGAATATAGAAGAATTCACCCCTCGCTTCTGGAAGTTCACATTTTATATGTGATTTAACAACATTTTTTTTTCTTCTTTAGGCTCCTCCTATTTGGGGTCACCACAGCAGCCCATCTGCCTTCATTTTGCTATATCCTTAGCAGCCTCCTCTTTCATACCAACCTGTCACTACACTAGACTCCATGACATTCGTGAATTTATTTCCACATTTTTTTCTCATGTCGGGCAGCTACCCATCCAACATCCTTTCTATTCATCTTTCAATGCATATACACCTAACCTTGCCTCTCTAACTGTGTCTCCAAACCACTCAATCTCAGCTGTCCCACTGATGTACTCTTTTCTAATCTTGTCCGTCCAATGAAAATCTCAACATCTCCAGCTCTGCCTCCTGTTATTTTTTAGTGCCACTGTCCTGAAGCCATACATTATAGCAGGTATCACAACAGACTTGTAAACCTTCTCTTTCACTCTATCCTTCTGTCACGAATCACCCATAGCACTCTCTACCTCTCGTATCAATCAATCAATCAATCAAGGCTTTATTGGATAGGACCCCCCCCCCCCCCCAACCTTACACACACAACACAAACATCACATGGGGATACAGGTCGGAGATCGGTACCATTATAGAAAAAAACCCTGAAATATACACTACAATGGGAAAGTACAAGAGGAAAAAAACAGACCTCTACTCATGGTGGGCTCCTGGGAGGACACCATGAGAACAGGAAACAAAAAAACTCCTCTGCACAAAAAAGCACATAAATGTCCACAGCACAACATTATGGAACACGTGACAAGCCACAGGGTCGGGTGAGGAGTAATCCGAAGCAAACACAGCAGCCATCCTGCCCACCGCTACCATTCCAGCGCGGGCTCAGACCCGCCGTGTTCCCCAGGAGGGAACAAGCATAGAAGGCGTTTGGAAAGGGAGGGGGGATGAGTGTGTGCATGTCAGTGTATATGTATGTGTGTGCGTGTCCATAGTTCAGCTGAGACAGTGTCCTTCGCCCTGCTAGGCTAAGTAGACAGTCTTCCAGCCAACCCAGGTGGCCTTGCATGGCTTGTGCACTGTCCATTGCATTGGATGTATTTACACTAATCTACCTTTTATACCTCTACTCCTTGCATTGTCTCTGTCACCCCCCTCTCTCTGTCATTTTCACATGTGCATACTGTCATGCTTTTACTAAGCTTCTCCGGAGCATACCTCCACCTCTCCAGGTTCTTCTGTACCTGATCCCTGCTCTCACTACAGATCACAATGTCATCTGCAAACATCATAGTACACAGATACTCCTGCCTGAACACATCTGCCAGTCTGTCCATCACCACTGCAAATAAGAAAAGACAGGTCCCTGATGTAATCCCACTCCCACCTTGAACCTATCAGTCAGTCCTCCCCCACACCTCACCACTCTCTCAATCTCCTCATGTATATCCTGCACCATACTCAGATGTTTCTCCGCCACTCCTGTATTCCTCATGCAGTACCACAGTTCCTCTCTCAGCACTCTATCATATGCTTTCTCTAAATCCACAAATACACAGTTGACTTTCTCTGCACTTCTCCATCAACACTCTCAAAGTAAACACCACATTGGTGGTTCTTTTTTTCTCAGCGTGAAGCTGAGAGCCACTACTGCTGCTCACTGATTGTCACCTTAACCTAGCTTCAACAACTCTTTCCCATATCTTCATGGTGTGGCATATCAGGTTTATCCCTCTGTAATTACCACAGCTTTGCACACTCACCCCTGTGCTTGAAAATCAGTATCAGTACACTTCTTCTCCATTCCTCAAACATTCTCTCATTCTATATTCTGCTCACTTTTTCTTTTCTAACTTTCGAATACTTTCTTATACTTCCTCATTCCACCACCAAGTCTCCTTGTCCTCTTTTCTTTATCCAGGGGTTACACTGAACACCTTCTTGGTTTACCTCACCACGTAAGCTGAACTTCCGCAGTCATGTGGCTCTTCCTTACCACCCAGAGCCTGTCTCATTTCCTCCCTAAACTCTGTGCAACATTCTTTTTATTTCAGCTTCCATCTTATAATTCTTGGCTTTAAGTTAACTCGCTTTCTCTCCTTAGTTTCCAATGTCATCCTACACACTGTCCTCTAATAAAATGTAGTCCTCCTGTGTGTACCCCCCTCCATCCATTCAACCTCTCTCTTCTTAAAGTGATTGTTCACTATAGCCATTTCCATTCTTTTCACAAAATTCAGTACCATCAGTCCTTTTACACATCTTTCTTTAACACCATACCTACCCAACATGTCCTCATCTACGCCTGTTCCCTTCACCTACATGTCCATTTAAATCTTCTCCAATTCCTCTTATTTTTCTGACGTCCAACCTGTGGGGCATGCATACTGACAACATTCAATATCAGCACTTTCCAGCTTCAAGCTCATGATCTTTTCTGTTGATCTATTCATGATCTATTCTATTTCAGTTCCTGTCTATACCATGGTAAGATGCACCACTGATGCTCCTGGCTTTGGTTCCCTTCCATCTGATCTCCTGCACACACAATATACAGGGTGGGCCATTTATATGGAAACACCGTAATAACATGGGAATCGTTGGTGATATTAAAGTCCTGTTTGTGGCACATTAGTATATGTGAGGGGGCAAACTCCTCAAGATGGGTGGTGACCATGGTGGCCATTTAGAAGTTGGCCATCTTGGATACAACTTTTGTTTTTTCAATAGGAAGAGGGCCATGTGACACATCAAACTTATTGGTAATGTCATAAGAAAAACAATGGTGTGCTTGGTTTCAACGTAACTTTATTCTTTCATGAGTTATTTACAAGTTTCTGACCACTTATAAAATGTGTTCAATGTGCTGCCCATTGTGTTGGATTGTCAATGCAACCCTCTTCTCCCACTCTTCACACACTGATAGCAACACCGCAGGAGAAATCCCAGCACAGGCATCCAGTATCCATAGTTTCAGGTGCTGCACATCTCGTATTTTCACACCATAGACAATTGCCTTCAGATGACCCCAAAGGCGACCAATCCACTTTCCAGGAAACTGTTCATCTAGGAATGCTCGGACTTGGCACCCATAATGTGGTGGTGCACCATCTTGCTGGAAAAACTCAGGGAACGTGCCAGCTTCAGTGCATAAAGAGGGAAACACATCATCATGTAGCAATTTCAAATATCCAGTGGCCTTGAGGTTTCCATTGATGAAGAATGGACCCACTATCGTTGTACCCCATATACCACACCAAACCATCACTTTTGTTGTTCCAACAGTCTTGAAGGGATCCATCCAATGTGGGTTATTGTCAGACCAATAGCGGTGGTTTTGTTTGTTAACTTCACCATTCACATAAAAGTTTGCCTCGTCACAGAACAAGATCTTCTGCGTGAACTGAGGGTCCTGTTCCAATTTTTGTTTTGCCCATTCTGCAAATTTTGTGTGCCGATCTGGGTCATCCTCGCTGAGATGCTGCAGTAGCTGGAGTTTGTAAGGGTGCCATTTGTGAGTAGCTAATATCCGCCGAAGGGATGTTCGACTAATGCCACTCTCCAGTGACATGCAGCGATTGCTACGCTGTGGGCTCTTGCTACGCTGTGGGCTCTTGCTACGCTGTGGGCTCTTGCTACGCTGTGGGCTCTTGCTACGCTGTGGGCTCTTGCTACGCTGTGGGCTCTTGCTGAATGAAGCTAGGACAGCCACTGATGTTTCTTCATTGGTGACAGTTTTCTTGCGTCCACATTTTGGCAAATCCAACACTGAACCGAAACTTAGCAAGCAGTTTGCTAACTGTAGCATGGGAGATGGGTGGTCTCGTAGGGTGTCTTGCATTGAAATCTGCTGCAATGACCCAGTTACTGCGTTCACCAGATATCAATGCAATTTCGATCCGCTCCTCACGTGTTAACCTCTTCGACATGTCAATGGCTGTGAACAAAGAGAAACTTGTAAATAACGCATGGAAGAATAAAGTTACGTTGAAACCAAGCACACCATTGTTTTTCTTGTGACATTGCCAATAAGTTTGATGTGTCACATGGCCCTCTTCCTATTGAAAAAACAAAAGTTGTATCCAAGATGGCCGACTTCTAAATGGCCACCATGGCCACCACCCATATTGAGGAGTTTGCCCCCTCACATATACTAATGTGCCACAAACAGGACTTTAATATCACCAACCATTCCCATGTTATTACGGTGTATCCATATAACTGGCCCACCCTGTATATACCTTTCTCCATTATAACAGACACCTCTGTCGCCTTACTAGTAATAGACCGTGCATTTAAAGTCCCTACTCTCACCTCAGCAAGCCTGCCTTTCCTTCTTTCTTACTACCTCCTAACACACTTTTCCTTCTCATCTCTTTTATTTTTGTCCAACAGTAGGAGATTTTCTGCCGACACCCTGTTGGCCAACAGCACCAGAGGCGGTCATTGTTAACCCGGGCCCTTAACGATCCTGCACAGACATTCTTTATTATCTGCATGTTTGACTTGGTAAAGATTTTATGATGAATGCCCTTCTGATGCAACCCTCCCCATTTATCCAGGCTTGGGACTGACACTATGAATACGCTGGCTTGTGGCTCCCTATTGCTGGATTGTGTGTAATTTGACACTGATCAGTAAAAATGACTGGTTGAAGTAGATGAACTTTTTCAGTGAAAAATAACTTTTCTGTGGTCAAGATATGTACTCTCTCTGGAGGGTAAATGTCCTGCAAGAACTGAGAAAACAGAGGAACATGTCAAGTAGCTCTTACGCTCCTAGTGTGGACAGTGATTAGCAGTGCTGCCTTGCACCAAGAAGGTTTGACCACACCAGTTGTGGAGTTTGCATATTCTCCTTGAGTGGAGTTTTGGGAGTAAAAAATATAATCAAATCAAGTATACCATCAGTAAATGTCTCTATATTTGCAGTTAATGTCAATGGAGAAGTTCCAACCCAATCGAAGGGACTGTGTTCTCAACAAAATAATAAGTCTTGTACAGCAGTGCTTCCCAACCTTTTGAATCCACGGCACATATTTCACATTAGAAAAATCACACGGCACACCACCAAACAAAACATCACAAAAAACATAATAATTTTTCCCTGTGCACCAGGTACTGGCTCCGTTTGTCCCCAGTATACCATTTCTGCTTTCTTCTGTCTACTACTCTAGTAGTAGACAGAAGGCTAGGGCCTTCATCTAGAATTTTCTCCAGGGCCCAGGTCAAATTGATTACTTTTTCTTTTCAAATATTTATCTATTGCTATTACATGCTGCATTGTCTCACTCACAGCACGACTATTATATAAGTTCTTCTTCATCTTCTTCTGTTTTACTGGCAGTTGGCAACCCATTTAATTAGAGCAGGTAGTTGTACTGCCCTCTACTGGAAGAGAATGTAATTGTTCTGCACGTTACGCTGATTGCTTAGAGCAGCGGTCTCCAACCCCTGGGCCTTGGACCGGTACCGGTCCGTGAGTCATTTGGTACCGGGCCGCGAGAGTTGAGGCTCAGGTGTGAAATGTATGGTTTTCAGGGTTTTTATCGGTTTTCAGTAGGGATGCAACGATACCAATTTTTTCAAACCGATACGATACTGATACTTGGATCTGAGTACTTGCCGATACACACACACACACACAAATGCAATGAATTGGAAGACAGGTTTTATTATATTCCCTGCCGATAAAAAATAAAATCTTAATAAAAATGACCACAAAAAAATTTCAAGTGAAAAATAAGCACTTCTGTTAAATTATTGCAGAGTCTCCACATTGTAATTTTACAAAATATCACTGAACTATTGGCACTGTCTCGAGCTTTCAGAATAATAAATAAACACTTCAGTTTGGAATAAAATAAATACAAATTAGGTTTGCGAATAAATTAAACTTTTAAATTATTGCAGAGTGTCCATATTGTAAACAAACAAACAAAATAATTATTATAAAATAAATAATAAATAAAATAATAATTGTTCCCCTAGTGGCCAATCTAAAAAACTACAACAGAAATGACAAGCCACCCCCTGATTAATGAAATACAGTGGGGCAAAAAAGTATTTAGTCAGCCACCGATTGTGCAAGTTCCCCCACTTAAAATGATGACAGAGGTCAGTAATTTGCACCAGAGGTACACTTCAACTGTGAGAGACAGAATGTGAAAAAAAAATCCATGAATTCACATGGTAGGATTTGTAAAGAATTTATTCATAAATCAGGGTGGAAAATAAGTATTTGGTCACCTCAAACAAGGAAAATCCCTGGCTCTCACGGACCTGTAACGTCTTCTGTAAGAAGCTTTTCTGTCCCCCACTCGTTACCTGTATGAATGGCACCTGTTTGACCTCATCATCTGTATAAAAGACACCTGTCCACAGCCTCAACCAGTCAGACTCCAAACTCCGCCATGGCCAAGACCAAAGAGCTTTCGAAGGACACCAGGAAAAGAATTGTAGACCTGCACCAGACTGGGAAGAGTGAATCTACAATAGGCAAGCAGCTTGGTGTGAAAAAATCAACTGTGGGAGCAATCATCAGAAAATGGAAGACATACAAGACCACTGATAATCTCCCTCGATCTGGGGCTCCACGCAAGATCTCATCCCGTGGGGTCAAAATGATCATGAGAACGGTGAGCAAAGAACCACACGGGGGGACCTGGTGAATGACCTGCAGAGAGCTGGGACCAAAGTAACAAAGGTCACCATCAGTAACACACTACAACGGCAGGGAATCAAATCCCGCAGTGCCAGACGTGTTCCGCTGCTGAAGCCAGTGCATATCCAGGCCCGTCTGAAGTTTGCCAGAGAGCACATGGATGATACAGCAGAGGATTGGGAGAATGTCATGTGGTCAGATGAAACCAAAGTAGAACTTTTTGGTATAAACTCAACTCGTCGTGTTTGCAGGAAGAAGAATACTGAGTTGCATCCCAAGAACACCATACCTACTGTGAAGCATGGGGGTGGAAACATCATGCTATGGGGCTGTTTTTCTGCCAAGGGGACAGGACGACTGATCCGTGTTAAGGACAGAATGAATGGGGCCAAGTATCGTGAGATTTTGAGCCAAAACCTCCTTCCATCAGTGAGAACTTTGAAGATGAAACGAGGCTGGGTCTTCCAACATGACAATGATCCAAAACACACCGCCCGGGCAACAAAGGAGTGGCTCCGTAAGAAGCATTTGAAAGTCCTGGAGTGGCCTAGCCAGTCTCCAGACCTCAACCCCATAGAAAATCTGTGGCGGGAGTTGAAAGTCCGTGTTGCTCGGCGACAGCCCCAAAACATCACTGCTCTTGAGAAGATCTGCATGGAGGAATGGGCCAAAATACCAGCTACTGTGTGTGCAAACCTGGTAAAGACCTATAGTAAACGTTTGACCTCTGTTATTGCCAACAAAGGTTATGTTACAAAGTATTGAGTTGTATTTTTGTTATTGACCAAATACTTATTTTCCACCCTGATTTACGAATAAATTCTTTACAAATCCTACCATGTGAATTCATGGATTTTTTTTTCACATTCTGTCTCTCACAGTTGAAGTGTACCTCTGGTGCAAATTACTGACCTCTGTCATCATTTTAAGTGGGGAAACTTGCACAATCGGTGGCTGACTAAATACTTTTTTGCCCCACTGTAAGTTGGTATCGGTTCATGGTATCGGTTAACTTTTACGAGTATGAGTACACACACATTTTACAGTATCGGCCCCGATACCCGATACCAGTATCGGTATCGGTGCATGCCTAGTTTTCAGCATTATTTTGTTATCGTTTTTATCGTTAACTCGGTTTTCCTGGGTCTTTTCACATGTGTTATGAATAAATCTTCTTTTTTTCGGTACCGGTACTAGTTTTATTTTGTTGACACCTTAAAGGCCGGTCCGTGAAAATATTGTCGGGCATAAACTGGTCCGTGGCGCAAAAAAGGTTGGGGACTGCTGGCTTAGAGTACTAATCAGATTGAACCAGATTATCTTCCACGGCACACCTGATCATTGGGGAACACTGTTGTGCACAGTGTAATCATCTTCTAAGGCCATGACCATATGTATTAGGAAAGCTCTTCAGGTCCACTTTAAATTTCTTTTGTTTTTTCTTTGTCCAAGTTCCACCATTTTTTTGTGAAATTCAGCTCTGGATTTTGCAAAATCTTTCCGACAGAGAAATGAACAAACACCACAGCAAACAAACTTGTGTTGAGGCTCCATCTTGGCTCTCCATCTTGGCAGAGGAACAACAGTCATTCTAGCAGATGCCCAGTAATGATGTTCATTAAAGTGACAAAGCCTTCTTGTGGCCAAAGGGACTGTGACTCTTGTCCACTGATAACTTCAGAGGGAGTGGTGAATCATTGCCACTATAGTTTATAAAGGAAATGTTTACTGTCATTAAAATGTTACAAACAATAGTTGTTTTTAGATCTGTATGAGTTGTTGTAATACATCCAAATTGTCTTACAGTATTTGTGAAACTTCAGGTTTAGATAATGTACCTTTAAAAGGAAAAAAAGAAAGAAAAAACAATGCTTTGCAAAAATCTTTAGGACTAACTTCTTACCCAACCCTGAATGCTGGAGGCAAAAAGGAAAGGAGGAAGCAGATGATAATTTGTAAGTCTGTTTGTTTTTTTAATATCACTTAATATTCTCTCAGGGAGAATGTCTAGAAAGAAAAGTATGCCATTCAGTGTATTTGTCCCTATTTTGAAATGCAAAAATGATCCATTAATGATATTTTCATCACATACTCCACATGTCTCCTTCTGGGTCCATTAGTAAGTGTGATGTAACCAGCAGCAATTCTTCCAATCTACATAAGACTGACATATTTCATATTGAATGGTCTTAAGTTTTCCTGCTTACTACCAATGTGTTCATTCATTTTTTCAAAAAAAATTACTAGTTTTAGCATGTGCTGTAATGTGGTAAGGGTTAAAGCTTACAGATACATGTTTTAATTGTGGCCTTGTTGCAGTACAGTTCCTTTTGATGATATAATTTACTGATTGGGTCTGCCTCCCATGAATCCTCATATCTCATATCAATGCAGTTAACACAGCAATGCCAAACAGCAGTGATGTTTTCATGCCGTGTCAAAAAAGAGCGGTTAATTATGTTGCATGGGAAGGTGAATTTATGAGTGTTTTATAGCTTAATGTGATTTTCTAACTTCGGAGGGCTTCGATCATGAGTCAGCAGAATTACTGGCCTAGTGTGTTGCTAATAGACAGATGAAGGGCTGGTATGGAGGAACTAACGTTTCTCTCATTGTTAGCAGTCAGCCCTGCAGCACAGCATCTCACTTGAGCTGTCAGACTGTCAGGCTGTGGTCTGCAGCCAAAGAAGGCACAGGATTCATATCGTTCTCAGCCAAACTGCATTACCACGCAAACTTTTCCTTTGACTTTCATGGCCACGAAATAGTAATGATTATGGATGACTCAACAGAATAGTCTTATTTCACAACTTCTACAGGGAAAAGAGAGATAGGAAGACACAACAGGAGAAGTGAGCTTGCTCCAAAAGGCTTTAGGAAAAGATCAATTGTAGCTCAGTTCCGTTCAATGACAGCATAAGTTGTTCTGGTATCAGTTTAGTAACTGGAGTTTAGCTTAGCAGTTACCTCGACTGTGCCAAAGAACACAGAGGGGACTTAAAGAGGTATGCTTTGGTTTGTCTGGGCAAGTTCATGATTTTGTGGATTATTTGGGGCCATCTTTAGGAATGGCGACATGCTGACCTCTCATATCACATGTAGTGATTAACTGTGCAGAGACACATATTTAACTGAACCAACTAAAGTCCACTGAATTTAAATTTCCAAATGAACTGAATACATAAAATTACAACTAAGTATGATGTACAAAAATGAGTAGTAGTAGGTTGGTTGGCAAACAAGCTTTTGGGCCTCTCTGTGTGGAGTTTGCATCTTCTCCCCATATCTGTGTCGCCTTTCTCCAGATACTCTGGCCTTCACACTGTCTCAAGAACATTCATGTTAGGTTAACTGGTGATTCTAAACAGGCTGTGAGGAAAGAATGTGATTGCAAATGTGATTGTTTTTCTGTCTCCATGTCACTAGTCCAGGGTGTACACTGCCCTCCCCAACTGGAACATATAGTGGATAAGTGAAAGAGAATTTTTGGATGCATGCAAGGAAAGTTGCCACTTGCTTCATAATGCAATGCATATTTTTTGTCAGTAAATACTCTTTTGTAATTTGTTTTTTTTTTTCAACTCTCTCACACACATACACACACCTGCAGTCTCTGCACCAAATGGCTCTCCACAGTTTATTCTCAGCATCCAAAAACTCTCTAATTTTGCTCAAATTAAATGTGGTAAAAACGTAACTTCTTGAATGTGATATCCCGTGGATATGTCTGGTGCTTCAGCGGGAATGTCTTCACTGCATGTGTTCAACCATGCAACATACTCTGAACCACAGAAAGTCAGAGAAAAACACTGGGGGTTACCAGTTTAGGGTACATCCTCTGGGCACCATGAATGTCCACACAAAATCATGGCAGTATTTTCTAACAGTTTTTGTGGTATTTATGTCTAATCAACGTGGTGTATCCACAAATCGGCATTGCCACTTCTAGAACTGAAAGGTTTTTTTCTCTTTTCCAGGAGAAATACTTCTAACCACTTTTATAGTTGACACAACAACAATTCTCAACATTGCTGACATATTTTGTCAGTCACTGTGACACAGAGATGACAAGACCCAAAAAAAATGGTGCAGTGTGACAGTGCGAGGTCATACATGTGACATGTCACTCAGAAATTTCAGCCTGTCGCTATTCTGTGCAGGAGATAAATTAATGTTCCTGAGTCTGAAACTCTTCACCTGCTAACACTGCAGCCTCAGAGAAACATTTTAAATATCATGCATGGCTTGTTTCTTATTGCAAGCAACATATGCAGCTTTTCTAAGTGTCTGCCTGCTGCTTCTTTATTTCTTTCTACACATACATGTGGGACCAGACAGAATCTTTACTTGGACACCTTTTCATGTTTTAATCCTCTTTGCTCAGATTGTGTCTCTGAGCATGTCAGAAACCTAAAAGGGTACAGATTTGAACGCAATGCCTGTCTTCCTATGAGATATCCAATAACAAATGCAACAATATCTATGTAAAAGCAGCGTGGATTTATGTTCATGCATTACAGCCAAAACAAACAAAAACAAACCTTTTCTGGGGTAATTTTTGCAGGTATCACAAAAATTATTATTACAAATTATGTATAATTTCATTTTCTTTAATTTAGCACTTTGATTAACCTTTTTGTTTTGATCACACACAGTTTCAACAGTCAAACAAAATGCAGTGTAAGGAAGATTTCTGGTAAAAGCTCTTTAGCAAAAGACTATATTTCCCTCCCTCCTGAAGTATCATGACATGTAGGTAGAAAGGACCCAAATGCAGACGACATAAACAAAAAATTGACCTTTACTGAGATGAAGCAAATAACTCCAGGAGGAAATACAGAAGGTGTAAAAACAAAAACTTAATGAGGAAGGAAGAGATAACGGTATGATTCGGCAAAGAGAGGCTTTAACACGTGAAGGAATTGAGAGAAGCTGAAACTAATAATAATAAAAAAAAAAACAGATAAGGAAGTGAAAGTAAATACAAATCACAAGAGACGAATGATGATCAAAAATAAAGAAGGAAGC
Organism: Neolamprologus brichardi; assembly: GCF_056152115.1. Classification (NCBI taxonomy): domain Eukaryota; kingdom Metazoa; phylum Chordata; class Actinopteri; order Cichliformes; family Cichlidae; genus Neolamprologus; species Neolamprologus brichardi. The sequence continues at coordinate 30,400,531 of NC_142120.1, read as the reverse complement.
AAATAACTGGAAAGATTGAGTATAGAGAACTTGACATATGAGGGGGAACAAGGGCTCATAAAAAAACAGATTGTAAGCAAGATTCAAAAACTAATGAAAACTTTAAAGAAAGAATACAAGAAAATATTAAATAATCAAAACCTGCAACGAAGAAATAAGAGACACTAATAAATATAAAGACATTAAACCTAGAAGCATAATGAATTCCAATACACATAACAACAGCAACTAAGCACTAGAGCTAAATACTAAGGAAAATACAAAGATACAAAAAATAAAACAAACAAATAGTGAACATGTTCAAGAACTCAAAAGCTCTGGGTCAGACCCAGGACCACGACAGAAAGTATTTAACTTGATCTTTCTTATCTGTCATTTATTAAAACGTTAGATACCACTCAGTATTCAATCCGGTCGTTAAGTGATGACGTGACGAATCCTACTTCCGGGCCTAAAGTAGTCTGCGTTTAATATGGCTTTTGTGTTGTTAACATGTTTAATGTTATGTATTTTCTTCTATTTAATCTCAAAAAGCTCCTAAAACAGTCAGTGATCACTGTTGACCTCCCTCGGCTTTTATTACCGCTAATCATTTATTTAAGCTCAGTTTTTAAAACCTTAGGATGTAACTACAACCCAGCCCATGCAGCAGTATATGAATGACTAACCTGTGGATGGATTATCTCAGTTGTTCTCCTGGCTGAAGTTTGGTCCTTTTACAGCATCCTGCCATGCGATTACATTTGTTCCTGACCACCAAGAACACTCACGTTAACTTTTATCGAGTGGAAAAAAAGTTAGCTTGTTTATATTATGCTAACATAGCTGTGTCGCTAGCGGTCACGTAGCACATCATTTTAAACCAGCTAGCCAAACTTCAGTAACCCTACAAACGTCACTGCTGTTTAGTTTTCTGTCTTCATTTATGTTGGAAGTGATAACAGAGCTGTACGTTTTAATTTGTTTCCAAAACCCCGCAGTCAGGACATGCTATATTGTATTTAGATAGAAGCTAGCGAGCTAACTTCCTGCTAACTTGTAACTCCGTTAAATGTCATAAATTCCGTTTTCATGGATGCCTGGATGTTAAACTCAATTGTTACACCTGGTAGAGCAGAACGCTGATCATTTTATTAAAGATGAAAGACTTTAGACAGTTTTTCAACTCTCAGTAATGCCATAGTGATCGTTTGATATATGAACCTGCAGCGGAGTTTAGGCCCAGACATGGCTAGTGACGTCAGAGTTAACGACCGGATATCTTGAACTGAAGTGCTTTGGATGCCTAAAACTAACTAGATAGGGAGCTGTACTCTGGATGAAAACACTGGTCTCTGATATTATAGTTGTATGTTTTACATACTTACCATCCACTCCAACCACTTTGTTATTTCTGATACAGTTTATAAATGCCAGACTTCCTTATTATTCACAAGGTAATCCGGCACAAAATAGAAGAAAAAGAATATTTAATTAAAGTGTGCAAAATGATTTACTAATGTTTTTGACACTCAGTCTACTACTAATTGCACCAATATTTAGTGCAGAAAAAAGCATGTCTTAGTTTTTGCACTTCATATTGAAATGGACTGATTGTGCTTGTGTTTAGAAAGTGGTGCAATTAATCACACCTATTAGCGCTATTCAGGGGTTGCGCTCATACTTAGATATGTAAATCTGGCAAAAGTACTGCATATAAAGATGCCAATTGTTGCGACACACAGTGAGTAAAAGTTGCCAACACTCAGCTCTCTGGTATTAACATTAGCACATAAACTATGCACTGGGAGCTTCATGGCAAAGGAGCAGGGTCTGTAGGTGTTATGTGTTTGATTTGTGGGTTTGCTGAGAGAAACAGTGTTCTTGAAACAGACTTATTCCACTTCTTTGTGGAAATTTACTAAGTGACAAAAACATACACTTAAACAATTAACGCTCAGAATTCAGGGACTCAAAATAATAAAGACTTATTTCAAGCATAGCTTTAGTTTACTTGTAATAGTGTTATATTAGGTTTCCGGTACTACAGGCTCTATCAGTGTTTGCATTATTATTCCACAATCAAATCCAGTTAGTCCTTCTGTCAGTTTAGTCCTAAGTTCTAAGCAAATCTTGAAGCAGTTTTTTAGTCTAACAAAGTTAGTTAGTGGCTGGGATTTCAAAGCATCTTATATATGATTGCTATATCACGTTATATCATGTTTGCCTGTGTTAATCAGTACTTTTCCCCCCTCACAGCCACCTTTCAAATGTCACAGCAACTCTAAAGCAAATCAGACTTGCTTATTCAGAAATCTGATGATATTACAGCACTCATGCCCTTTCGGCCATCATCTATATCTTGTTTAGTATCTCTGTCTGCTTTAGACTAAGCTAGACGCAGGTGAAGCAGCATCAGAATGATATGAAATGTGTTAGGTTGCATAGGTTATATGTTGTTTCCATAAATGAACTGAAATGAAAATTTGCAAAGATTCACTGCTTAAAAAACAGCTGAAATCCCCAGTTATTGATGATGACTGTGCACATTTAGTGAAACAGAATCAGAATCCAGTCGCTCGGGCTTGAGTCCATGCTCACCCACTGTAGGTTGGCTCGAGCAAGTATCTGCTGAAGCAGGCACACACGAGACAACTGTACTGTTTCCTTGAAGCCTCTGGAGTGTCACATGTATGCTTTTTGCCACAGTGGATGATGACACGAGGTTATTAGGCCAAGTCTCACTGCCAACTCATCACATATGGATGCTTGCAGAGGACCCCTGGGTGCTGCATTTAAATGCACTGAGTAAGCATAATTTTAAGCAGCAGGGTTAATGTTGTGCAGCATAGTTTAACTCTAGGGAGTAAAAACTGTAGATTATTTAGCAAGTGAAAACAAACTCAAAATGCTAAGATTCCAAACAGGACACAAACTGCAGTCTTCTGACTGACAGACTTGTGATTTACTGCGCATCTATTCTTCCAAACTACCAGTCTACTGTTTATGATGGGATTATTGACGTTTGTTGTCCAAGAGTTAATGCTGCCACATGAACAGCACAGTTTTATCCATTTGCTAGATTAGATTAGATTAGATTAGATTAGATTAGATGAAACTTTATTTATCCCTCGGGTGGGTTTCTCCGGGAAATTCAGCTTTCAGTAGCACAGCACCGACAGAAGTTGCAGAATGTGAGCAGAAATATACCATATATACACACATACAAATATATAAATAAAGATACATATATAAATACAGAGTATACAATAGGGATAAATAGAATAAGTAGGAATAAGAATATACAAGGGAATTGCACATGTCAACTATTGTGAGTCTATTGCACCGTTGGATATTAACACAAAAATATTGCACAGTGAAAAAGGCACTATAGATTAGTTGTTCCCGCCCTCCTTTGTATCCCTGTTTCCCCTCCCTCTCCCCTCCAGCAAGGAATTAAACATAGCCATGACAGTAGTCGCACGCCTTTCTTTGTACCTTTATATTACTTTGTTTTGTTAAAATAACGACCTGCATAAGAAATAAGTTTGTAATATAATGGGTCATAAAATTAGTCTGCTTTGCTAACCTAATTGACTAAGATATTCATTGATTATTTTGCTAGCTATACCTAGGCTAAAACTTTAGTCTGCTAACAAGCTAAAGCTAGCTAGCTACGTGTAACTTAGCTACACTACGTAATTGCTGTTCAAAATGAGAAGTTAGAAAAAGCTCTTTAGCATAACTAGCAAAATCCACATCCATAAGGTGGGAAACAACAGCTTTTTTAAATTCTTTATTCAGTATTTAGTGGTGAGTCAAAACAAAAGTCTATTGCAGACACAAATTCTGGTATCTGTTAAGTTATTTATGGATATGTGGGAGAAAAAGGCAGTTGGAGAATGTGGCTTACTTGCAGGGGGGTATAAATATATGATAAATATGAAAATCAAACAAGTTGGGATTTATAATAAATCTTTTTTTAAAACATAGATATTAATATTTGCTTTAGGTGTGACAATGTTGTGCAAAGGTTTGTTGAGATTTGGCTCACTTGTTAAGGAGGACACATAAACAAGATTACGCGTAATATTAGTAAACTACGGAAAACATCCTGGCATTTTATACTGCATAGCTTATAATCTTATAGTGAGATTATACATTTCCTGAACACCTGTCATTCCCACTGTCATTTAAAACTGCACAGCTTAATTATCTGTTCTTGAATCTTCATTTTTCTGTAGGTGAGAAAATGAGGGTGAGTTTACTGTTTCCTATGTTATGAAGGGCTTACAAGTCACTGCTGTCCATATGGGATCTGCATCAGTGCATCACGGCTTCAAAGAAAATGCCTTTTCCTGTTTTCCGTAGTTGACTAATATTACTTTATTACTTTGTGCAACTGTATTTTTTTTAAAGTATTTCTGTTGTTTTAAAACATGGACTACTGAAAGAAATGACAGTTGTGATTATCCAATTTCTTGCACAGGGCTACCCAAAGTAAAGAATATTCTTCAGATTTCCGACAATAAATTCACCTGAGCTTGAATAGAAATAGAAACAAACTCTCAAGTACTTGCAGGGAAGAGCGGTTTTAGATGGAAAAGGCTTAGGTGGATATGACAGGCTATTCAAAATTGTCAACAGTCTCTGGTTTATAGTCTCAGGTAATGAAAATCCGTCTGTGCTTGAAATGAAGTACAATAATGTTGACAAAGTAATCTCAGAGGAAGCCTTGTTGTCATGGTCGGGAGACAGGACCAGGCATCTCTGAAGGGATTGTGAATAATTTAGGCTGAATCTTCTTGCTGTTGGAAATCCATTAAAAAATGTTAGATTACACAGTAGTCATAGAAATGAGTGAACATTTGTAATGATCTAATAGTCAGGTGTTCTGGGGAAACGGCTTCCCTGTGAATAAATTACATATTAGTCACAGCCTCTGTCTTATAAGTACTTTAGTCATGAGGAGAACAGCAGCCCTCAGTTCTTCACTAAAGGGTTCTTCAGCATGACATATTCTGACAGACAGAAATATTGAGTCTGGGTCCTCCACCGAAGGGTAATCCTGTTCACTAATGTTCTTGCACTTCAAAAAAACAACAGCTGTGAAGTAGCATTGGTAGATATACTCTACACCAATTTAAACACAGGGAGCCACAACATTAAAATCACTGCACTGGTATTGTTTATATTTCTGACATATTTTAAAATTTGTCCTGGACCACTGAATCATGGAAAGAGGATCTCTGGTTTCTTTTGGCATCTTGCCTTTGGCAGTGAATCCTTTGGGTCTTAAAGGTTATCAGTTTAGAAGCCCAAGCATTTTGTGGCTGATTTGTTGCTAGAACTCGCTAGACGCACTTGTAGTGTACGTACATCGGACAAAATGTCATGGATACCGCTTATAACTGATGATGAGAAACAGCATTTACGATGCTGTTCGTCATAAATGTATACGATCAATTACAAATAAAAGTATGTGTTACATATGTTGCAATAACAAGACTTTTTTCTGATATGGTTATATCTAGTATTTCTACTGAAATACCTGTTGGCATTAGTGCTGACTGAATTTTTTAAATAAATTTACATCACTAAGGTTCAGTATGCCAGCATTTGACCTTGTTCAGTAACAGAGAAATTATTTATTTTTTGTGTTCATTGATTCAATATTTAAGATTCATCCTAGCAGCGTCAGTATTAAAGCAGAAAGCCAATGAAATTCTATAGTTCATATGCACACTTCACTGCTGCAAGTTGTAGTAATTGTGTACACGTTGTGTAATTGTGATCAATGTATCAAAATCAGATTTTTCCCCCTTTATTACTTTAAACCCTGTATTAATAGTCTGGTAAAATTTGTCCAGTGTTTCTTTAATAAGCATAACACTCATTATATTACAGACTGAATGAATATACTCAAACATTTGTCAGTATTTTATATACACTTTATATTACTACTGCAGAATTTACATATTCTAATAAAGTCCCGTGGACAAACTCTTGTCATAGTGTAGATCCTCTGATCATCAAAACCATTCATAACATCAAAATAAGCCCTTCACTTTATGATATAGTTTTTGCATTGTATCAATGACTCAACTGCAGGTACACGAGTCACTAATTCATATAAAATTTGAACTTTGATGTATTGCTTGTCCTTGATTTCCATAAACATTAGAGTGTATGAGGCGTGTAAACGTCTCTCTATGAAACCAAGCTGTCTTTATTGCCTGAAATAGCATTTTAATATCTATATCTATCCCCCAACCTAGGATTACATCTGTTTTGGGTATCGGGCAATCTAAGTTTAACCTTTCAGGTGGGATGACACTATCATATAAGCAAAACACACTGAGATATTAGCCTATGAGACTGATTGAAATGGGCTAGTATAGATCACTTTTTCTAGTCTTACTGACCATACAAAGCATTCTACATTATGTGCCTCACTTACACAGCTCTAAACTCTTAATCTCTAATCTGTACTTTCCTTTAGGCTAACTGTTTTGGAAGAGTGGATAGGGTCCCCCCTCCCCCATTGACAGTTATGATAGATCTGATCATTTTGTTGAGGGGATGTGACACCTTACCAAAGCCAGTTCCTGGGAAAGTGAGATACATACAGACTTTAAGTGCAGAATCTTTCCCACTTCCAAACCCACAGCGGATTCAGGATGAACATTTAGCCTAAATGTCTTTGGACTGCAAGAGGAAACCAGAGCACCTAGACAACACTAACATAGGCAAAGGGAGAACATGCAAACTCCTCACAGAAAGTCCTTATGAATGTCCAGTGAAACAGAAAGTGAGTGTAAACACTGATCTCTGTCTTTTCTGCTGTGGCTGGATAACAGATGTTTGTGACAACCCACTGATGTCCAGTCTTCTGCCATCATCCTTCAGAAGCTCCTCCCAGCTGTCCAGTAGTCATGGGCCGGTCTTTGCTAAGGTCAACAGGAGAGAAGGTGAGTAGTTATTCATTGTTATTGATAAACTTAGACATTTCACCTTCTGCTGTTAGTACCCTGGTAATTGTCAAAAATGCTAACAGAGACGATCCACGCTGGTTAGCTGTGCACCACTGCAAGCCCAAGTGAAACTGTGACTTTATAACCCAGAATTCATTACTCAAACTTAATCCCACACAGCAGTAAAAGTTCAAACATAAAACTGAACTCATTGGGGAGTGCTCTCTTATTGTAAAGGCAATTATTTTGTTTTTGTTTTATTTGCTACCTTGTGAAGAAATCCATTTGGCTGACCTTACAGAGCACTCACAGTAAAATTCAATTATCCTCATGGTGTAGTCATCGTACAGCCCACAACTGTGGATGTCGCAGAAAGATAATAGGTACACACACTGTGGGCTTCATATGTATTTTGCTATACTGTGCTTCACACACCTTTTGCCCAGTTCTTGTAAGATGCTGTTTTTGCTGGTTGATCTTTTTTGTGTTGGCTAACAAGAATAAACAAAGAACTGTTTCCTCTTCTGTCAGATTCTCATTATGTTTTGTGCATGTGGAAGGCATCTGCATACACAGAAACCAGATTTTAGTACTCCAGCAAACATTATGACGTTTGAATTACTGTCTTGACTGGCCGACTGTCTTTTCTTGGTCTTGATTGGATTGAGGTCTTGCTCTTGGTTTAAAAAAATAGTTCCAAAATTAAATTGCCACCTGGTAATACTAGCTTGTGTATGTGGAGCAGATGTCATCTGGCTGTCTACACTTGGTTGGTAACCAAATAAGTTGACAGTCGGATGAGACATGCATTTCCTGTTATTATTGCATTTTTTTTTTGCTGTATATGGAAACAATGTCAACATATGTCTGTCTGCAGTGTAGCTTGTGACATCATACTGGGACTTTGCTATGCTATGCTATGCTACTATGCTTCTTGAATCTCATCTGACCCAGATTGTGTGACACACTGAATTTACCTTCCAAACCGCACACGTTTTTCATGTTTTTAACAACCCCCCCCCGCCCCCCCTCCACACACACACACACACACACACACACACACACACACCTACAAAAACTATAGTCATGAAGTATTCGCTTGTAAAGGATCAATCAGTGGATTTAGTTCCTTTATTTTTTATTTTTTGTTAAAAACTTCTCTCAGTAATAAAACTTTATAAAGGTCAAAGTGCTATTGATGTCATGGTGAGCTATGTGGCAGGCTAGGTCAGGACCCAAACGCCAGTTTCGGAGACAGAAAGCTTAACTAAAGGCGGCAGCATTATTGCTTGAAAATGCAAACTAAAAACAAAATACATGAATACTAAAGAAACAAAACAAACACAAACTAGAACTAGGAAACTCCTGACTGGTCATTAGTCACTGGGCAAGACTTGACATGACTGAAGAAAATGGAACTACACATGACACACAGCTAACGTAGAGAACGTGACAACAAACGGAAAGGTGGAAACACAGCAGGGACTAATCAGACATACCAAGACAAAGGCAAAGCAAAACTGAACACACTAACATAGGACATAAGACTGTCAAAGTGAAACGTGAAGCGTGCACAGAGACACAGACTTGACACTGAGACGCAACTGACTGGACACGAAACTTGGAACACATAGACACAGTGGCTGAAACTAAAAGCTGGAACCACAAATATAACGTGAGCAGAAAACAATCAAGAGAACCAAAACTATGAATAACAATGTCAATAGAAAATTGTACTTAGTAGTCAGTATAATCTTTTAATAATATAAGTTTGCATATGGTAGTGATAGGATGTGCGATTTTTAATAGTCTGCAAAAGCTTTGCGTGCATTCCAGAGTGCTCTGGCATTCACACCCACATCCTGGGAGCATGGGAAAGGTCGTACCTTGTCTTATTGTTTTACGGTAGGATAAACGTAGCTATGTCAGTTTTAGTCTAAGTGCCCTTTTTTACATATAGATGAACTGTTGGATTTTCCAGACCAGCAGGTTAAGGGAAGTCATTTATGGGGTCACACTCTGACACACACAAGCACACACACATACATATACACCTCTACATTCCAATGTAAGGAACAAACACCTACTGATGTATAAATAAAGACCAGGGCAGTCTCAGGGCTGCGAGTATTTGAGCCCTCGCTCTCAGTGCGAGCGCTCTGGTGACTGACCTTGCTAGCAAGAAAACCTCTCTGATTCTCTGCTGAAGAAGTGTTTTAGAATACATCTCTTGACAAACAATCATTAAGAAATATAAATTAAGCAACACAAAACATTGGGCCACTGGTCAGTGCTGTGACAATTGAGGCTGAACGTGGATGGCTGACCCCAAAGCACCTATGAGAGGCCACAAAGCAACTTTCGCAAACTTTCTTAGAAGAAAGTGTATAAATAATAATATTGGGTTAAGACTGAGATAGTTCTTTTTATTTAAAAAAAACGTTTCATTATGTACTGACCCCCCCAACCCCCATTCAGTTAAATATCTCCTTTATATTCGTCCTGTACATCCAACTCAAACATGGTGGATACACAAAATTGAAAAGTCAAAGAACAGTAAGTTTACTCTGTGCTTTTGTTTCCACTAGTGTTGGGTCGTTCGCGAACGAAATGGCTCTTAGAGCCGACTCTTTGAAGTGAACGACGCGAGCCGTGAGGTTTTGTTTTTTTTTCTTTCTCTCACCCTCTCTCTCGCTCTTTTTTCCGCTGAACTCCGCACGCGCGGCCTGTACTTTGCGCTGGGCAGAGGGGGGAGGGGCGTTAGTTACACTCGCAGCAGCACAGGAACAGAGCCAGAGAGAAAGAGAGTGAGGGACAACAACGTCACATTAGAAAGGTATAGTAATCATCCACTATTTTCAGTTGCAGATGATAAAGGATTCAGAAATCATGCAGGCCCATATGACAGAGAATGTGCATCTTCTTTTTGTTTTAATATTTTAATTTATATTTAATTGTGTTGTGGTTTGCAGTGTTTTGTGTTGTTTCACGTTAAATTTGTTTAAAAGGAAAAAGCTGAAAATTTAAATAGTTAAAAGTTTAAAATGTAAATAGTTGTTTTTTGTATTATATGATTTATTTATTACATTTTATGTGGAGTGAATAAATAAAGTATATTTATGGTGGCCCTTAGAGACAAAGCACGTACAAACTCCAAAACGCATAAAAACTCCAAAATGCGTAAAAACTCAGACGCACTTACAAACTCAGAAGCACGTACAAACTCCAAAACACGTACAAACTCAGAATCACGTACAAAAGACAACAGAAGTGCTCCAGGATGCTAGGGCGCAGTGTTGAGCTTTTGTTACCTAGTGGTTACACAAGCCAGGAAGTATCAACGACCGGATTTGGTGTGTGGTAGTAACAGGTAAATGAACATTTTTTTTAATTATTTGAATAAATATGAGTGCTTGTCTATAAATACACAAACAATACACACATGCTTTCAATTGTGTAATTTAAGTGATCTGGGTAGCTCTGTTTTGGAAGTTCAGTTAATGCTAGAAATGTGTTTTGGAGTTTGTACGTGCTTTGTCTCTAGGGGCCATATATATAAACATATATAAATAAAACCACTTTTTTTACATTAGTAATTCCTTTTCTGCATAATTTTATATTATTGTTAATGATTAAATAATTAAAGCAACAAAACAACCTGAAGAGCTGGTTTGGAGCCGAAAGAGCTGGCTCTTTTTAGTGAGCCGAGCCGAAAGAGCCGGATCTCTAAAAAGAGCCGGAAATCCCATCACTAGTTTCCACTGCTTACCTCAAGTTCTTTAAAAAAACAAACTAAAAATATAACAAAGGTCATTGATCTAATCTGTTTGATCATCAGTTCTTTAAATGTTGTTGGTAAAAAAAAAACAGGAACGGTTTCGTATTTCCTGCAACTATTCAGTCGCAAAGGGCTAAATATAAGATTTGTGTTAGCTCAACCTGCATGGTTATCATTCTTCTCTACCCTTTTCCCTTACAGCAATGACCTTTTCCATTGTTCACATTTGTGTTTGAAAGTATTAACAGTGAGGGGTTTGAGGTGCAGGCTATCCATAAAAAAGTTTTTACCTTGTGCAGCTTTACGCTTCATACATTTGGTCAGCTGTTGACATCAACCGTCAAGAAGGTTCAGGCCAATGAAATGGTAGGAACAGACTGAGAATTAAAAAACAACAACAACAAAAAAAACAGTACTCCTTGACCGACTCTCTGTCTTTTTACTGAGATGTGTTCAGTTCTGTGGGTGTCAGTGGTGCAGTCAGTGGTGCAGGAGAGTCTTTGCCTCCCTACAGGGCACTGAGCACAAAACATCAAAGGCAAGCCTAAGCTGGATTCACAGAGTGTGAGAAATACATTCGCGTTGGCTGTAGGGATATCGAAACAAAGAGAAGAAGATGACATTTATCAATTTATCATTTGTATTATAAATGACTGTAACATGTGAGATAGATAGATAGATAGATGATAGATGATAGATAGATGATAGATAGATAGATAGATAAAGAACAGTTACTGCTAACGATTTGTACTGTACAACACACTGAAATTATATTACACTAGTACATCAAAAGTCTCTACCGGGCCACCTGCTCGCAATAGGGACATAAAACTGGGTTGTGATTCACAGAGCACAGTAAAAATTCTAGAGAGATGTCTCTACTGGATGCTGATGCTGGACTTGCAAAGGGCTACCATGCCATGTTTGGAGCTTTACAAAGCCCACTTGCAGACTGCAGAACCAGTGGACAACATTGTCAGTGGGAGCGGGAGACTTCTTCATCTTTTACTCAGACTGTAAGAATAATTTGATCAAGCTGGAGAAAAATGGAAGATGAGCCACCAGAATGTTGTTTTCTAAATAAGGTTGTTTGTAAACGATGTACACACATGATCGATATTAGACTGAGACAGAGGAATTATTGTTTTCGTTTTTCCACTGAAACACTAAAGCCAGGCACTTATTGGACCACTTCCAACTGCCTAGTGTAACATGCACTGTGTCTGCTCAGTTTGTAATTTCATTCAGGGCAGGTTCAGGATATGTCTTGGGAGCTAGAAAATATCTGCAAAATACACAATTCATCTGCCACATTAAAACCACTGATAAGTAATGTGAATAACACGTATCAAAGCATTATTACAGAATAAAACAGAATAGGCCTTTATTGTTATTGTACATGTACAATACATTTATGGGACAATGAAATGCTACATTGTGCTGGAAAACCTGGGCTCCTGCCATTTATGTGCATGTTATTTAGACACCAACATTTACCTGGCACATTGTTGCACACCTGGCACATTGCAGAAACTCCTCAGGAATGACTTGTGGGACGTAATGAACCTAATGAATTGATCCAGCCTCCAGCCTCCCCACATCCTAGTCTGATCAGACATCCGCAGGATTCACAAGATGATCAACAAATAACGTTAAGGGATCCAAAGGCAACATCCTAGTGCGAAATACCACAATTACCATCTCAGGTCCCGTGTACTTTTAGTGGCAGAAGTAGAACTCTGTTTGAGGTATGATTACAAAGTGGTCGGAATAACTCATGAAAACTAAAACCCTTCAAAGTCAACTGTTAGGCATATCTGGACAACACTTGGTGAGGCTATTTTTAGATTAATAACAGGAAGTCCTGTTCTGATGGCGTCCACTTGTGTCTCTATGATGTGTCTCTGAATCTCCTTCATGTGTGTCAAAACAGCAACCTTTCAGCTTTTTTGGGTCTCTCCTACTGAGTATGCTCCCTTTTTTAACTTTAAAATAGAATTCACAATGCACAATGTTGTAAATTTCAAAAAAATACATGCATACATCCTGAAACTGCTAAGTTGAGCCCCAAGCTACAATCTTGAACATGGAAGTCTGTCTGACAGAGAAATCCACTGCTCATTGCACACATTTGAGATCTGTGGTGAAATGGTCAGAACAGGATTTGTAAAGATCCATCTGAAAGTGGCCCAGAGCTATACAACCCAAATGTAAATAGTTTTGTTTTTTACAAGCAGATTCCAGGAAGTTCTTGATCCCACCCTCATTTGTTGTTTAAAGGAACAACAAAAACAGCGTCCTGTTATTTACTCAGGATTCTACAACAGTGATTGTTGGTTTCCACTAGTTCCCTCTTGTTGGTGAACAGGGGCAATAAAAAGTGAAGAGCAAAGCACAGTGAAGTGTCCTGTCCATCACAAAGTAGTTAGAAGTCTACTAGAAGCCAAGCAGCCAGATTAGATGAAGGTGACAGAACTCCCACGTGCTTCCTTCGGCTCCTTTGGCTCTCATTCCCACCTCTTGAGTTGCATCGTGGCTGCTCAGCCCATATGGGGACTGGTGCTGGATGGGCTGCTCACACATGGTGCCCTGTTAATCCCACTCAAGGATCACAGTACTGCCTCCACTCCCAGTACTGTGCCTCACTGTATGCACTGTTTGGCTGAACATTGAACGTGGCCAATTCATTAGGCTGGGAAATGGCCCTGGCACTGAGAGTTGCTCCTTCTGATGAAGCTATAAAAAAAGGCTCTTGGGAGAAGCCAGAGAGAGGCTTTGACACAGAATTCAGCAGAGGCCCTCAAGCAGAAGGCTTTAATTTAAAGGCCAAGGAGCAACAGTCCTCAATATGTTGAGCAAGTTTGGTTTTTTTGCCATCAGTTATGCAAGAAAGACACTTTTGTAGGACTAGGTTGAACTACTTTACTGGAGGAGTGAGACTAGTGCAAGTGGTGCAGCAGCTTATCAGAGCCTAAGTAAAAACAAAGCTTATATTGACCCATGTGAGTTCAGACGCCTAAAGCAATACAGAGGCACAGAGTTGGGGATAACATTTTTGAAATCTCTGTTCATAAATGAGGAGCAGTGTGGTGCCATCTGTCCAGATTCAGCCTGTTATTTAATGAAGAAATATTTTCACACCGTTGATAGCACCTGATGGAAAGTGAATCCAAGGCAGAACGGGGTACAAGGTACACCTTTCAAATCCAAAATAATGAGGTCAGTCACGCTCAAATCTTCTGTACAGTGGCAGTTTGGTTCTTGAGGTACATAAAGGTTAATAAATGCCAGGACTCTTTGTACAAGCTGATCAGTGCCTTGCTGTTACTGCCTTTAGGCTTGACTTTTTCCACCTCGTCACACACACACACACACACACATACACTGTGTGTGATGTATGCCTGGTAACCTGCGATTCTTCTTGAGTTAGTTAACAGTCTCATCTTAGTGTCAATGCTGTTACAGGACTAAAGAAAAGCACAGGGGAAATTTCCCACAGGGGTGATCAAGCTGATGTTAAATGGGTGCACTCAGGTGTTCATATTACAGATACTGAGCTGAAATCTGCCTCCATATAAAGGGAATGACAATAGAGTTCTTTAGCCCCTCCCTCCTCTCTTTTTCAGTCAAATCCAGCAGTTCCTCTCTCTTGCTGCTCTTCTTTGTACAGTGTGGTCAGCTGTAATTATAATTTAAAGTCAGTCTCATTTAGACTGCCAAGAAAACATTAAGATAACTCCATTTCATCTTAAAGCCAAATGTTAATGGCTGCATTTAACATTTATAGGCAAATGTTAATGGCAGTATTTAACATCTAAACAGTTTCTGTTTTTCAGTGGTCCATACTGATAATTGCACATTAGAGTCACTGTAATTATGCTGAAACAGGCTTGGAACACTCCATCACTCCCCAGTAATCATTTTCTGGAAGTGCTCATTTAGAGTTCAAGGAGGGGTGCAACAATAGCAGGGGGGGGGGGGGGGGGGGGGGGGGATTAAATGTAGAATCAGATATTGATTTAAGTGTGATATGTTTATGTGTCACCTTTGCCACCCCAGGTGCCCACTTACTGCTTACTGTTAAACACCCTATCTAGTTAAATTCCACAGCTCCTCCATTCGGTTCCTTCTAATCTGAGGTAGTCAGCCTCCCCATAAATCGTATTATATGGATAAATATATATAAATATTGCCTCATTCCTTGACAAAATGCAGCTAAAGAGCCTCTAATCTTAGCATTCTGTCTACATTGCTTCTACATCCTTCAGTCAATTTACTGAAAATAGCCAGAGTAACTAATCCATGACAGCTAATTAAAAATCACATTTTTATGCTGTGACTAACCCCCAATTTACTGCTGATAATAAACTATCTGGGACCCATAAGTCTTCTTTAACTGTGTTCACTCACATGAAATATCATATATTTAATAACACCCTGTATATTATTAATGGATATGCATGGCCATGGTTCACACGGTTCAGATGGCAAGTATCCGTGGATGAAGACTCCTAATGGAGTTGTCAAGAAGGTTAATTTCTGATATACACTGCTCATTGTTAATGCTCACTTCTCAACATCTGCAATATGGATGTGAGAAGTGTCAGTACCATCACTGCCAAGCTCAGTAACTGAGGGTCGTGCTATTAATGGGAAATACGACAGTTTGAAATGAACACAAATTACATTTTAAGCTAAAAGCTTCACATGCTTAAACTTAATCAAAACTTAAACCGCTCAGCAGCAATGAAACCAGGTCGCACATGAAAAATCGTCTTACGAAATATTTATTTTTATACATTCAGCACTTTTGGGTTGATGTTACCATTTATTTCACCCAACTTAGCAAATGTTGGTCAATAATAAAGGTCTTTTAGCTCAAATTCATCCTCATCCACTAGAGAAAATGCCCAGCTCTAAATTCTCGAATATATTCAGTGGTATGGAAATGATCATAAGCCCTGCATAAGCCCTTCATGCAGAAAAAATAAATCAAGAGACTTAAATATGTTTTAAAAGTGTTTGATGCATCTTGAAGCAGAATAAAGGCAACCAAGCATCGTAAGTTCTAAGCACGGTCCTTTCGCAGGGAGTATTCACTTAAAAAATAATATTCACAGGTTCTTTTTCTGGGAATAAGGGTCCTATTTTCTCATTTTGAAGATGAATTAAGACCCCCTTAGGATTCTGTATAACTCAAAGATCAGCTTTGTTACAAATTTAAAAAAATCTAATTGGTTTTTATGATTTTAAGCTCTTTTCTTTGCTGCATTTGGACACTAAAAGTGGTTTTGCTATACCTGTATTAAAGGCTTTCATAAAAGATTCCAGTGACCTGCCCTCTGTATCTTTCAGGTGCTTCTTTTTTCTTTCTTTCTTTCTTTTTTTTTTTTAACTTCCAAGACTGTTTATTTGCTCTGGTGCCCGGTCAGTTTTATATATAGCTGCATATTATCTCCCAGGTTGTCAGAAATACACCTCAAGCTCTGTCTCAAATTTGACTCTCCCACTCAAATCTGTTTAAAAACCAGACACAGACACATTTACAGATCTTGGCCTGCTAATACTGCCATGCGTCTCTGCTTAGTTATCTGTGACTTATTGCATCTTTGAGACCCGCTGACTTTGGGTGACTTTTTTCCCTTGTTGTAATGGCTCATATCCTTTCCCCTCTGCCACAGACCTGCTTTTGTCTTCTTGTTCCAACCTCCTGTTGACATGAACAACTGTGCACCAGTGCTAACCAAACAGTACATTTATCTGGCAGACACATCTATTCCTCCTTGTAAAGCCACTGCCCTGACAAGCGTTGTGTCACCATCTATTTCCCAATAGACACTAACATGGTGGAGATAGCAATTAGAACAGAGAGGATAGAAATAGCGTGCAGGATGTTGAGTTCTTTTACTGTCTTATTAGCAGAGACAAAAGCTGAAGTTAATTCTGCAAGTGGAGATGGCTCTGTCTAGCACCAGGGGCACTGCTCCATTATTTGTTGCAACAAAAGCTGTGTCACCGGCTTGATTGGTCTGTCTGTGGTCAAGCCACAGACTGTGGTCATGAACATATAGTAACTGCAGCAGCAGCAGCAGCAGGTATTTCTCAGTTACATTCCTAGTGGCTACTGCTAGTTTGAAACTAGAGATTTACTAACACGAGCTTCACCGTTAAAAGATAATAAATAGCATAGATAATAAAGATTTTATAGGGACATGTAATTGGGTTGCAGAGAAAATTTATAGCTCTCCAATCAAAAGCAGTCAGCTATATAAACAGGACGTGACTGCAGTATCATTAAGTCTAAGTGACAAAATGAAAGTTTTAGGAGGAAAACTGTAGTGCCCATCCTTTGTAAATATGGTTGTGCCATCAGAGATCATTGCTAGCACTCAAATGCACATAAAAAGAAGCAGGTTCTGATACATAAGCTCACATATGCATAGTTAGTTTTTCTTACATAAATTTGCAAAACCAGGCAGGTAAACAATCGCAAGCAGAGGGAAAAGCCTCTAAAAACACCCCTTTGATGCTTTCCTTCTCTTCACATACAGGGTCTTAAATAATCAGACCCCATGTTATCTTAAAAACATCATAGTACCATATCACCCCAACGGAGCCCTTTGCTCTCGAACTGCTGGCTTACGTGTGGTCAAAGGAGCATAGGAGGCATAGCCTTCAGCCTTCGGACTTCACTCCTGAGGAACAAGCTCCCAGTTTTGATTTGGGAGACAGATACCCTCTCTACTTTTAGGATTAGGTGACCCTGAACTCCCTTCTCAGTTACACAGCAACAGACTTAGGGGGCTTCCCATGATGCACTTAGTGTTTCTTCTTCAATTCACCTCTTTTCACTCAGTACGTATTTATACACCACTCTGCATTTAATCACTAGCTATTATTAATCTCTGGCTCTCTTTTGTCCTGTCTCCCTCGCCTCACCCCCACCAGGTCACGGCAGATAGCTGCCCCTACCTGAGCCTGGTTCTGCTGGAAGGTTCTTCCTATTTAAAGGGAGCTTTTCCTTCCCACTGTCGCCAAGTACTACTTTATTGGCGGTTGTCTGATCATTGGAGTTTTCTATAATAATTTTATGGCAAACAAATGTGTGTAGATGTGTTGGACTATTTCTGTTTTACTTCTTTATCCATATGAACTAAAATATGATCATTTTGACAATGTTTCATGTTTACTAATCACAGAGTGAGATACTGTACATGCATGGGTTTAAAGAGTGTAAAGATTTTGTTTCTTTTTTTTTTAACGTAACAAGTGTTTTGCAGTGATATAGCTTGTTAATTCATATGAGGCTTTTATCAAGAATCTGTTCCACATTTCCGATAATCCCAGTCATGTGTGGTTTCTCAGTAGTTTTTTTTCTTATTTTGATCTAAATCAATCTTAGGCGCTAAGATGGTGTCCTTATTTGGTGTGACTCAATGACACTTGTGAAACATTTGCAGTTTCTGATGGGCACAAACTTGGTGCTGTGGGAACTGAACTTCTTAGCTGTGAGTTTCTGTTCCATCACCCACCCCTGCCCACCATGAAAAAGTCATAATCCATAGCTGACACCACGTGTCCTTGGCCTGTATCCTAGCTCTGAGCCAGGAGGAAGCCTCTAAAATAACACCCCCTTTGATGTTTTCATGCTAGCCCAAATAAAACCATGCCCGATTTACTGCAATGACACATATTAACTTATATGAAAGGATGTGCTTGTTTATGGAAGAGTAGAACTTGAATCCCACCTAAACACTAGGTACTCTCAGTAGATTATCACACTCCTAAGACAAATAGGTGGCTTTTCAAAATCTACCAGATGCAGATGAATACATTTTAATAATAAAACATTGTGCAATCAATACTACAATTTATCCAGTTTTTTATTGACCAACCATGAAGAAATCAAAACTGCACAGTCTCCCAGTCTCACCTCAAATCTCATTTCCAAGCAGACTGTTTGGCATTAACTTACTCCTAAATTCTCAAAGAGCATTGCACCTGGGTACTGTTGTTGGTACAGATTTAAAGGTGTCTGCTTTGTTTTTAAATTGTGCAATGAAAATAAAAGCTAATTTGCTTTGTGACAAAAATTAAAAACTCTTGCTTTAATTTGTGGTTCTTATATAATTCTCCTGTGCGTGCATGTTTTAATTGGAAATTTGCTAATTACAATTGTTTCTTATTTGGCCAGTGTTCTACAGTAAAATCTAAATGTCTTAAATCAATATTTTAATGTAAACAAGGCAAACCATAAACTCAAAGGAATTACTTGTAGCAACAAAGTACAGCTGCTCTACAGTGCTTTTCAATCATGTCAGGATACGAGAATTTTAATAGTTGGCACCAGTACCAATAAAATAACATAATTTTCAATACCCAAATGCAATAACAAAAAATAATTATCTCATGTTCTTAAATAAAAACTTCTTTATTAAACAGTTTGTTCTATCACTCTTGGCAGACCATTTATTTATTTTGTTGATGGGACCCAGACTGAAATGTTAGGATGGCTGGTGTAAGCTGTGTATTTGTTTAACATTAGCCACTACATTTTCTCCTGGAACATAGCTGATTTTGCAAATAAAATACTAGCAGGTATTTAAAGATTGCATAAAAGAGGATAATGCTGTTGAGATGTTGTTGGACGTGGAACTCAAACTCATTCACCTTGAATTCTTTGAACAAATCGAGCTGCTGCTGTTTTTTTAGGTGCTTTTCTTTATTTGAAGTCTTTCCTTGTCTGAAAACTATGATAGGATTATTTGCATGTCTGTTTGTTGGTGTCCTTCTTCCTTCCTTTTACACTGTGAAGCACTTTGTGCAGCATAGACTGTTGGTAATGTGCTATATAAATAAACGTGACCTTGACCTTCCTTCAGTATAGGTGTATGGTGCCTCCTTTCAGTACTGGAAGAAATGCAGCCTTGGTACGTACCATAGTCTGTATAAAACAGGCTATACAGAGAAAACAAACAGATATGCTGGACAGAAATAATTATGCTGCTGATCAAACAGGTGATATGTGAGAAACATGGTCATTAGTTTTTTTCCCCAAACACTTTATACCCAGTTCTTCCCTCTTTTATTTAGACCCCTTCGGCGCTCCTCTCTTCCAGGTGTTTCTTCCTCTCTTCCTAAGTCTCCCTCCTCTGCAGTCCTATAGATGTCAAATGATCTGCCTTCTTCTGTCACTCTGTCAGTCTCTTCCTTTCCTTTGTTTGTGTTTGTCACTTCTTCCCTCTCCACTCCAGCTGTAATGAGTAAAGGTCAGCCTGTCTGCTCTCTCCTCTTGCGCTGTCAGTGTCCATGTCTGTTACTGAGGTACTTATTAGCTCTGGCCTTTAGCTGCTGCCCTAACAAGCAGGAAGCACAGCAAGAGAAAAGAAGATGACCTCAGACACGGTTAATTCAAGTGAAGTCACAAGTTTGTCAGCCAGGAGACTGCTGCTTTGTTTCTCAAGCTTTGCTTTTTTCCCCCACATTTGCTTTTAGCCTTGGCTTTCACTCACTGCTTACTTTTTAGGCACCAAAAACAGATTAAATCTAGGAAAAAATCATTTCTTGGGTTACAGTATACCCGTTCTAAAGCACACATTGATAAATAATGATTACTCACATGGGTTAAACGTGACGCCAAGGTGTTCATTTGCATGGCTCTACCCATGAATGTGGTTTTTAAGTGCAAAAAAAGTTTATTTTTATCGATACCTGGATACCTCTATCTTGCTGAAAACCAAAATGGGAATGACATCACACCCGAGTTCCGAGCTATCTGGATTGCAGCATTAGTTGTGGTTATACCACAGAGTTTCCTGCAACTTTCTACCAGGAGATTTTATTGCATGCTTTTTATTCATGCTTCCATCTGCTGACAAGCTTTACTGAGATGCTGATTTCCTTTTCCAGCAGGACTTGGCATCTGCCCATAGTGCCAAAACTACTGCCAAATGGTTTGCTGACCATATTATTACTGTGCTGGCCAACAGCTCACCTGACCTGAACTCCACAGAGAATCGATGAGTGATTGTCAAAAAGAACCCACCCTAAAAATACAGAGAAGCTGAAAGCTGTTTTTAAAGCAACCCGGCCTTCAATAACACTTCTGCAGAACCACGCACTAATGAACTCCACGCCACACTGCAGTGGGAATTTGCGGTACTAAGTACTAACGGTATAAACGAGTTGCTTTTCAGAGGTTTTCAACGCAGAACAGATTTCTGTGTTGAATTTTTTTTCTCTTTTGGCTGATTTTAGGAAATATTATGTAAGCTATAATCACCTAAATTAAAACAATAAGGGCTTGAAATATTTCCCTTGTAATATATTTACCTTTTAAGTTGTGATGAATATACATGTTTGCCTTTTTTTTGCCTGTTCTGCAGCGTGCTATGTTGAACAATTCAAATGAAGTTCATGGCGGGTTGTGTTAACACAGTAAACTGATATAAGGAGGATTAATAATAGATGGGATAAAAACACACTGTGTCCACTTTGGCAGTTTGAAAGAGTTTGTAGTATTGATTTACATTGTCCTAATAGCAGCATGACATCACTTTGACAACACAATCTCAAGTGCTCTTCAGGGTGGCTGCGTTATTGTGTGTGTGTGTGTGTTTGTGTGTGTGTGTATGTGTGCACCCTCAGTAGGGGAGAAATCCCTCCATCTGCTCCTTGGGCACCATGGGTTTGCTTTGCCCTGACTCAGCACTTTTTATTGAGCTTACACACATGTAGACTCACAAACCCAGACACAGCCACTCACACACACACACACACACACATTACACTACAATGCACTACAACCTGGTTTGCCTCTTATCTGTAGTTATTTTTATTTAATTTAATAACTGTACAGTACTGTTTATAGTAACCATTGTCCATATGTAAATATGTAAGAAAAATTGTGTATGTTTCTGTTCTGTGTCCTGTGTACTGTTTGTTTGTATATGTGTCTTTCTGGCTGCTGTTACAACCAAATTTCCCCCTGTGGGATAATTAAAGGATTATTCTATTCTATTCTATTCTATTCTATTCTATTCTATTCTATTCTACAGACACATGCACACACACATACTCCATTGAGTCAGGGATACCAGCAGTATCCAAAGTAAAAAAAAAATCAGATTGCAGCTGGGTTAGTTATGGCAATGTCTCTGCAAAGGTTAGCAACTGCATCAAGGCACCACTCTTTGTGTCTGTGCCTTTCAGTCCTTTTCTGCCTTTGTTTCGCTTTCTGGCCCAGTTCACTTCTTCACTCCCTTTCTCCAACCTACTCATCCTCTGCGACACGTTCCTAAATTTCCCAAATACAAACCCACTTGATTAACTGCAGTATTTTATATGACACAGTTCAGACTCCTGCTGTGTGTTCCTGCCATCTTTCCTGTTTTGATCTACACCATTCTTTTTTCAAATCCAGATATTTTAATCTTTTCCCAAAACATTTCATTTGAAACATGAGCTTGAGGTGATTAGAGGTGATTGGATGCAACTAACTGTGCTTATAGAAAAACAAATCATGGAGGCTATCAGACTCAAACATCCCTGATGGAGTCTGGTGCATAAATATTCAGCAGCTTATTTCAGATAAGATATATTTTGTTTATGCCAGAAATTTTGAGAAATTACTGTGTTACAGCAGCCAAAACATTAAAACACATACTAGCTCAATAAAATGGAGTACCACAAAACAAATATGTTGTTTCTCCTTATATGCTCTTATATTCAGTATTCTAATCCAGATTCATTTAGATTTTTGCTTACTATGCATGACAGTGAGTCTTTCTTCTTTGATTAAGATGCCAAAGGATATTATAATCTGTGTGAGAATACTCCACGTTATTCTTTGTGGAACATTTAGTGAAATCAACTTTCACCTACTTTACTTTTGATTTCACTTCAATAACGAAGCTTGATAACAACACTAAACAGTGATACATTGTCAAATATACCACAACATTTTGTGATACTTAATTGGAGGGTGTATTGCTATCTCTACTTAAACAGGTTTATTGCGTTATATATTTGTATTTGATCAATTTACTTGGATATTAAAGGTCCTTAGTTTTGAAAAATCCACCTTGATTTTTGTTTGTAGCTAAAAAAAAAATCAAAACTGGCAGGCAAAAAAAAAAAAAAAAAGTCAACACTAGAAGAAATCCAAAAACGGATTTTCATAGCTGTACTTTTTGCACAAAGAGCTGAGTTCAAAGGCTTCAAACTGAACAGTCATTTCTGTTCAGTTCAATTCAGCTTTGTTTATATAGCACCAATTCACCTCAAAGTGCTTTATATTGTAAGATAAAGACCCTACAGTAATAGAGAGAAAACCCCAATAATCAAATGACTCCCTGTGAGTAAGCACGTTGTTGTCAGTGGGAAGGAAAAACTCCCTTTTAACAGGAAGAAACCTGCAGGAGAACCATCCATCTGCTGCAACAGGTTGGAGTGACAAAAGACGCTCTATTGAAGAGAGCCAGATTAAAAATAAGTAATGATTAAATGTTGAGTGGTGTGTAAACACAAAGAGTGTGAAGGAAGAAGAAACATTCAGTGCATCATGGGAAGCCCCCAGCAACCTAGGCCGTTTGTAGTGCAGACAGGAGGTTAATCTGATCCAATCCTGAATATATATATTATAAAATAGGAAAGTTTAATCCTAATTACAGTAGAATCCAAACTCGGAGCTTGTTCCATAGACGAAGTTCCTGAAAGATGAAGGCTCTCCCTCCCATACTCCTTTTAAATATCCTAGTAACCACAGGTAAGCCAGCAGTCCAATAGTAAAATGCTATGTTGGAGTGATATGCTACTATTAGGTCTTTAAGATTAGATGGCGCCTGACTGTTCAAAATTTTTTGATTCTAAATTTTAGAACATGGCTCAATAACCTTAGTTTTATCTGAATTCCCTTTGAAACAAGCAAACGTGCAGATCTAACTATAGACTATCAGCCTTCATTCTAATGAGGATTTCTAAATGAGTGCATTTAGGTGCAGTATTATGACTCTGTCCTTCCAGTTTGCTGCTACCTCCACACTTGCATCTTCTTAAAAAAAATGGTATAGCAGTGTCAGACATACCACAGTGCTGATGGAAGTACCTATTTTAGACTACAGCATGAACACAGTGTGTGTTAGTCCCATACATCCCTGAGTGTCCTCTCCAGCTGTTGCAACAGATGTCGCCCAGACAAAAATGGAGCACGTTACCCCTGGAAAATATGATAGTACTTTGCATGTCACTGGAGAACAGACAAAAGTTTCAGCTCAGTGATTTGTCTCATGTCAGAGAAGACATTTTATGTGAAGTTGAATCACATTCACTTTCTCTCATATTGTCACCTTGGTGAGCTCATAAAAACCAGAACAGATCCATTAAATGGCAGGACAAATCTTGACACTTAGTTGTGGAGATTCATAAATACCATTCTGGTGCTGCATCATCTAATCCATTTTTCTTCAAAGGGTTTGTGGCCCAGATATATCCCACTTAATGTCTTGAGGATTTATTAGTTATCATCATGAAACCAGGCAAATGTTGACATATTCTAGGGTTTTATGTCTGTGAGCATCTATGTGGACTTCAATCAAATCCAGAAAAGGGATGCACTATAATTGTACTGTGATTTGTAACATTTAAAGTTCAAAGCAGGGTCTCCTTATTATGAAGAAAATATTTACAAATGGAACATTAACTAATATACCTTAAGTCGATTAAAGGGAGCCAATGGCTTCTTAGCATCTTTGACCATCGTGACATTTTGTGACATAAAAAACCTGAAGATTTCATACTGAAGTGGCCAGTGTTGTAACGGAATACATGTACCGCCGTTACGTATTTAAAATACAAAATATAAGTAACTGTATTCCGTTACAGTTACCGTTTAAAAAGGTGGTATTTAGAATACAGTTACTTTGTTGAAATAAATGCATTACACGGCGGTACTTCCCTGTTTCATATTGTGGCGGGTCAGGACTGTTTGGGTTTTGTTTGACAGCTACGTTCTGTTGTTCCAGGTGGCAGCGTTAAGGTTGCCATGGTTACAGGGTGACGCTCTCTCTCTCTGTGTTTCCTGGGTGAGAGAGGCCTTTTTGTTGTTGCTGTGCTAAGCTAATAGGCAGAATGCTACAGGTATAGCTCTAAAGAATGTAGCATCATAGGCAGTGTAGTCCGTGCTGCAGGGAGAATGGACTGCCATACACGTTATGTGTCTGTGAGCGAGGGAGGGAGAAAAAGGAAAAGTATGAGCTGTCATCGAGCAAAAACGGGAGCTGGAAGCATGTAAATATAATAATGACCACTGCAGCCAAGAAGAGTGCCTGACGAGCCCAGTTGTAAGTAAGCTATTAAGACTCGACTGTACACCGTGTTCGTGTTTTCCTCCAAAAACAATAAGTTCCATTGGAGCAGCCTTTCGACGCCTCTCTCTGTCTCTCGCTAGCAAAGTTGACCCAGACAACAAAGTAAAGCTAGTTTTCAGCTACGAGCCCAACACAGAACCCGCAGTATCAGCCAGAGGTCCCTTTACTACGGTTCGGAGCCGCGGACCTTCAGTAACAGTAATAAATCACAGCAATAGTACATTCATGTAGTTGTAAACAGCATGATAATATATTAAGTAATCCAAAGTATTCAGAATACGTTACTCTCATTGAGTAACGTAACGGAATACGTTACAGAATACATTTTGGGGCATGTATTCTGTATTCTGTAATGGAATACATTTTAAAAGTAACCTTCCCAACACTGGAAGTGGCTGCCATGCTTGGATCCAGATACTTGAGCTGTTGAAGTATGCAGATTAGAAAACACCCATTTACCATTTTATAATCAATCTGAAGACTTAAGAAAATGTATTGTACAAACCAAGAAATGCTTTGAAAGACAAAAACAGAATAAAATGGTGTGTTAATTCTTAATT
Source organism: Neolamprologus brichardi (assembly GCF_056152115.1). Taxonomy (NCBI): domain Eukaryota; kingdom Metazoa; phylum Chordata; class Actinopteri; order Cichliformes; family Cichlidae; genus Neolamprologus; species Neolamprologus brichardi. Next base: position 30,374,874 of record NC_142120.1, on the reverse strand, counting down.
TAGATACATGAAGGCATCAACAGGCATTAGCGGATTATTGGTAATTTATGTTGCTGTCTTTGATTTCTTGTTCTTTAATGATTTCTCCAAATTGGCTGTTTGAACTGTTATTACTTCCTTGCCATTCTTTTCATTTTTACTCACTACTCACACTCATACAAATGTCTCAAGCAAGGTCAAAAGTCACACAGCTCAGAGTTAATGAACGCTTAGGGTGGTTATAGGCCGCAAACACAGAATAACAAGTGAAATGATTTTGACACCATTTACAGAGCCGTGCCTAACCAAACAGTCAAATAACACATGCTTGGATGGAGTATTAGTAATACCGTTTTGCAAATGTGATCCACAATACTAACTTATGCATGTGAACAGTGGTCAGCTGGTCAGATTAGTTAATCTCCACCTGACTGGTCAAACCTTACACCAATGACTTCTTATGCTAATGTTTTCACACACAAACACAGAGCATTTCTTTCACTGTCGACTGTATCTGCTTTTTGCCTGAACTTCATCTTGATCTTAAACCAGGTCTTCTTGTTAAAATGTAATATTTTACTTATGATAACCATAGTGCCTGCAGTGTGACTGTGTAAGAGTCGTGGTCCCACAACAAGAATAATACTCACACTAAGTTTACACTAACCGCGTATACACATTATTATAATCCACTCTTTGTTTTTGTCCCCTGTGCAGGAGCTGGAGGTTGGTCTCCTCTGGTCTCAGACCGATACCAGTGGTTGGAGGTGGACCTGGGGAGGAGAACCCAAATCACTGCTGTTGCCACGCAGGGCCGCTACGGCAGCTCTGATTGGCTCACGGCCTATCTGTTGATGTTCAGTGACACAGGACACAACTGGAGACAACACCGGCAGGAAGACAGCTTAGGGGTAACTGTCACGGTTGTTAAAGAGTGGACTCAGGCGCGGAGCTCAGAAATAATGACAGTGCATTTATTTACAGTGCAGCAAGGTGACAACAGTTCAAAATGTGCAACGATGGTGATAGTGCGTCCCTCCTTCCGTGTAAGCCCGTGCGTGGTAGTGAGTGCCCGTCTCTCCTCCAAGTGCTTCCTTTGTGTCCGTGAATCCTCCGTCAATCCCTGGGTGAACACACACACGACAGCAAAATGAGTACGAAGATCAGACAGTACTTCAATAACGTTAGCGACTCGAAAACACTACCAGGCTTAGTGCAATACTCCAGCGCTGTCTGTCGCTCAGCCACACCATTAAGTAGCCCTGCTGAAGATGGTCGTTGATGGGCAGCAGCTGGTGGATTGACTACAGGTGTGGCAGCTCTGGGCGACAGCACTTCCGGGTCGGAGGTAGCCTGTTGCTAGGTTACCTCCTAACACACAGCGGAGCCGGAGGGGAAGACAGGGCGATAGGAGAGACACACATACACACGCACACAAATATACACACACTGGCAGGTCGACCGGTCAGGGCGCCGTCAGATCCTGACAGTAACTCTTCTTCCGGTGGCAGGATTACATAGTAGTGTTGGGTGTGCAACATATTTGTGCAGTCACCTGATGGGAGTATGGATGTTCATGTCAATCCATCATCTTGTTGTAGAAAAGTACATATTTTTTAACTGATCGTGAAAAGATCATAGATATTTAACAAAAAGTGCACACAAAAAGAAACCCCCACATGTGTTATATAATACAGATTTTAACAGCTAAAAATACAGTTTGTCCAGGCAGTGACACTCTACAATACAGTTGACCTAACTGTCATAGACATTATTTAACATTATCTGTGGGGACTGGTACTGCCTACAGCAACATGGCGTGCTCACCAGGAGCCTTTCACTATTTATTAATAATACATGGAACAATGAAAGGAACTTGGGCAGGAGTCTGTTGACGGTGTGGGTCTGCTGTCAGACAGTTTAGCCTGTGCTGACAGGAGGTTGGTGCTGTTATGAGAAAGACCGCCTGGCGTAGAAAAACTCCCAGCTTTGATGCCTGAAAGATGTCCATCACCAGTCTGCAAGCAGGTCGCTAAATGGGCGCTTCCGAGCTCAGCCGCTTTCGATAAGTGTGGCGGCTCTTAAAATGTAAATGTGCAGAAGAAATTGGTGAGAAAGCTCGCTGAGAAAAGCACGCGGTGACTTAAGTACCTAGTGCTGCGGTTGCTTTACGTCTAAATATATTCCCCATTTCTTTTTCTCTCTTTAATTTTTTATTTTTCCAGCGTTGTTTCAATAAAAAAGAGAATACTAGACTGGGAGAATGACTGATCACCAATGAGCAAAGTACAGATGTCAGAATGACAGGCAGCCATGCAAGCCTCGGCTGACTGAACAACATTTGATATGTCACGCGTCTCCTCCCTTCTGTGTGGAAGAAAGTGCAGCTTTCACTACAGCAGCAACCCAAAGGAAACTTTTTTTTCCCCTCACATTTGACTGGGTACAACTTTTTCACTGTGAAGGATACAAACTCTCCAAAGCCCTTTAAGTCATCACTAAAGAACAAACTCCTTGTAGCTTAAAAACATGTTGATTTGACAGTCAGCATGAAAGGCGCTGAATCCGCATCAGCTTTTAGAGCACTTTTAAAGCTTCGTATATTAGTCAGGCTTGCTTAGCGTGTCTGCATCAGTCACAGCTTCTCACTGACTTGTGAGGTAAAGGTAGAAACAAAGTCTCTACTCAGGTTACTTTCATTTATTTGATGGTTAGAGTCACTAACTACTTCATGGATTAAAAATAGCATAAAATTAGATCCCATCATCAAGCAAGTTGCATGTGGAGTCTTACTTTATGATGCCACATGTTTCAAATGTTTTAAAGTGTGATTCAAAAGGAGACTGTGCCCATAGAAAACAAACAGAAAAATGACATTAATTAACCTTTTATCATTCACTCTTACTTTTTTGGATGTTTTCTTGAAGTCCCAATCTGACCATTTGCATTTCACCATTTTTCTTCAAACTTGAGTATGCACTAACTTGTTGTGGGCGGGTCTTCCATCCATGATCATGACCTATCCTTCCTCATCATTCTGCAACAAAGGAGTGGCTAAAGGAGAAGCACATTAAGCTCACGGAGTGGCCCAGCCAGTCTTCAGACTTCAGTCAGCTAGAAAATCTGCAGAGAGAGATGACATTTTCGGTGACATAAAAATCAAATTAGAACTTTCATGTAATGTGTTTTATTTCTAGATTTTTTCACTGATATTCTGTCTCTCTCCATTATGAAACTACCAAAGAAATAAGAGACTGTTCATTTCTTTAGAAGTAAGCAAACTTACAAGTTCAGCAAGTGATCAAAGAATTGTTACCCCCACTGTACAGTATATCTCTGGCTTCAACCCAGATACCAAAAAGAAATCTCAAATCCTAAAGAAAGCACATCATGTCAGAAGCATGACCAAGACAATACTTGTCATTAAATTCGACCTTTAAGGAGTTATGCACTATGAAGGCATCCCTCAGCATCCCCAGGATTTCCTGTGCCACAAACATGCTTCTGGGATGCGATCCAAACATTGTCGGAAAACCAGACCACCATAAGAGGTATATCTGATTTTGGCCCATAGGGTGGCAGGCACAAGAGTCAGTGTGTCATTTAGAAGTTTTTTTTAAAGCCCACTTATGATAATTTACCTCCCTGATAAAGTAAAGAGGAGCAAATGAGGTTAACAAAGCTGGCAACTCTCCTCAGAACTTCCTAAGGAGCAAAAGCCATTAGCATGGCAACAAGTATATTTCAGCAAACACCCCATTTAATTTAAAGTGAATAATCTAGCTTCACTGTGGGCAGCTATGCAGTGAAATGCCTATGTTGACTGAAATGTCACTTGAATAACGTGTCTGCCAACATTATTTTACTGCTGATTCCAAACGTTCTTTTCTTGTAGCTCCTTTTAACGAAGGACTTTATTGCATAATTCAGTATTTTTATATTGTCTTGGTCGTACCAACTACGCCAGGCACAGTTCCTCTGCGATTCCTTTGTCATGCCCTCTCATCCTCTTCTTCGACTCATTCTCTGGCCATTCCTCTCTCCTTGACTGAAGGCTTGTCAGAGGCTACTCATATTTCAAAAGATGCTCGGGCAAGTAAATGAGATGCTGCTCTCCTCAGCAGGAAACAGAGCCATTTGTTGAGCTTAACGCTCTGCTGCCCAGCCTGCTCAGCCCTTCAAAGCACTGAAGACGGCACTGAGATCACAATTATGCAGTGCCAGAGAAGCCAATTTCTCTCACGCAGTTACATCGGTACACCCTCAGCTGAGTCTCTCACACAAACACACAGGCAGCATCACACAAGCGCTCCAGATAGGACATAAGCAAAGGACATGCACACGAACACATGGACACCTACTCTATACCGTATATGCAGCTTGCTCTTCTTGTTTTCTTCTTACACATATTATTGCAGGTGTTTCGCTGTGTGTGTGAGTCCTGCTGGATTCCCACAGGCAGCTGATTGGGAAAAATAGAAGCCATTAGTCTTTTAAAGAGAGGCTTGCTACGGAGACAGAATAGGTCCAAGTTATTGATCACTGGACAGAGATGAGGGAGAGGGAGAGACATTATCATTACTTAGGACCAATGGCTTCGGTGAGTTCAGAGTTTGAAAATGAAGACGGTCTCAGGGCAGAGGAGGTTTGGGAGACTTTTTCTTTCCACTGACAAGGAGATTTGCAGCCCTTGAATATGGAAAACTTTCAATGTATAATGGTGCTATCTAGCTTTTAGTCACCATTATGAACACTTGATGAGAAGCATATCTATCTGCTTTCCTGATAGAGGCATCACCCTTTAGTGTTTGTTATTGCTATTACATCATTATTACATTATTACATTGTTGTTGCAGCAATCAGCTGACTGACTGTAAGAATGAAGAAAACGGTAACTGTAACAAACATGTAACTGTATTGTTGCAGGCTTTTCCAGGTAACAGTAATGCTGACACTGTGGTCCAGTACAAACTGGAGCAGCCGGTCATAGCTCGCTTTCTTCGTTTAATCCCACTGGACTGGAACCCCAGTGGGAGGATTGGCCTCAGACTGGAAATATATGGATGTCGATATAGTAAGTAACTGTGAATTAAGTGTTATGTTATAGCAATTATAAATATATCCAATGTTTATTTTATCATAGAATATTTTGACCTTAAGTGACATATAATTATGTTATCAACAGTTAGTTGGTCTTGATTGCCTGTCTTGAAGTCTTTAATGCCCGACTGGCTTCAACTCATTTTGAACGCTAAAAATGTAAATGTGTTGTGGCATTAAAAGTGTCTTCTTTTAAAATATTACAAATGGCAGTTTTGGCTTGTTATTGTATTACAAGTATTTTGCTAGCAGCTAGTTTTGTATCTTAGAATGTAAAGTCAAACTTTAGTCAATTAATTTAAATCTTGATTTGTTGGATTAAATCTACACAGATTATCTCTATCAAATTTGGATTATGGTGTTTAAATGTGGTGCGGAAAAATAAGAAATGGTCCCTGGAACACCTTGAAAGTTATATTAATCCTGCAGCATTATATACAGAACAAGATTGTTCATTGTTTTTTTAGAAAAATAGATTTAAAATACTCCCACACACATAGGCAGAAACATGACTTTGGTTTGATTTTGCTCTGGTGTGTGATGTGAGTTATACAAACCTTTTGCAGTCAATTTAGAAACCATTAGTTCTGAGAAAAATTAGCAGTGCTATTCAAACACTAAGCCATGCACTAGAATTATTGGGTGTTGTGTGTGAGATGTACAGACACCACATGGTTTTAATACAGAGTTCAATAAGAATTGAAACAATAGAAATGTACATGCAAAATGCCTTCAAGCAATCCAAGCATTTCAAGGCAGCAGCAGCAAGCTTTGCTTCTTTGTAATTGACTTAACTAAATGCCAGTCTTGTTACTTGGTGTTGTACCCTACCTATAATAAAGCTATGGTTTGTAAAACTGTACTTCTCTCTGAGTGACAACAGGGCTTAAATTCAACTAGTGAAGCCCACTGATCAATCGCCATCGCCTCTTTATTTTAAAATATACTAAAGAAGTTTCACAAATTGAGCATAGCATTGAACATAGCACCAAAAGGAATGGTCAACTCTGGGCTAAATCATATGGAAAAGTGATGTTAATGGGGTTAAATGTGCTTGCTGAGTAAATAATTTCACCAAGAGATCCAAATCTGTCTAGAAATATTCTTACAATTCTGTGAAATTCATGATGTTAGAAAAATGGTGGCAAAGACAGAGTTTGCACAGTTGTGTTAGTATTTGGTGCTAGTGTGTTATTTAAAATGAATGAAATGTAAAGAATAAAACTTTTCCCTCTCCCACTTAATTTTGTTCTGTAGCTTCTAGCGTGGCAAGCTTTGATGGGAGCAGAAGTAGCTTGGTCTACAGACTGAGTGTGAGGGCAAGCTGGACTGTGATGGAGACTATTTCTTTGAAGTTTAAAACCCTGAAGAATTCTGGGACACTGCTCCATGCAGAGGGACAGCGTGATCACAGCCTCACGCTGGTGCTCGAGAAAGGAAAGCTGCTACTCTACCACCTACAGGGTAGGACACCGGTCTCCCAGATCTACAGACATAAATTAATGCTTTGTTGTGTTTTCTTACATGATAAACATAACCCCAATAATGCTGAATCATTCTGCGAAATTGCAGTTAATAGTGATATTGCCTAATTGGTTGTGCAAGATAAATATATTCACTCTGTTTAAATCAGGTCTTTTATGCATGTGTAGCTTGTCATGCTGAGACACACATTGTTGGAAAAGTTTGACAATGGCACTGCCAGCAGAGATGTAAAACATACATTTTCCATCATTTGAACAGGCAGCGGTACCATCACATACACAGAAAGTCTGTGGTCCCAAAGGATTAGCACTAGCATTAGCTGCCAAGCTCTCTAACAAGCCTCCTGTGACAACATTAGTTTAAACCCCAGCACGAGTCCATCTGTTGGCCTTTTCCCCGAGTCTGTGTTGTCCATCTGTCACTGCTGAATGTTTGTAATTTACATACATATATGTGTGTGTATATATAGTGTGACCCCTCAGCTTCCCACTGGATGTACTGATGGTATAAATTTGACCTCTAACCTGTAAGGGTCCTATTAGTGTCCAGAAAGACATAGAGGAGGGTACGCTTTAGGGCAGCCCAACTGATTTAACAAATTGCTTGTTAAGATTTACCCTTTTGGGAAAAACCGTACCTGTCAGAGGGATTTTGTCTGCTGTGATGACGTGTGTTTTGATCTTAATAGTGTGCCTGATTGTCATGTTGTCATACTATATAATCAGGGACTATTTTGCACACCTCAAACAGTTTGCAAGCAACATATTCACACCAACTGAACATGGTAATGTTTTTGGAAGGACCAAATCAGCAGTGATCGACTTCCTGAGGACAATGACTGAAACTTCAGATGTTTGAATTGAATATTTTGGAAGTTCCTTGAGCCAACTGCACTGGCAAACTCTGCAGCTCCACTCATCTGTTCATTCATTTTTCTTTCATTGTTTAGTTCTGCGAGTAAATGTCAGCTAAACACGCAAACTGTACAGCGTAATTATGCACTCACTCAGGGTCCAGAGCTTCCAAAATCCCTTCTGTGTATAGCAAATTTAATATCTTGCATGTTTCATCCCTATAATGAAATGGAACAAGCTTGAGGTCACTCTTAACCCATCTGCTGGTTCACTTGCATGTTTGTCAGAAACAATTTTGGGAAATACCTCTGATTCAATTTTGATGAAACTCAGGGGAATTATGCTTCTTTCTACATATGCCTTTTAGCTCACTACAGTGCTTGTTTGTTTATCCATATGTCTTAAGCTAATTAGAAAAAGTGCCATATATCCAACTCTGAAAAAGTTGGGATGCTTTGTAAAATGTAAATGAAAACAGAATGCAGTCATTTGAAAATCTCAAAACCCATATTTTATTCACTGTAGAACATAAAAACCATATTAATTGCTTTCCGATAAATATTAGCTTATTTTGAATTTCATAGCAACTAATTAGAATAACTGGCAACTGATCAGTAACATGACTGTGCATAAAAAGAGCATCTTAGTAAGGCAGAGTTTCTCATAAGGTAAGATGGGCAGAGGATCACCAATCTGTAAATTGTGTATTTCACTCATCAACATAAAATTGACTATGAATATGTCATCATGTACAGTACATAACATCATAAAAATATTCAAAAAATCTCTGTGTGCAAAGGAAAGGACACAAAACCAATATTGGATGCATGTGATCTTTGGGGCTTATAGGGCACCATATTAAAAACAGGCATGATATTGTTATGGAAATCACTGCACAGCTTGGGAAGACTTCCAAAATTCATTGTCTCTGAACACTGGTTGCTGTGCTGTCCACGGGTACAGGTTAAAGCTTTATCATTCAAAGAAGAAGCCACTGCCTGAACAGTATCCAGAAAAGCCCCTAATCTCTCTGGGCCAAAGCTGATTTAAAATGCACACATGCTACTATCCCATCCAGACAATACCTTTTCAGGGAAAATCTTGCACATTTCAGCAGGATTCCTAAACCTCACACTGCATCTATTACAGCAACATGGCTTCATAATGGAAGTCTGGGAGCTAACCTGACCTGTAGTCCAGACCTTTCACGAACTGAAAACATCTGATACATCACAAAACAAACAAACGAACAAACAAAAAAAATGCCACGAAGAACATCCAGGACTTTTGAGCAGCTTGAACCCTCTATCAGACAAGATTAGGACAACATTCCTCTCACAGGAATCCAGCAGTCAGTCTCCTCCGTTTCCAGATGTTGTTAGAAGAACACGGCATCCTACACAGTGGTAGACATGGTCCTTTCCCAACTTTTTTAACATGTTCAAAATGAAGAAATACTTTTTTAAAAAGGATACATCTGATATATCTTATATTTAATCTATTGTGATTAAAATATGGGTTTGTGACATTTGCAAATAAATTTTTTATTTACATTTGTTTACACAGCGTCCCTACTGTTGTTATCTGGATTTGTACATTTGACCGTATCTGGCAGATACAGTCAATCACAATGTTGGTGATTGACTGTCAAGAAGGAACTCGTGTTTAGCTTTGTTCTTTTCTTGTCTTGTTTGTCTCACTGATTCTTAGCTATTCCCAGACTCTTCGCCTCTATCTAGTGGGGGGTCTCACTTTCTGGCCGTTTCTCTCCCAGCTTGACATCCTCATCTCTCTCTTTTAATCTATAATATATGATGGATGCTAGAAACATGTGTCAAGGATGAACACTGTGGAGCACAGTGGGTTAGCATAACATAACCCACTGCCTGTGTGGAAGCTAATGAAGGTAAAATGTGATGACCATGAAGCTACAGACACAGGACTCAAAAGCACAACTTAGAGAGATAGAATTAAAAGTAAAAAAATGAAATTAAATAAACACTCTTCACTTTAACAAAAACGTTTGGTAATCACTCAGCCGCTGACAGGGACCAGGCCATGGCAGTACAGGGAATCTGGGAAGTCAAATTCCCTAAAAATGTACACTGGGAACTAGAGGCTGGAGCACACAATACAGTCTGGCACAAAAAGAGAGGTACAGCCATATTAAATAAACTCTGGGAATTGCACAATGAGGCACAGATGACACTCATGATGGAGGAGATGACACAACACTGAAGTGCCTAAAGCACGTGTATTAAAATAAAATAGGAAACCATGATGAATGACAGGAAAATAGAAAACATGACCCAAGGTGCAAGGCGAGACATCGTGTGTGTGTATCTGGCGTAAACAAGGTTAAACCTGAGGTGCTGTTGGACTGCCAGCCTGTCGTATTATCACCATATGGCAAAGCTCTCATCAACCGTGCCATCTGGCTGCTGGAGTACTCTGCCGCTCTGCTCATCAGCCAGGCCTTCCTTTCAGTTACAGCTGAAATGAAAAGTGCAGCTTCCTGAGAATATATCACTTTCCCTCAGAAAGCCATATTTTGTGGTCCTAAATGAAGTTATATTTCAAAAGTGAAACTGCAGATTATTAATCATAGAAATCAGTTTTATGTGTTTATTTATTTATTTCTGTGATGTAAGATTGTGTGGTTATATTTATAACAGAGCAATAATTTGATCTAAAGTTAAACTTTCTTTGATGTAGAAATAAATGAACAAATAAATAAATAAAAAGCACCACTTAGTCACTGTACTTTTCATTAATCACAGTATTCTCTTATCCCAAAACAGGGGACATGCAGTATAGTTGAAATTTTGCAGACTAGTTGTTTGGTTGCTGAAAAACTGAGTGAGACTCGGTACCTGCTCTTTGTGTGGGTGAAAGGAGAATTCAAAGAAAGATTAGGTTAGAGCATTGATGAACTAATGGTAGCACACCCCAGAAGGTCAAGTAGGAGTATGATGCAACAGAGAGCATCCAGCTGTTAGAACTAATAATTGATCAAAACCTTCTTAGATGCACTATAAGCACCGAATTTCCCACAATTCCTGCCATGTTTTGATTTGTGGAAAACTGAATATTTTGACCATCACTATAAGCAAAGCTGAGTTTTCTCCATGCATATATTGCTTGAAGATTGTCCACCAGATTGGCTGTGATACGAAATATGTGCTCTATGGAAAAATATGTCCTCCAAACTGGTTGGCAAGTGGTTCCTTGGGTTGCTGACAGTTGCTGGTGAAATCAGATGCAAAGAGGTTGCTGTGCAAAAAAACATCCTTACAGTTGCTTTGGCCATTAACAGGTTGCCATGGATGCCTGTACTTTGCATGGAAGACACAGACTTGTCTGCAAACACTCTACCTTCAAAGTAAAAGTGTGCTTCAATGGCACAGCAATGGCTCAACTCAACTTTTACTTTGAAGGCTAACAATTTCAGTTTTCTAGCTGCGTTGCATTTTTCACAGTTTCACTGTAACTTGGAAAATACATGTCAACTAGTCAGTTTCTTTCATGCATACTACAAGTGACACGTAGCAGTCTGCCAGCAACCAAAGCCAGGTATTTGCAGGTAGGAAATATATGTTTTGCTTTAGTGCACAGTAGCTGCCAGGAGGGGGCACTGAGTGTCACTAGGCCTGAGAGATGGGGCTTTATTAAACTTACCCTACAGGGGCACATATTCAAAATGACAGACAAGTCAACATCATATGTTTAGTGATCATATGACAACAAAACCTGAATACAGTACATGCTGTACCATTCAGTTCACGTTTCACAATTGTCAGACTTCCTGCATCATCCATTTACTTAACCATAATTAAAAGCATTTCAAGAGAAGACATAATTCAACTGCATTTTAGTGTTATATTAATGTTTGAAAAAGGGACCTTTCATTTACTATACGCAACATTATTCTTCAGCATTTACCATTCACACACACACACACACACACACACACACACACACACACACACACACACACACACACACACACACACACACACACACCCACACACACACACACACACACACACACACACACAGGCTGAAAATCCCAGATTCCCACAGCTATTTTTCTAAGATTTTGTGAAAGCCTAAATTTGTTGTTTCCAACTCCAGGCCTCTCTCTGCTTCTTTACATCCCCTCACCCTAGTCTCACCCTCCCCTTTCTGCATTCTTGAAATAAAAAGCAGAATATTGTCCATTAGTTATGACTGGGTGGAAGCAGTTTATTTCCCTGGTGGTATTGTCTAGTATATGTCAGCTGGAAAGAGGCGTCATCTGCAAAACTGTCAGTCTGACATCAGCTCCCTGAGTGACGCCTGTCACATCCCTGCTAGACTCAGTCCGATAGTCAGCAAAGTGCTCAAAGAACTTGGCTGGGAACGACAGTAAACACAGGATTGCTGTTGTAACGGTACAGAGATTATATTGAGCTAAGTTGCGATTATCCTAAAAATCGTACTTTGCCTCAGTCACAGCACTGACACTGCACACTCTCTTTATTGCCCTACCTCTCTATCAGTCCCTACCCTATCGTTTTTTTTTGCTATAGAAAAAAATCTTCATGTTTATTTATCAAAGCCTTTTTCATATGTGATCCAAATTCTGCCTCTGCTAGTTCTTTTTTCAGATTGAATTATTTACCTTTAACAATTGCATGGTATTCATCTTTTGTCTTCTTCCTCCCTCTGAATCTCCAAGGAGCTTGGAGTCTACAGACAGTGTAATTTAGATCAATAGCTTGGAGCATCCACCCTGAGCCACAGCATGCTCCTCCTCAGTCAGCTGTTGGAAGACAAGAGAAGATCAAACTAACAGAGCGAATGGATAATAGCAGAAGGTTTAGATGCATTATCTAAACACTGAAGAATGTGAGAGACTCTCTGAAGCTCTTCACAGTTATCTCTCCCTTTTTCCGGCCTGATCCTGTCAGTCCCGGTCCGGCCTGATCCTGTCAGTCCCGGTCCTCCCTTTAACGGTGATTCATGTCACTTCACGAGAACAGCAAGCTGGCTGAGACAGAGCGGTGGCTGTGAACACTGTGAACTGGGTAAATGTACAGCTTATAAGGGTGCAAGTGTTTTCATTAATTAGTGAGCAACATCCATTAGCATAAGTACACGTCTGAATGGAAACACAAAGACAGGAATAACAGACAGACCAATAGACAGTGACCGAGGAGACAGACAGTCAAACAAACACATGCAGTGAGACACTTAGACCCTCTCTGTGTGCCTGTGGCTGTCCAAGCAGTTGGAATAAATTGACTGGCTCATTAAGATTTATGTCCGCTATCCAAAACCATCTCATTTCCTCTATGCTTTACATTTATCAAAATGTCAGTTTGCTGTAATGTAGCCTGCTGCTTCATAATTCACTTCAATTCTGAACTGCCATTGGAAAGCTGTAATACACAGCAGTAAATGCGCTGAGGGCTCCAGTGCCTTTTGGACAAATGGTGTTAAGTATCACTGACGAAATTAGGATGGCATCAGAGATCCATGCAGGGCAGGCTGCATGTTAAGTGAAAGGCTTTCTTGTCTCCGTATTCTCAGCAGTGAGGACATGCTGTGTTCACTGTCTGGTTTCTGGCATACTAAATGGAATATTTCAGGGTTTACAGTAGCACGACTTTGCCACAATCAGCATTTTGCTCATTGTACAGAGCAGCAAAAGCTACAACTAGATCTTCCCCCCCAGGGATCTGAACAGCGCCGCTGAAATGAGATGAATGTCTTTGGACAAAGTGTGCCAGTTGGCAGAGAAAATAGAAGACAATGAACTGCGGTGATTGCTGTTGCATTGGCTTACTCAATTCCACTTTGTCTACAGCGATTTACTCGTTTTGTATGCTGCCTCCCAAGAGTTCCAGAGGAGCCAGAAAATGGAAAGAAACCTCTCACTGCACTCCCCTGCTGTATGATAGGTTACTTACTACTGAATTTTTCGGTGCGGTAAAAATAAAGAATGTGTCTTTAAAAAAGAATTTAAAACAAATTAAAAAAAAAAACCCTCATTGTTCATTGTTTAAAGGCTAATGTAAAAATGTAAATGACTGCCGTCTTGTTTGCCTTTGAAGACACTGGGAAGTGAAAGAGATTTGTGGCAGAAAAAAAGGAGAACAAATGGAGGACTCTTTCTAAATATTAATTGACTGTGGATGGTAAATATTGTTATAACTTCTTGCCTTTCACACTTACTATAGGACTGATTGGGTTCATTTAAATTTATGGTAAGCTAAAATGAATGTTTCCAAAGAAGACATACTTTGTCTAGAGAGACAAAGTATGTCTCTGACAAAGAATTCAAAAAAGAATAGGAATAGCATCTTTGGGGTATAAATGCCAACCTATGCTATAATTATTTACTACTCTGTGTCTACAAGGGACTATCTAGCACTTTGATCTTGATGTTGTTGCTTTCATGTTTTCTGTTTAGTAGGTTTTTAAAAAAACAGTCAAATACATTTTATCATAGAGTTTTACCTTTAGACTGTACATTAAAATGGACATAGCCACTTTGACATCATCTATACGTTTGATACTTAATTGTCTCTGACAGCAAATGGGACGCCAATTTGTGCTATTGAAAAAGATACTGTATTTACTGGAAAACTGAAGTATTTTGGTAAAACATCTTGATGCATTCTCAATCATCCAGGTAAGTAAATCTCCAAAAGTTGATTCTGTTCATCTGGACGTAGTGTTTTCAGTGCGAGAAACGTTTTGTCACTCATGTTTCTCGCACTGAAAACACTACGTCCAGATGAACAGAATCATATTTTGGTTAAAATAACACAAATTGTCATTCAAAACAGCCACAGCCATTAGTTACATATAATATAACCATATTATATAACCCTAATATAAATAGGTGGGTAATAACTTATAAAAATGTATCCCATCTTGTTTTCAAAACAAGAGAAAAGAACAGACCCAAAACATGTTGTATCTTGATATAACCAAGGCCGTTTATGCAATAAATGGGCCTTTTAACATGGGAGTCTTAGGGAACTGTCTTCCTTTTGGAGCCAGCACCAACCTGCCGTTTGATGGATTGTATTTTTTTTTTTTTTTATAAAACTTTAAAACTTCAGAGTCATTAAGATAGCTTTTTAATTACTAAACTACTCAATTCACTTTGGATTTTTCATTAATAGCATAGAGGGTACTGCATCTGCAATTTTGTTGTGCAACCTTGTGTAGGATAATGATAATTAAATTAATCTTGATCTTTTTCAAAGCCATTGATCTGTGAAATGGTTTGACACCATTGGTAAGACTGTGTGTCCTACCATCCTCATACACAAAGATGCAAATACATGAAATAAACAAATCTGAAACCCACTCATAGTCAAATTCTTGCCATGGATGTCTTGCTCCTTTTCCTTCTGTATGGTATGAAATTCCTCGTTGTAACTGTGACTAAAACTAAGAATTGGTTTTGAGAATGTGTGTTAGCTTTGCAGTGAAGTTGTATTTTAAATGCTGGCACCACGTGACGATACAATCCTGAAATAATCATAACAGTATATCTTGTGATAAGACTTGTCACTGTCATCCTTCATAAGCAGATTTAGAGCTTGAGTGAAGAAGCATAATGGAATAGCAGACAGAAAATCATCTGGCAATATTGCCTTGGGGACCTGTCTAGGGCAGTAGGCTCCAGCATAGTAGAGTGTTCAGTGCCAAAACATCAGCTTAAACACAAGAACATTCAATATTTGTGCATTCAGTCAAGTTAAATTAGGCTGTTATTGTAGTGTTACATAGCTCTGTTCCTTTGGATTGATTAGTTAAGCCAATGGCATGTGAGAACCGCAGCATGTTACAGTTCTCTTAAATTGAACCTTCTTTCTCTCAGCTTCCTATTAAACTTGCAGGCAAGGAGAAGGGGAATAAGGGAATCAAGACTGACAGAGAGTGAGAAAGAGATTCATTAATGGAAGTGAAGTGTTTCTATTATTGTTTTCTCTTAAACTACTTGTTTATCCTCAGGGTAAGTACTGGATTCAAGAGGAAGACAGGCTTCTGTCGATGGAACTAGGCTAGCTATTTCCCATGTTCCTATCTCTGTGCTAAACTAAGCTAAGGTAGTTATGTCCTGATCAAAGCTCCATTGTTGAAGCCCCTGAAAAGTTGGTTTCAGACTGGAAGTAAGTTTGGATACTATTTAACATTAATCACAATCTCAGTTAAACGTAGCCACTTATTTGTTTAGCATTGAATACTCACTTAAATCTGTTTCATCGGGAATGTTTGTGTAATCACAAACTGTGTTATAAAAGATAGAGACACTGATCACTTATTGGTTTGTGAATTTTAATACTGTTTTCCTCGATTTGGCTATTTTAGTCAGTCCTGCATTTTTAGGAGGTAGGGATCACCATATTTGGAGAAGCTGGAACGTTTACTCATCAGCTAACATTAGCTAGCTTCATTAGCAAGGTGCCTCTTTAGGCTACAGTATGAGCAGAACACACAGGCGACTTAGTGCTAACGTATTAATAAAGCAATACTAACATAACCAAACTGAATTACAATACATTTAACCATAGCACTGTAACATGAGATAGCTAACAGCCGGTGTGTACTTTTAATCCACTTTTTGTTCGTATAAAAAATACCGATGAGATTTATTTACATACATTTATTTATTTTTTGCTTATTTCCATTGCAAAATTGAGCATTTTAGCACAGGAAATAAATAGGAGCAACTAGCTTTGAGAAACTAGCCTCAAATTGCCTTCAGACTACCTGCAGTTTTTGTGACTTCCATGTTAGATATCTTTCAGATTTTAATTTTAATTTGATTGATAGTAGTGGGAAAACTGTCGTTGGACCTTCATAGCTAGAGCACAATACTAAAGACAATTTAGGATAAGTCTAATATATTTGTGTAACATTGCCAATTCAGAAAAAAAATGAAGTCACTGATGCAAACTTTGAATGCAGCGTACTCCCTTGTTGAAACCTGAAACTGATACGCACAGTTTGATCTATTCAGCAAGTTGATCACTGACAGTTATTTTAGATTGGAGAAACTAGTTGGTTTATGATAGTTAGTTAGATAGATATGATAGTGGTTAAAAGCCTCAAACTTGGGGAGCAGGCTTCAGATTTTTTGTAAGGTCCCTCCCAGCCACCAATTTTCCAGCATTTACCAGCCTTTTGCGTAGCTCTACCTCAGACCCCTAAACACACAATGAGGAGTTGGAACTCTGTAATTTGAACTGTCTTTCTATCTTGAAGAAAACACCTTTCATAATTAATGACTTGGCTTATATCTCTCCTTTTGTTGTAGCTCATTCTGTCAGCAGAACCTCGTTTCCTAACCAACACATTGGAGGACCCAGAGATAAATCCACCTATCAGACCTGCTGGTGTTGGGTCTGTCATTAATTATGTCCTGGTATCATTTTGTAGCATCATCATTTCTCGTGCTCTGTCCTCCTCCCTCTCAGCATACAGAAATGTGCTCTATAATGAAAGAGGGTGACCTCAGTGACCTGCTTCCTGTTTTGAAACAGAGATTAAAAAATATCCCACTGATGCAGCAATCTTTCCGTGGTGCTTTTTGTTTTGATAGATTGAACACAATCCCTTCCTATAGGTGTTTTGCTGGGAAAAAGCACTGACTATTTTCTTCACAGAAGTTTGTCCTTGTTAAAAATGTTTTATGGATGTTCTTCTTCAAGTGCGTTGGAGGTAATAAACTTCAGGAAAAAAAAAATCAAAGATCCTCAGCAGGAGATGCATAATGGGATTTCTGCGTTGGCCGGGGACGTTGCTCTTCTCTGAAATGCACCATGGCACCGACATGACAACTTTTCTCCCGCTCCTCTCTCCCTCTGTGTTGCAGGTGTGAGTTCATCCTCTGGTGGTCAGCTTCTCGTTTCCCTGGGCAGTCTGCTTGATGACCAGCACTGGCACCATGTAAAGCTGGAGCGGCTCAGCACTCACCTAAACCTGACCGTAGATAAAAATACACAGCAGGTTCAAATACCGGCTGATCTCAGCCACTGGCACATTCACACGGTGAGAGGAAACACACACACACACATTCTGAAGCAAACGTGTCAAAAGCGCATCCACTCCTGCAGAAATATTCATTTGTTCAGCAGCGTGAGTGAGTTACTCGTTGAATAAATCAGACAGGACGTTCAAGTCATATTAGTTCTTCTATCTTCTAGTGAATGAAAAGGCAGAAGGTGGGCAGCTTTCTGTGCCAAACCAGCTTGAGAGGGTTATTCAAAGGGGCTATTCGGTGCATAATTTCGCTGTGTGAGTGTAGTGAGGCAATGAAGAGGTGTTTTTGAGCTTATTTTTCTGCGTTAAAAGGCAGCGTACTCTGTGAATGAACCTCTTACAGCAACCTTGATGTCATTCAGAGGGAGAATGTAATATTATTATAGCGTGTTTTGGAATTACTGTGCAGCTGACGGTGGCGGCTGTCCAGAGCCACGGACTGCAGAAACCCATCCTGTCCAACAGGAACTTTCATGGCTGCCTTGAGAACCTGCTGTACAGCGACATCAACCTGATAGACCTGGCCAAACACGGCAGTTCACAGGTCGCGATAGTGGTGAGTCATTATATTTCAGCATTTTATGAAGTTTACCACAAGCACTAAAAGTAATAGTGTGGTACAATTTTGCCTACTAATCGCTTGTCACTCATGATGCCAAACTAAAGCTGTAATGATATTAATTTAAGTGTTGCATGTTTATATTAATAATTCTGAGGACAGCTCTTTGTATACACGCAGTTTTAAAAAGTTTAGTAGAAAAAAAGCAAAAGTTTTTGTGGAGTCTAGGATTGAGAACGACTGCTATATGTCACCATTTAGTGTAGTAACTCCTTTCTTTTACACAAAGCTTTCATTGTTAAATATGTAAAAAAACAACAAAAAAACATGGCCTCATCTTAGTGTGCGTAAAGGAGAAAAGCTGAGTCCAAGTCCAAAGCCAGCTCAAAGACATCTGTTCCTTCAGTACAATATTCATTGTTGTGTTGGGGTTCACTTGCCGGTTCATCTTCATGCATCTCTGCTTGTGTAGGGTGTATGGCACATTCATCTGTCGTTTAGCTGCAAGTGCCTTGACTGCCTCCACAATCCATTTGTAATATCTGTAAAGTATTCTAAATATTTTATTTCAGCTTTTTGCAAGAACTGCAATGCTGAATCCTATATGACATTTCAAACCTACGAGAAAAGAAGAGATTTTTGAGCATACATTGAAATTACTTCATTTTTTTGTACTAAAAAAATGCATCTTCAGAAATCACTTCTTTTCTAGCAGGTTTGTAATTGCATTGCAGTTCTTGCAAAAACTTAACATTCAATATTAGTCCTGAGTCCAGTGACTCCACCATCTAGTCCAGTGGTTCCCAAATTTTTTTTGCTGGGCCCCCCTTGTTTTACAAGAAAAATGTTTGCGCCCCCCTTCTCGCGCGTGCACGCGCGCACGCGCGCACGCACACGCACTAACACATCCTCCAACCACACACACCCATATTTTGCTCCATTACGGTTTATTTCACACCTCAAACATTTAGTAAACAATTAAGCAAATACAAGTAATCTGCAATAAATTACAGGTAGTAAGAAAATAAACTACGAACTCTTTTACACTAGGTCCACACCTACACCGGTATTTTTGAAAACGCAGCTGTTTTGTCCACACCTAAATGGTGTTTTGAATCACCGAAAACTCAGATTTTTTAAACTCCTTTTTTGCGTTTAAGGCAATGTCAAAGGTATGTGCCTTTTTCACGTCACGCTGTGCGCACGTTATTTTTTACATGAAATGAATTGCAGAATGGCAGATAGAGACGAAATACTGTTAATCTGACTATCTGCAGGTTTTACACGCTTACATATACACGCAGTTACTGTCGCTCCATTTACAAAGGCAGAGGCATCACAGTGTGATTATTTTACGTGTAGTTTTTTTTTCATGTGTAATAATATTCAACATTGCTATCAATACATTTTTCAAAAAAATGCCTCTCTCTGGTTTAAAAACATAAACAACTGTGGGATACTGTTTGCCAGTGATTTAAACAGCCCAGCGATTGCTCCTGACGAAGGGAAAACCAATTCTGCAGGGAGACCTACCTTGGCACTTGTGCAGGTGAAGCCAAAGGGAAGATATGCTTCACCATATTTTCTAGTCTTTGGCTTAGAATGAAGTTGGTTTGGAAACATATTCAGCGATGCTTCATCTCCCGCTTTGAGTTTCTGTGGGCGCCCCATGCTAGCAGTGTCCAAGCGTTTTGTCCCCCCCCCCCCCCCCCCCCCCCCTTTTCATTCCACGCCCCCCCTGCAATGTTTCTGCGCCCCCCCTAGGGGGCGGGCCCCACACTTTGGGAAGGTCTGATCTAGTCGAAGCCTTTCTGTGTGGAGTTTGCACGTTCTCCACATGACACTGTCGATTCTCTCCAGATACTCTGGCTTCTTCCCACAGTCCAAAGACATGCATTTAGTGGGATTCGATTATTAGCGATAGTAAATTTCGCACAGGTGTGAATGTGAGTGTGAGTGGTTGTCCATCTTTCTGTGTTAGCCCTGCATCATATTGGTGACCTGTCCAGGGTGTACCCAGCCTTCCACCCTGTGGTGCCCGGGATAGGCTCTAGCCGTCTCCTATGACCCTGAGGATAAGCAAAAGTGAATGGATGGATGGATAATTATTGTTGTATTGTTTTACACTTTCTTCTTACTCTAAATTGTGTTTGGTGATATGATCCACTTTGTGTGTTATTTGTAAGAATGCGTTAACATCTATCATTATTGCATCTCTAGTGAATAATTTACTGGGCCATTGCATCGATTGAACTAATGTGCAGAAGTTAAATGTACTTCATTAATTCACATAATTCACTTATCAGCTACACATTAGCAGTCAGCACTGGTTAGCTATTGGAACGGCTGCTGTGCTTTGCATGTACTGTTTTTGCAGCTAGTAATGGTCTTTATGTGGATTTTATGTGCACGCTCCCTGCCATTCTATGTTTTCTATTGGTCATGCAAATGTCACACCATGTCACCAGCGAGTGCTCACCAACCAGGAAAATAATACATTTCAGAGCACAGCGGTGCCATTGAAGCGTTGTATGTGAAGGGCACTTTAGCAAGGTAATCGGGCAAATTTAAGAGTTTATGTTTGATTTGTTTTTGGGAGGGGATTCCTAAAGAAGTTTTAAAAAGTATTTTACAAAAGTCAGCCCCAACCCTATATCTAGGGTTTAATATGGATATGAGAGGTAGCATCACTGCAACAGAGGTTTTTTTTCCACCACTCTGATTGTTTATAGGTCAGTCTGGCTGATCCTATTTTCATCCACCAGTAGACTGCACCTCTAGGAAATTAGGAAAACAAATCCATGCACATCATCTCCACCTTGTTGAGCTGTTACAGAGCCAAAAATGTGGCATAGACATCTTCCACATATCGCTTTGGTCTTCCAATGCAATGTGTTATTCATAAAAGATTTATTCATCAGTTGTTTGTCCTATGTAAGACGTGGATGTGATCGTATATTGTCAGTGGTCGTGGTCATGTGACCTAACACAGGTGATTAAAGATGGGAAGGTATGCTTGAAACATCACAAAGAACTAAATGCATTAAATAAAGAAATTGGAGTTCTGCAGTTTGCCAATCGTTCATTTTTTTCCCTTTGAAAATCAAACATTAGCTGCAAGTTCAAAGCAACTTTCAGTTTATGTATTTGTAGCTTAAGAACAAGTGACATTTTTATAGTAAATAAAAAGTCTTCTGTAAAAAAAAAATCATTTAATAGAAAAATGGTGTTTTATTATAGTGATGATAGCATTTTCTAGTAAAGCTGTGTTATCCTTCTGTCAAGGCTGTCAATTTATTATGATAGTAATTAATTATTTAGCATTTATCATTCCTCTGTTAGAGTACTTCCGTGATGAAAGTTTGAACAAGCTGCGAACTTTTATTCCCTACGACAGACTTTTAGTGACTTTTCCCCCAGCCTTCCTCTTTGCCTTTTCTGCATTGTGGTAATTATTATGCTAATGGTCACTGTCACGATTACTATTGTTATCATCATTATTTTCATCATTTGCATCATCATCCTCCCTATTTTTACACCCATCATCATCATCATCATCAGCGTCATTAGCATCATCATAATCTCCTTCATTATCATCACCAGTGTCATCACATCTACATTCTGATGTTACAAAGCCCAAAGCAAAAGAGCTGCATGAGACAAGTGGCAGTTTAAAAAAAGAAGAAGAAGAAAACTTGAACCATACTAGCTTATACGCGGTAAATTCCATCATGGAATATTTGGACACACTGCTGTTTATAAACTATATTTCTCGTGTTGTATTATTTCAGTTTCCCAGTGTAATTAAGAGATTTGATTATGCGGCACAAATAGGAAGTGTGTGCAAAGCCTTTCTGACTCTGATGTTTCAGGTTTCCAAAGAAAGCCTTCAGCGTTTTAGCTGCTCAGCTGATATCAATATGGAAATACAGGTGTCCTTTTTCAGAGAGGTGCTGATGAGACCTCTGTGACACCCAGTCAAACCAAGTCAGCCTCTGCAGTCAATGAATATTCATGTTTTATCTCTTTCACAATCATTTCTTTCTATCTCTCTTCCCTCCTCCTGTTCTCAGGGCAATGTGACCTTTTCTTGTGCTGAGCCAGTTTCAGTGGCTGTGACGTTCACTGACTCCCACAGCTTCCTCCAGTTGCCTGGCCTTACATCATGGTCAACAGGGCTAGTGTCTGTGACGCTGCAGTTCAGGACGTGGAACAAGGGAGGTCTGCTCTTGACCTTTGGTCTCCCGCAGCAGGATGGTACAGTTTTCCTATACCTGAGCCAGGCGAGGCTTCGACTACAGATCAGTAAAGCAGGCAGATCCTCGCTGGATCTCAGCGCAGGTGGGTTCAGTCACGATCTGGATGTTTTTCTATTCATTTGCGCATACATTAGAGTATGCTTAATGGTCACTTCATTAGGTACATCAGTTCAACGACACAACTATCTAATCAGCTAATCACTAAGGATTGTAGCATGGTTGTTGGTGCAAGACCAGCAAAACATGCACGATTTTCCCACATCTCTAGAGTTTACAGAGAATCGTCTGAAAAAGATATCCAGTGAGCAGCACTTCTCTGGCAGAAAATGCTTTGTTAATGCCACAAGTCAGAGGAGAACTCTGTGGATAGACTGCTTCGAGCTGACAAGAGCAGTAACTCATATACCCACTCATTACAAATGGGCAACAGCAACAGAAGAACACACTGGCTGCTTTCCTGTGACCTAAAAACAGGAAACCGAGGTTACAATCAGCACAGACTCACCAAAATAGGACAGAGAAGTTAAAATATTTGCGAATCTGATGAGTTTCTGTTTTTGCTGTAACATTAAGAGGAAGGAACAGACTTTATGTAAACCACATGAAAGCATGGATCCATCCTGCCTTGTATCAGTGTTTCAGACTGCTGCTGCTCGTGCATTGGTTTGGGGGATATTTTCTTGGCAAATTTAAAGCAGCTTTAAACACCATGGTCTACTTGAGTTTTGTTGGCCATGACCACCCTTTACGACCACAGTCATTCTTGAACGAGACGGTGATTTCAGTATACTCAAATGGCCTCCACAGTCACCAGATCTCAATCCAATAAAGCACCTTGGATGTAGTGGAACTGAAGATTTGCATCATGGATATTTAGTTGACAAATCCTCAGCAACTCTGATGCTGTCATGTCAATATGGACCAAAATTTCTAGGGAAACTTTTGAACCTTTTTGAATTTGTGGCACGAAGACTTAAGTTCTGAGAAACAAAGGAGGTCCAACCCAGTGCAGGCAAAGTGTACCTAACAAAGTGGCCAACAAGTGTATGCAAGTAAAAAATGGAAATGGAGTAATTTATATTTTTCTTATACTTGAAATTAAAATCAAACCAAGGTCACATCCTGATTTGAACTCAACCACACCCTGTTCTGGATTTTGTATGTGTGCATTTGTGTCTCAGGCTCAGGTCTGAATGACGGTCAGTGGCATTATGTGGAGCTGAGCTTCAAACATGATCATCTAAGCATCACAGTGGACAAAGATGAAGGAGCCACCGCTCACATCAGCATCTCGGTTCCTCTCACCTCAGATAGTCAACTCTTCTTTGGTGGTAAGAATACCTGCATCATGTACTACTTTTATATAGAGAGATTTTGGGGGGGATTTTCAGCATTTCTAAAAGCTCTCTATGGTCAAAGTCAACAGATTATACATACTGTAAGCATGTGCAAGTGCTTTGCTGCCAGAGAAACTGCTGATATCGACAGACAGGGGTAGTTAAAATTCATGCAGGTACTCTGGTAATAATTATCATCTCCAGATCTCCTTTGGAGGTTTAGTGCCACCCAGAGAGGGACAAAGTCATAAAGCTGCTCGGTGGCTCTCAATCCCCACCCCCCTCTTCTTTCATCTGTCTTCTGGCTGCTCCACCCATCTTTCTTCTTTTTTTTCCTCCTTTTTTGTCCTTACTGTATCCACTATTTTCTCTCTGTCATTCTGTCTCTCCAAATCACCGGTGCTTTTATTTTAAAATTGAGGTTTTCTTCTTTTCATTTCCCTCCCTCCTGTTACTGTAGCACATGTATACTTTCTCTCTTCCACCCCTGCACATGTACACACATGGAGCTAAAGACAAACTTGTTAAGAGATCAGCTGCAAAATTACATCCACCTGCCTAATATTGTGCAGGTCACTTCCATGCCACCACAGCATATATCAGAGTGGACAAAAGCCCTCTGGGGGTGTGCATTAGATTGTTTTCAGCAGATCCTCTGGGTCTCGTGGGTTGCAGTGCAGGGCCTCTGTGGATTGGGTTGTGGTGCTGGGTGGTTGTATACAACAATATTTAGGTGATTGTGTCAAAGAAACATTTACATGAATGCCAGGGCCCAAGGTTTCCCAGCAAAACCTGCCCGTGGTTTGAATGATGTGTCTGATTGGTGTATCTGCAGTACACTAGCCTACTGCACAAACCTAGTAATGAGGGTTGCTTTGGACACCCCCTTTCCATTGACATTGTCAGTAACACTGCACCTTAAATAACCCTGTTTGTCATTCACAGGATGTAGATTAAATTGATTAATATTTCTATAATATAATGAATATGTATCACTGTAAGCAGCTGTAAAAATACATCACATTTTTGTTAATGTAAAGGATATCTTTTGAAATGTTTTTTTTTAAACTTTTTTTTTACATGCATTATCCTTTCACACACCTTTGCCTGCAGCATAAATGTTTATATACTGCTTATGAATGGTATCATATTAAAGAAGTGCTCCAGTTTTTCTAAGAGACAGCAGCCTTAGTATAATGAGCAAAGGATGGCAGTGAGTTGAGCTGTAGTTACATTCTTAACCTCATTTCAGGTGAAACTCAATTGTTATGACATTGTGATCAACACTAAACTTCCTGCTGCGTCATCTTGACTGCCATAAGCAAAACAGATCCAACAAAATCTTCTTCTGAGCTTCTAAAATTTAAAGTGACAACGACCAGTGACTCATCTTTCCCCCTTCATGTGGTAAGAAGTGCCAAACTGTGTGTCTGACTGACTGTAATTAGAGCAATGCAGAGCCGCGAGCAGCAATGCTGTGTTGGGTCACCGAATGCTGCCATCCAGGATCAACCTGAAGCATGAATCACTGATGGATAAAACATGGGGCTCATTCACAGGATTGGGCAGAGAGGATTTATCTGACAGCCACCTCTGGACTGCTTGTGCTGAGGGCTTAAATCAGAGTTCATACACAGAATCCAAAGTCTGTGCAAAGGCTCATCACAAAGAGCAAGATAAGGGAGTGGTAAGCAAAAACATTTTGAGGGTAACTGCCTAAGTAGATATTAGACCATGATGATATTGTGAGTTGCTTTTTCAAATGAATGAATAAGATAAACATGAACTGGGACAGTAGGTGGGGTGGAGGGCCTCTGTTGGTCAGCTACTCTTTTGTGCATGAGGTGATCAGAAAAAGAAAGCTTACTGAACCTTTGTGTTAGTGCAACCAGCAGGTCAAAATAGGTTGACAAAATATCTCAACATCTAAGTATTTGTGTTCTGAAAAGGCTGAATACTTTTGATTTTAGCTCTCCTGTAGGTTTTCTCTGCTGCATTGGGGTTTCAACAAATTTTGTAAAAACTTTGATTGCCTGGATATATAAATGTGTCACATTTCTATCTGTTCAACATTTGTGCTTTCATGTGAAAAACTGAAAGTACAAAATGTGCTCACAGGATGCTATGGAGTCTTCTGAAAAACTACGTATACCCTTATTGCTTCTATAGGAATTAAAATGGGAAGGGGCAACCAGGTGCTGCTAATCAGTTCAGCTGGTCATTAGCAAGTGTGAACTCTATCAGAGCAGAAGACCTGGCAGTTTGCTGATCTGTAGTACAACAGTATGGTGCCACAGCAACACAATCTTTCCAGGAAGATACTACAGACCTCAGTCAGCATGTCAAATGTTAAAGTTCACAACAGTTGAATTACGAAAAACCGAAAGTAAGTATAGCTTGTTTGGAAGGCTTGGAACAATGTCTGCAGGCAGGCAAGACCAAAATCAAGATGTTTGACCATAATGCACAGCAATATATTTGGTAAAAACCAAACACATTATATCAGCACAAACACCTCTGTCAGCCGGTGATCAGCTGATCGCCAGCTGATCACGGGGCCGGGTTTAAAAGGGAGACGCCACCCACCTGTTCGCCGCTCAGACATCGTTCTCCTCATGTCAGAAGCTCCAACTCTTTGCCGACGTCAGTGTCCTTCTGATTCAGCAACCGTGAGTGTTTTTCCTCTCGATTCTTTTTCTGTAACGCCAGTCCGAAGCCACGCTTCGTGCACTGACCGTTACTAGATTAACTGCGTGTCTGTTCCTACCCATCGCTAGCCTTCCCCGCGTTTGGGTCTAACCAGCACGCCACACAGGCACGCCGAATTACCGTGCGTAGTCCGCCCGTTCGTGACAACCTCATACTAATGGTTAAGCACAGTGGTGGAAGTTTGATGATCTGGGCTTATTTTGTAAAAACGGGACTTGGGCCCCTTGAAGTTACTGAGATGTCCATTAAGTTTGGCTGATCTGGGTTGTGCAACAGTACAATGACCAGCAGTTATACTGCTGAAGGTAGTTCTTAAAGCTCGTGAATCTTGACATGTACTCAGTTTATCACAGAGTAGAGGTCTGTAAAAAAACGTAATCACAAATATTTGAAACCCCTACCATTTCCAAACAATCTATTAGTCTTTATAAAACCTAAAGGTGCAGTCTTCAGAGGTGTGATCCTTCTACAACTTTGAAGAGTGTAAAATCACTTGAGAGTGTTTATTTAAGCTTATGAATGATGATGAATAATAAAATATAATATAAACGTTTTTAATAATATTCAGAAGGAGCTGCTTTTTAGATGACAGCTGCAGTTGCAGTGCCTGTTTGTCCCAGCTGACTTTGTTTGCATTCATTCTCAGCTAGTCCCTGTAGTTCACTGCTAGGTTTTGGCTCTCCACATTCTGTATTCTAAAAGAGTCAGGGGTACAAAGTCGACCTAACTACAGTCACGACCTATCACCCATTGAAAATCTTTTGGAGCATCATGACAAAAAAATACAGCAAAGGAAGCACTGAGCTCTTAAACAGCTGACAGCCCAACAGGAATGAGAAAATATTTTGCTTTTAAAACCACGGAGGTTAGTCTCCTCAGTTCTTGCTTACAGGGTATTGTTCAAAACAGAAGTGATGTAGTATGATGGAAAACAACATCCTGTTCCAAAACAAAAAAACAAGGGATATTAAAAACATACCCCAAACTGTTTCTTTGTTTCCACAATGTTAATGTTTGTTTTTGTGAGCTGGTTTTTATGAGACGTCTGTGGGTTTTTTCCGAATGTCTTATAACGTGCAATTTTTTTTAATCAAAAACGTGAATTAAGATTTTTTGGGGGGTGTATTTTTGCACCTAAATAAGATGTGAAGAGATAATTCTCAGGAAGGATGGAAATAAATATTGTTGAGAAAAACTTTGGAGAAAATCTATCTCTGAATTTTTTATGTTAAAAATAATAATCGAGATCATGTGGAATCATTTGGATAATTTCAAAGTCCAACCATTAGATGTTTTTCCCTTCTCAGGTTGTCCCACTGAGGAGAGCGCTCAAAAGTGCAAGAACCCCTTCAACACATTTCAAGGATGTATGCGTCTCTTGACTCTGGATGACCAAACTGTTGACCTGATCAAAGTGCAGCAAAGGCTGCTGGGAAACTACAGCCACTTGCAGATTGACATGTGTGGCATCATTGACAGGTAAGTTCTAAAAGTGCCACCTTTCAAATGTAAGTGTGGTGCCAGGCTGAATGTAGACATAGTGAAGTGATTTGTTAGTAATTACAACTGACATCAATACAAGAATAACACCTAATATTAATTATAACCAGTGTTGGGTAAGTTACTTTAAATTAGTAACTTAGTTACATTACTAGTTACTTCTATCAAAAGTAACTCAGTTACTAGGGAAAGTAACTTTGGTTTTACTCAGAATTCTCTTATTAATGTGTTGCTTCCCTAACTGCAATACCAGCAAGGATGGCAGTCTTCTAGCTTGCTTACATGTTAGCACTATCCTGCAACAAGTGCACTGTGCCACCTACCAACAGAAAAGAAAAAATAATGTGCATATTTCCACGAGAGAAATCCCACGCCTGGACCGTCGTTGACCGCTGCCATGATTCTAGCCTACGTCACAGTGTCACGTGCACTTTTTACGTCCAACACGGAAACTGCAGTCGTGGTGCTTTCGATTATACTCGGAACTCGGAAATTCTGCCTTCTGAGTAGGAAGATGTAGGCAACACCAGACTGCAGATGAGCTGCATACAGGGCTGGACTGGGACAAAAAATCGGTCCTTGGCATTTTGGCTAGAGACCGACCCACCATTATAGGAAAAACCATAAAGCCTTTGAATGAAAACAAACGCTGTTGTGACAGTGATGTATACTGTCTTGTTGATATATATGTATCTATCTAATAAACTTAACCCTACACCACCCTCCCTATTCTGGTATTCTAAACAGTACTTAGCCAAAACCCCAAAACTGCTTGCTTGAGTTAACCTCCTGAACTATCTACAACACATGAGAATAAGAAAGAAAAGTATTTCTTTGTGCCCCCCTTTTCTCTTTTTCCTGTTAATGCCCTACCTGCCCCCTGGCAAAACTTTGCTAGACTCTGCACAGTTACCAGCTGTCAGTCTAAAAAAGGATCCTGGTGTTATTTGTCTCTCAGAAACAGTTCATAACTTCCCTTCAACTCATTCATGTCACGTAAAAGGTAAACCTGTTTCTCCATCACCTGTCCAGCTCTGTTGATTCAGTAAGGACATCTCCTGGTTTCATCTTCATGTTTCCCTCTCTCCACATATCCAAACCGACATGATGACCAGCAGCTTTTACAGCTGTGGCTCCAGCAAACATCACCTACTACTAGAAAGTAATATTAAATAAATCAAGCTCAAAGGTGCTGCTGTTGTTTAACGTGAACTCCGCTGGTTTCCTCTTTCTGGCACAAAGTGGGCGATAAACAAGAGAGACAGGACTTGCAACAGAAAAGCCGGTCAGCTGATCATTGATCAGTTTCATGATTGAAGTAGCAACAGGAGAGGGAGGGGGAGAGAATGAGAGAAGAAGAGGCAGCTGTGCAGCGTAAGGACAGAATAAATCCAGCTTTGTGTATTTTTTTTTCATTGTAGCCAAAGTATGGGACAAACTGTAAACGCGTAATATTTTCTCTGAATACGGGACGATTACATTTTTTAGGGGACGGTTGGCAACTCTAATAACTAACCTTATGGATAAAATAAAGTTCACTATCAGTAACATCATAGCACCCCCCCCCCCAGCAGTATATAAACTCCATCATGCTAGCTTGTATGCAGTATGAGTTATTATAACTGACTGTAAAATGTTAGCACAATGAAAATAAACTGCACATAAACTTGGTTTATATCTGACCCACATAGACTGCAGGTCATAACTTCTTACCTGAAGTTCACCTGACACTCAGACCGGTGGCCGCCTCGCGTCTCTTCTCCTCCTGCCTCACCTTTCCCTCATCCACCTGCTGGCCTCCACCGCTTGCTAATGTTACTGAATCTGTGGAAGCTCCGCGATAGCCACCACCAAACAATTGAGTTATTTTTACACATCTGCCAGCATCTGGCAAATCCACCACCTTTCATTGTTTATACCGTTTTGGAGGGAAAAAAAAGAAAAGAAAAAACAAAAAAATCACCATTGGCTCACTGAGTCCAGCTATGGCTGAATATGTGTTTAGTAGTAATTTGTTTTTGTAGAGGGCTAGCAAAACAACCGTTTTCGAGGGCATTGCCATATTGGAATCCCGACTTCTCTGACGAGGCTAACCAGAAAGCCGTTTACTCGAGTGTGACATCATTCCCAGGTCCGTGTTCCGATTTCCAAGGTAAGTCAAATGCAACACATGAAGTAATGAATAATGACCCTATCTAAAACCCAGTAACGATTAACGCGTTCCTGATTTTGTCATAATAACTACCACTCGTTACCACAATAATAACGTAGTTACTGTAACGTGTTACTTAATAACGCGCTAGTTCCTACACTGATTATAGTAGTACTGGGTAATAATTAGAGATGCACCATGAACGTGGACAGTAATTTTCTGAATTTCAGTGTTCTCCACCCAGTGTATATATCCGTAGACACTATAATGATGATGGACTTGGCTACCATGAAATTAC
Organism: Neolamprologus brichardi; assembly: GCF_056152115.1. NCBI lineage: Eukaryota > Metazoa > Chordata > Actinopteri > Cichliformes > Cichlidae > Neolamprologus > Neolamprologus brichardi. The sequence continues at coordinate 30,344,595 of NC_142120.1, read as the reverse complement.
CCATTGGTTTCTGAAGCTCCTTGAGATGTTTACAAGATGTCAGAGGTCTGATTGTGAAATTTGTAATTGGCAAGTCGTTAGCCAGTGAGTGTGCAGCAGTTTCATACCACAGATAATCCTTTAGAAACATAATATGACAGTGTATTTTTAAGGAATAGACTCGTCCCTTTCATGTGTTTGCAGCAAATGCACAGCGGCAAATATCCACTAGCACAACCACTAACACACAGTTAGCATGTGAAACTGAAATGGGAGAACCACTAACTACTTATGCAGAGCTCTTTTCCTTTGCTGCTTAACAACCCTTTAGGAGAGCCTAAAGCCTTGTTTGCTGTGCAATTAGGGAATTAGTTGGCACTGAAAGGCAAATAATAACAGGCCACCTTGTGTAGGCGATTATCAGATTAAAAAAAAAGAATGCATTTAAGTTCTTACCATGTTTCCTTGGAGAAAACAGACTTTGAAAGTAAGAAAAAAGCAACACTATACAATAAGGAATTGGCAGTGGATTTTGTGTGTGCTCAGACTGAGCATGGTTGCCTTGCACCATGCCTGAATACAATTGTCCCTCCTCCCCTCTCCCCTGCTGGCCGCTTAATGATCTGGGTCCACGTACGCATCATTTTCTCTCAGCATCTCAACTCTTCTCTCTTTCTTTGCCACTGCTGGGGAGCCTATATGTGGATTGTAGGGGTAGTGGAGGAGTGGAAACAGCAGGTAGTGATCCAGCAGCACCAAGAGGTACTGGCATGTTGGAGGGAGAGATGGAAAATTTTGCATCTCCAAAAGACCAAATTTGATTTGAGTGAGGACTGTAACATGTGCATGATGCAGTGCAGCTCAAGCTAGCTTGTAGGTTACTCCTCACCTTTGTAAAGAATGAAAGAAAAAAACCGAAGGAAAGTGCTGTTTGTTCGATTGTCAGCCTTTGGAAAATTGCAAAAGTTGTTGCAGCCCTAAATTTTGCCACAGCAAAAGCGTGGGAGGAGGCGGTTTCAAACAAACACTTTGATTGAAGCATACTGACAACTTTAGGACGCAGATGCTTTCCAAGGCTATAAAGCTCCTGAGCTTACCACCACCACCTCGACCTTTGTCCACAGTGACTGTGAGTGTGTGTGTGAGTGCATGTTTTGAAGCCAAATAGATGAAGCTGTCAGAAGGCAGTAATTCTGACCTCTTTGCTTCTGCCAGGTAGCTGACAACTTAATAATACACCATGTCAAAGCACACACACATTTTCAAATAAAAAGAAACACAGGTCACTAAGAGGTCCACTCTTCGTCTTCTTGTGTCTGACTGTCTCTGTGTCTGTCTGTCTGTCTGTCTGACAAACACACCAGTTTGTCAGCGTGAGCAGAGACTCACAAACATAGAATTTGCTATGCAAAGTCACTGTGTGTGTGTGTGATGTGAAAGCATATCTAGGAGCAAGTGCAGAGCAGGCAAAAAGAGTGAAAATACATACCTTTCCCTTCTCTTGCTCATGCAATACAGCACGCTACAGCTATTTGAAGTCTTTGTTGGACATCCCAGTCGGGCTGTCCAGTAATAATTTTCAGATCAGGGAAGTTTCTGTGCCGTGTTACTTTAGCCAGAGGCAGTAATGGAAACCAGGGAGATTGGATGCGAGTCTTGTGATCCAAGCTGTGTTACAGCACACTGTCATTGCATACTATAACGTTTCAGATAAGCTACAAAGTCTTGACTGAGTTAATCCAGGACTCCTGTGATGTGGACTGCGGCTCGTGCAGTACGTGACCAAGTTGCATTGCAAATCGTCAAGCTAGGAGCCCCCTTGAGACGTGTTTGTAAAACTCTGGATTTTCACTGGGTTTGGTGATAAAATGCTATAGGACATCTCACCATTCGCCCCAATCTGAAGTCTCGTTGTCTGTCTTCCTGTCTGAAGCTGCAAACAACTCCCCGAATGTTGAGACAGTTGACAGAAAACTAATTTTTCTGGAAAGGTTTACTCTCTGTGAATGTAAGCAGTTCTTGCCAAGAAAAGTTTAGTTTGCTCAACTTAATGAGGATAAAGTTATGCTGTTGATTTGATTTGTATGGAAGGGCCACGAAAGTCCATCCAAAAATTATGGTAAAAGGATCTCACCAAGTCAATCAAGTTGGGGAAAAAAACTAATTGGAGATTGGAGACAGATGTTTCCCTCATAACAGTCTACAGTCACCGAATCTGTTGTTTATCATTTAAACAGTTAGAAATCAGTTCTTCACCAAGTTTGCTTTACCTCTTTATTCCCCCTTGTTTGTTTTCCAGATGTTGTTGATATCCAGTCCCTGTTTTCTCTGTTTTCTCCTCCGTCCCACTCGTTAGTTTCACTGTGTCCTTCCCACCTTCTCTGATTTTCTCTCCCACCATCCCATCCCGCCCCACCTCTCACTCTTTTTCTTTGATCTTTTCGGATGCGTTGCACGGCCGAGGAAGATTTTTACACTACAGTACCCAGGAACTTTCGAGTAGAACAAGACATTTTTGAAATGTGGGGTTACCATCAGGACATTTGGCAAGTAGTGTTAGGGGTTCAAGTCTAGTATTATGTCAGTGAGGGTTCTCACAAGTATACAGACACGTGCTTGTGTGTGTTGACAGCTGATTAAAACTGATTTAGGGGTTAAATGCTGTTGTAGAACTCCTTTTCACACACAAGATTAAACAAATGTAACACAGCTCCTAGTCATCATTTCATAGTTAAAAAGAAAGTCTTTATAAGAGTCAAGAGATTAGGTTTTACTGTACCAAATGTAATTTCTCTTGTATGTACAAAGTTGATGTTGTTTGCTACTGGCAACTGTAACATTGGTACACATCATTCATCTCATTAATAACTACATACAAAGTTCCAAAAATATATAAATAATCCATTATTGCTGCCGGGGTGTTTAACAGCAGTAATGGAGTGATGGATGCAGCATTGTCTGTGTTTTAAATGGCTGCACTGAAAGGAGGTGAAGGGTGTGTTTTTCTCTTTCCTGATGCTGTTTTCCTCTTATGCAGTGAGGAGTTTGGTTGTTGTTTGACTCCCATGCTCTCCGTGGCCTTTGTGTGAGGCAGCCTTTTACTTCACTGACAGGCTGCCAAAACATGCTGAAATTCCACAGTGTAGAAAAGTCTGCTATTGTGTGGTAGATGAGAAGCACACTCTGGGCAATGAAAGAAAGAAAAAACTAAAGTCCACCATGCAGTACCATGGACACTTGAGCACACTTTTACTTCACAGACTTTCCACATTAGACCCCTGCTTTCTGTGTGAACCTCCAAGTACCCCAAGTTGACTTGTTAAACAGTGTATTCATGGGTAAGCGTTGTGGAGACGGAGTGTATTGTGTTATTTTTCGCCTGCTTGGTGTGATGAGTTAGAAATAACTGGAAACCACCTTTTTATGGGAAAAAAAAAATCCTGCTTAAAAAAATTAAAAGTTAAAGTGGGCTTGAGCAATAGTTGACCAGGCTGACTGAAGTTCTTTAAAGGTCTTTTGTTAAATATTGGCTGCTTTTTCACCTATTTTCAGCCCACTTTCCAGACCTGACCATTTTCAGAGAAATGTCTTTTTGTTTGCTAAGCCACTTAACACTGACCTATGAGTCATTCAAGCATGAAAAAAGGCACCTAACTCAAGGGATGAACCAGAGTTGTGTCCACACATCAGCAAAGAACCAATTTAAAATTGTACCTTTAGGCACTTTGTCACTAGCAACCTGTAATAAAAACAGATAACTTTTGTAGTAGAATCTACAAAAAGTGTTTGACAGATATAAAATAGTATTTTTGCACGTGTTTCCCAAAGAACTTAGCATATGTTGGCATTTTATGCAGCATATCCTTAAAAAAAGTTGAGGAAACTGGTAAGTTGATGATAGAAGATGTGGCAGATCTAAAAAAGCGTCCACAGCAGACGAACAGTTTCTGAAAGTCTTGTCCTTAAGATCTGAGAGATGGTCATTCTGTTAATTCTGTTGCTCTGTCATGGTTTGGGGCTACATTTCAGCCAATGGTGAAACAATGTTGGAACTATTAATGTAGTAAAATAACATCAGATCTTGATCCACCATGGTACCATCTAGAAAACGGGCCATGCCATTGGGTTTAGGTCAGGTGACTGTGGAGGCCAGGTCATCTGGCGCAGCACTCCATTACTCTCCATTACCCATTACTCCATTGTCCTGTTGAAAAATAAATGATAGTTCAACTTAAACACAAACTGGATGGGATGGCATGTTGCTGCAGGATGCTGTGGTAGCAGTGTTGGGGAGTAACGGAATACATGTACCGCCGTTACGTATTTAAAATACAAAATATGAGTAACTGTATTCCATTACAGTTACCTTTTAAAAAGGTGGTATTTAGAATACAGTTACTTTGTTGAAATAAATGGATTACACGGCGGTACTTCCCTGTTTCATATTGTGGCGGGTCAGGACTGTTTGGGTTTTGTTTGACAGCTACGTTCTGTTGTTCCAGGCGGCAGCGTTACGGTTGCCATGGTTACAGGGTGATGCTCTCTCTGCGTGTTTCCTGGGTGAGAGAGCGCCTTTTTGTTGTTGTTGTGCTAAGCTAATAGGCAGAATGCTACAGGTATAGCTCTAAAGAATGTAGCATCATAGGCAGTGTAGTCCGTGCTGCAGGGAGAATGGACTGCCATACATGTTATGTGTCTGTGAGCGAGGGAGGGAGAAAAAGGAAAAGTACGAGTTGTCATCGAGCAAAAACGGGAGCTGGAAGCATGTAAATATAATAATAACCACTGCAGCCAAGAAGAGTGCCTGACGAGCCCAGCTGTAAGTAAGCTATTAAGACTCGACAGTACACCGTGTTCGTGTTTTCCTCCAAAAACAATGAGTTCCGTTGGAGCAGCCTTTCAACGCCTCTCTCTGTCTCTCGCTAGCAAAGTTGACCCAGACAACAAAGTAAAGCTAGTTTTCGGCTACTAGCCCGACACAGAACCCACCGTATTAGCCAGAGGTCCCTTTACTACGGTTCGGAGCTGCAGACCTTCAGTAACAGTAATAAATCACAGCAATAGTACATTCATGTAGTTGTAAACAGCATGATAATATATTAAGTAATCCAAAGTATTCAGAATACGTTACTCTCATTGAGTAACGTGACGGATTACGTTACAGAATACATTTTGGGGCATGTATTCTGTATTCTGTAATGGAATACATTTTAAAAGTAACCTTCCCAACACTGTGTGGTAGCCATGATGCTTCATTGTGCCTTCAATTTTGAATAAATCCCCAACAAAGCAAAGCACCCCCACACCATCACACCACCTCCTCCATGTTTCACGGTGGGAACCATGCATGTAGAGACCATCCGTTCACCTTTTCTGCATAAAGACGCATAAAGACGTGACAGTCGTCACCAAAGACCTCAGATTTGGACTTATCAGAGCAAAACACAGATTTCTACTGGTCTAATGTCTGGTCCTTGGCTTTCTTGGCCCTAACAAATCTCTCTTCTGCGTGTTGCTTTTCCTTAGTAGTGATTTCTTAGCAGCTATTTGGCCTAAAGGGCTGATTCACTCAGTCTCCTCTGAACAGTTGTTCTAGAGATGTGTCTGCTACTGGTACTCTGTGTGGCTTTTATCTAGGCTCTAATCTGAGGTCCTGTTAACTTGTGATTTGTGAAGCTGGTGACTCGGGGGAATTTATCCTCAGAAGCACAGGTGAATCTTCCCAGGGCGGTCCTCGTGTGAGCCAGTTTCGACGTAGTGCTTGATGGTTTTCGCACCCACACTTGAAGACACAGAGTTTTAGCAGTTTTCCAGACTGACTGACCTTCAGTTCTTAAAGTAATGATGCACTGTCATTTCTCTTTACTGAGCTGATTGGTTATTGCCATATTATGAATTCTAACAATTGTCAAATAGGGCTGTCAGCTGTGTACAAACACGTCTTCTGCACAACACAACTGATGATCCCCAACCCCATTAAGAAGGTAAGAAATTCCACAAATTAACCCTGACCTGTGAAGTGAAAACCATTTCAGGTGAATACAGAATGAAGCTCATTGAGAGAAGGCCAAGGGTTTGCAGCACTGTCAACAAAGCAAAGGGTGGCTACTTTGTGCAACTCTAAAATATAAGACATACTTAGAGTTATTCATCAGCTTTTTCTTTGCTAAATAATTCCATATATCTTACTTCATATATTTAAAACAGATCTTAAAATGTCCTCAGAGCCAACGGAAGGAATTCTGACAGTGTGATGTCATCTGGTAAAAAACAATAAAAAGCAGCACTTCTAGAGTGTGACTTTTTTAATGTAGACAGGGAGGTGTTGGAGTAGTCAAGCCTTAAGAAAGTTAATGAATGACATTTTCCAGATGGGAATGCAAATTTTGCATTAATGTGCGATTTCACAGATTGCAAAAGAAAACTAAGGCCCATTACTGCAGTGTCCTTGTGTGTTGTGCCATGCCTGTGGAGTGCACATGCAAATTAGCTTATAAGCGCTTATAAATACAGTTTATGTAATTGCACTGGGTCCCAGCTAAATATACACAAAATTATTGTTTTGCAGCTCTCTTAATGTTTTAGGCTCACAGGAGGAAGTTGCTCATCTCACGTCTATTAGGAGCAGGATACATGCATTGTGATCCTGTGAGAAACATTATGCAGAGCACAGGCTGCACAGAATGGAAAGCTTTGCTGTTGTGGCTGTATGCTGTGTTGTGGGAGAATTAATTGAAAAAAAGAGAGGTATGAGTTTGATAAATAATGTAGCCATGGCGGATTGGTTGCCTAAGCCAACAGACGAAAAGACAAAGAATTCATGGAAAATCATTAATGTGTATTTATAGGGTATATATTTAGTCTGTGAGAGACAATAACCAGAAGGTGTTTGTATAAAGGGGTGCAAAAGAGGAGCAGCTATGGAGCACCACAGCAGACTGACAAGAGAAAAATGAGTGGGACAAAAGTGTTTCTTCTCTTTAAAAAAAAAATAGAAATGCAAACAATAAATTGTGTGTTTTTTTCTTTTTTTTGAGTGGCAGGTTGGGTGGGAGTTCAAGAGTTTTGTCTGTGGATCCTACAATGTTAGTTAACAATACTAACACAACAAAGGAAAGTTTCAAGCCACCTACATCTGAGAACACACACCTGTGCTCTCATTGACACTGAAATAAAGACTTTTTGAAAGACTCTGTATATTCCCCGTCTCTCCTACACACCTCATCAAAACAGTCAGGCATGCTGAAGGTCTGTTGTTCCGTGCATAAACTTTTTCAGATAACTTTAGAAAAAACACTAAACATCTCTCTCTCTGTGTCTGTCTCATTCTTCAAGGTGTTCCCCCAGTCACTGCGAACATGGAGGAATATGTACTCAGTTGTGGAGCACCTTTCACTGTAACTGCTCCAACAGTGGCTACAGGGGAGCCACCTGCCATAGCTGTAAGCAACCAGTTTCATCTGAAGCTCTTTAAAATGCCTGAAGCCTAAAATTTATCCAGGAAAAAGTAGTGACATTTTTTTCCCTTTAACTTTTCATTTATTATTACGTGACACAGATTTGTGTATTTACACATTGAGCAGAAATGTAAGTAAATGTAAGTCCAACCCTTACTCTCTTGTGTTGCTTCTCTATACTCATCAACTAGCCGCCAGCTCTCTCAGCATGGCTTTGGAGTGCAGACGATGTCTTTTTGTCTGTTTTTTGTTAATAACTTTACCAGCGAAAACAGTAGAAGGCTGCTCATACATGCGTGTTATGTTTTTTCCTACAAGAAAAGGTTAATATTTAGGACTTTGTACTATTTACTTAATAAAATAGAGGCCACATGCCCTCCAATAGTTATTTCACTTCCCTCTTTTTCTTCTCAGGCCATTGTTTCAGAACTTTAATTAGCCATGTTCAAATGGAAATAGATCAGTCGGATTGGTGGTACTTCATTATGCTGAGTAAATTGGACTTCTATTCAAAAGTCTTAAAAGGTCGCATTTTATACTTTTTGACACCTGCAGATATCCCACTATCTCTCATCTTCGCTTGGTGTATTTGTTCAGTTTGAATATATGTATGTATTAATGTCACGTGAAGGTGTGTGTTTGAAGTTTGACAGACTGGATTTCACTCCCAGTGGACACAATCATCCAAAGGTTCACGCTGAAATCAAACACCCATCCAGCATAAAAAAATACATAATATGTACATTTCATAATGAATAATGAATAAGATTCTCTTGCAGAGAAGTTATCGGATTAAAAAACGTGCCTGAACTGGTAAATTTTTTATATGTGATATCAGTTTATACCTAAACCGTATCCAGTGCAGAGAGGGATGAAAGGTGCTCTAAATAGCTTCTCCCGATTGCATTAGGTACTTTAGAATTAAGTTAAACATGCTTTTAGTGGAGAAAAAAAAAAGCCTAAAAAGCTGTGGTTGGTTTTCATTGAAAGTTACACTTTACCTGCAGGCCTGTGGAGACTTGTGAATAACTTTGCCCCAAATTTGATATGCTGCTTCTTAACAGAAATAGCCCGGTTGGTAATACATAATGCAGAAATAAAGTGTCATTTTATCCACCGAGGAAAAGCTGAACAAAGAACAAAGGGATGGCATCCTGCTGCAGATGAAAGCCACAGTTTTCTCCCACTTCTCACTTCAAAGAGCACGCATCAAGCGCAGCGTCAATATCCGACTGCGACTTCTTCCTGCTTCCTTAATAGTTTGATTTTTAAATGTATGAGTTTCTCCTCAAAAAGTTTTTAAAATTGTTATATGGGTCCCCCACATATGAACTGCAATCAAACATTCAGAATAAATCACTTAATGTAATCGTCGGCCTTAAATGCGTTAGAAAAAAATAAGGGCGAAATCAAGAAAGATACGACGATGATTGGAAAAAGAAATATAAAGAGGGGGTTAGAATAGGAGTAAATGGGAGGCACATAGCAAGCATGTCAAAGAAAAGGAGAGTAAGTCTCAAGGCAAACTGTTTTTTCCACATAAATATATTTCAACTGAGAGACTGCCTACAGTATTTTAGGTGAGTCAGATTAGAAATTAAACTGATTTTTTGCTTTGCTTGTACCGCGGAGCATTAATTGAATCCTTCTACACGCTGGTGGTGTGAACAGCTCTGAGCTGGATTAGGGCCAGGTCTCCCTCTCTCTCTCTCTCTCTCTCTCTCTCTCTCTCTCTCTCTCTCTCACACTCACACACACACACACACACACACACACACACACACGCACACACACACACATCAGGGCAGTGTCTTGGGGAAAAGTTAAACAAGCATTGACGTAGTTGTTGCTGCTCATAGATGGACTCAGACATATTCCCTTGTGGATGTGTGTGTGTGTATTCTACACAACAAGCATTATGTAATCGTAGGGCTTTATATAATTTGCTTTCATCTCATTTTTTTTTCCGCACAATTACCAGTTTTATTGTTACAATTTTAATTGATGGACACAAATTTTAATTGATGTTTTTAATTATTTGAAAATCACTAATCTTCTCATGTTTCCATGATTTTTTTTAATGCACATACTCTGGGTATACATGTACATATGTACTGGTGGGCGTGTAGTCTGCTTGACTTTTATACTGAAAACAGTCAGTGACTATCTGGTAGGGCTGGGCGATATATCGAGTTTTTTAAGAATATCGATGAGAGCAAGAAATGTGTAGCAGTGATAGTAGAACAGTAATGAGACTTGAAGAACTAGAACAAATATGACTGGAAATGGAGAACATTAGCTTTGAAAGTAAAAGCTCTGCCTCACTACTGAATTTTAAAAACTTGTCATATATCATTTGAAGGCGAACACTTTCTAGTTCCAGGTTGCGGTGCACCTTTCGCAGTTTCACTACTAGTCAGCAAGTAGTTGCTCAGTGTTTGCAGACAAATGAGCATCTTTCTTGCAAACTACTGCTAGCAATGAAATAACAGGGAAGTTATGACCACTTTTATCTTGCAACTGTTGGCAATCTTCAGCAAACAATTGCCTAGATGACTTGCCCATGTAACTGGTGCCTATGTAACTACAGTCACACTAGGGAAAATTATTGGGACTGTGTTTGATGAACTTTTAATTTCATTGCCTTTGAAATCTTTCTTTCAAAGTCAGATCTGCAACCATTTACAGTCAGTTGCTGTCTTTAAAGCAACTTTAGATGCTGAGATGTTGCTATCAATATGCAATTACATGGGGTCAATTTGACAATTACATCCAACCTATTTGTGATAAATCCGAAAGCCGCAAATCTGTTGCCATCTACATACACAGAATTTCAATTAAAAAGAACTACAACTATTTTAATGTCTCCATATTTAGAATCCTGCCAGAACCTCACAGGTTTGGAACAGAAATTTAAATTTAAAAAGTCCCCACAAATAGTGCAGTACTTCCTGCACAGAAAAGTACTGGCATAGGACTTTGACAACCTTGCTTTCTTATAGGAACATAACCAGAATGCATTGAATTGGTAACCAGTTGATTTAAGTTCTATTGCAAAGATATCAGTGGATATCAGAGTGACTCAGATTGATTGCAACATTTTGGCAATCAATATGGTTTTATAAATTTAATGTCTGTTGCAAATCTGTGCAATCGCCTTGCAGTAGAATGTTTTTAACAGAACATTTTGAAAATGGCTGTCGAATGCAAAAAAGTGAAAGCAATCCCCCGCAATAAAATATCTTTCATAAGTTGAAGTCTTATTTTTACTCTAGTGTGACTGAGCCATAAAGCAAGTGAGTTATTTATATGTGATGTGACACATAATGTATTAACTGGTAGTGTTGGCTCTTTATGTAGATACAACAAATAAACAAGAATGTATTTGTTGTTTGAAATTTGTATCATTCAATTGCCAATATTAGAAATAATAAAACGGTTACATCATGTGAATTCAGTTTGACTGTATCGTCATCCCACGTCTGACTGCCATTTATTAGGATGCATGTCACGGTTTAATGGTCCCAAGCATAGCTAAGAAATCAATAAGTGTTGATCCAGTTTATTAAAGTTTACGTTTTTTATTGTGTTCTTTTCCTCAGCAATATATGAACAGTCATGTGAGGCATACAAACACAAAGGCAACGTGTCAGGGCATTACTATATAGACGTGGATGGCAGCGGACCAATCAAACCCCAGCTGATTTATTGTAACATGACAGGTATGGTACACAAACGTATTCTGTTTCCTTTTAAAGAAAATGCGCATTGTTTTTGTTTGTTTCTTTAGTTTGAAAGATTGTTTGGCTGCCAGCGTAACTATGTGCACACCTTCTCTTGGTCTTTTCACCCTGCCTGTCTCTCCACCAGAGGATAAGACGTGGATGGTGATTCAGCACAATAACACAGAGCTGACCAGAGTTCAGTCCTCCGCTGAGAGAAACCAACATTTTGCCTACTTTGACTATTCCTCTGAAGAGGAGCAATTAGTGGCTGTCATCAGCCAATCAGAGCACTGCGAGCAGGAGCTGTCCTATCACTGCAGGAAGTCCCGCCTCTCCAACACACTTGGTAACATCTGGAGAAATGTGTTAAATTTATCAACTTTTAGATATTCAGAAGAAGGGAGGTGGTGTGAACTGCTGATGTATTTAATTTAGTAAGAAATTAGAAATCATATTACAATACTGCTGCACATTTGTTACTGTTTTTGCAACACAAATTAAGTGGATTTGTTTGGTTTTATAATAAAGATTTAACTATCCATCTATCCATCCATCGATTCTCTTCTAACATAGGGCGAGAGGCGTGGTACACCCTGGACACATTCACACCTATGGCCAATTTTAGAATCACCAGTAGAATCACCACTGACTGCACTGACTGACTGAGTGCTAATCACTGTGCCAAAGATAAAAATGAAATGATAAAAAATAAAAAGTAAACGAATTAAAACGGATGAATGATAAATTCTCTACTGGGGATGTTTCATCATTATCTTTATAGGAATCACCGTCTTCATACCATTTCAAAATGACTGTGAAATTGATTGCATTTGCAGTCTAACTCTTCCCTGTAGTGAAAAATAAATTAACGCTTAATCTGTGTGTGTGTGTGTGTGTGCTCAAGAGGGTGCTCCTTTCAGCTGGTGGGTGGGAGGCGCCGGACCAGGTCAGAGCCAGACATCTTGGGGTGGAGCCCTGACCGGTACCCAGCAGTGTGGTTGCAGTCTGCAGGACAGCTGTCTGGATCCAAGTCACGACTGCAACTGTGATGCCGACTACGACCAATGGTACTGTACTTTGGAACTAATGTGAACTATTATGGTATCACTCCAGGCTGTAAGTTCTATTTAAATCTGGGTTTTTGATGCTTTGTGTTTTAAAAGAGAATAGCTTTTGTTACCATATCATGGAAAGCGGGCAGAGTGTGTCACTGCAATTTGAAAACACATGCATGTCTCTGAGATTCTTTTACAAACTGATTTGGTTGCTTCCCATGACATCCTGCCACACTGAACAGCAAAGAGCCATAAAACAACAAATCCCAAGATATTTAAACGTCTCTCCCTTTTTGTTATCCACTCCTTTTTTATTCAAATCCTTTTATCCATCCTGTAAGCAATTCTGTATTTAGGTCACCTTCTCCAATCCTGTGACCAGTTCTGCAGTTAGACCCATGTTGTAACCAATCCTGCTGCTGCCTGCATAGCCAAAGGTCCTTCATTCTATTATCTCTTAGCCTAAATCTGTACTGGGGAACTCTATTTTTATAGACTCTTCTCCTGCCATCAATATCTCATCAGATGCACGGGCGCTGGATGCCGCCTAAAGTCCCAGATTTATTTTTTGACTACATTTCACAGCAACAAAGCAGACTGCTGGAATTTGAAGCACCACAGAGCCGAGCTCGTGTGGTGAATGTACAGATTAATCACTCGACCTGCGTTCGTTCAGAGACGGTTTTCACAAGACATTGTTTCAGACATGTTGTGTCTGCTTTTCTCAACATCCACCAGTGAGCCTCTGAGAGCAGACAAGCGCAGTCGAGAAATGAGGAGTTACTAATCTAAATACGGCCTGTCCTATTTTTTCAGACACAGTTTTGTTTGAGTTTTAATGGTGACAAGTTTTACTTTTGCATGCATGATTATTCAGCTTTCTAATACCGATGCTTTCTCACCTTCCACACTCTCGTCCTATTCTTTCTTGCATTTCTTTGCCTTTTATGCAACCCTCCTCCTCTGTCCCCTCTTGTTTTTCTCATCTTCCCTCTGCTGTCTCTTCTTTTCATCCTTGTACCTCAGGACTGAGGACTCAGGCCTGCTTACCCATAAGGAGACCCTCCCAGTAAGGTCTCTGGTGCTGGGAGACATCCATCGGCCTGGGTCAGAGGCTGCCTATAGGGTCGGACCGCTACGTTGTCATGGAGACAGTAAATCCATTTAAATTGGTTATGGTTTAGCACAATGGGGGATGATGTTAAATATTGAGACCTCAGTTTTCTCCTTGTGAATATCATACATATTGATGATGTTTTGATGGAGTACTCAAGAAGTAGGTTTTATTCAACCACAGCGTGAAGAGAATTCAAGTAATTAGTGTCCAATCACCCACCATTTAACTTGTTAATGGGAAAAGAGTCTGCGCAAGCTAATTAGTAGCTAAAATATGACTTTATTTTTGCTCTTTAATAACAACTAACACAAAGATATATAGCAAACTAATGTAAGTGATAGATTTTACCTTGTGTTAATTGCTTCTAATTTTACCACTTAGTTTAATGACTACATAAATAAATGGCTTGCTAGATAAATCAGCCTAAATGAGATAGCATAGCTGGAGTTATGCCTTTATTCTTAGTTAATTAGCTGAACAGTTGGTTCATTTGTTTACCATGCGATTTTCATTATATAGCCATCATAATGAGTTTTCTTTTAATAAGCTTTGTTCCAAAGTGATATATCAAGTTCTTATAAGAAAGTTTTACATCCCTTTTTTATGAGCAAACATAAAGATATGGTATGACACATTTAAGAAGTGATTTTCTTTTTCTTTGCAGAGAACTTCTGGAATGCTGCATTTTTTGATAAGGAGACATCCTACCTTCACTTCCCCACCTTTCAGGGAGAGTTGAATGCAGACATCTCTTTCCTGTTTAAAACGACATCGTCCTCTGGGGTTTTCCTGGAGAATTTGGGCATCAAGGACTTTATCAGGATAGAACTCAGCTGTAAGTGAGAACTTAATGTCCTGGATAATTGTTATCGAATGCTCAATGCTTTCTTGATTTATTCTAAATAACTGATAATGACAGTTTATGAGGGATTATTGCATTTCTGCTTCTATTTTGAGATTAACTGTGCAGTTTGTTTCACATTAACTTGGCAGAGGGGAAGAGTTTCTCAGTGTTTACAAATGTTTTTATTTGTTCAGACACTGCTAACTTCAGCCTCTAGCCACAGATGCCTAGAGACTGCTGAGTGACTCCCTGGCAACTGCCCCTCGCTAGAGAAAATAAGTCGACTAAAATCCTCCTTAAATTGTTTGCAAGAAGATTGCGACAGTCTCCTGTAGTTTCCAGTTTGTGTCAAAAGTTTTCAGGTCGTACTAATGCTCAGCTCTTAGTTTATAGAGCAAACGTGCATAGAAGTCAGTAGCCGCATGCAAACTACAGGCTGCCAATTATGATGATTACATTGTCCCATGTTTTTGTTGATCTTCTTGCAGTTGACAGTCCAGTCAAGGCAAATAACAAAAATCACAGCAGCAGTTCCTCAAAAGCCTACTACAGTACAGGAGCTGGCTAAAAAAATATCTGTTCGTATATATCAGGAAGTTCCAACTAATTGGCCTGTAATTGCAATATTTTTCCACCCAACTGAATAAAAAAAATCTGAAAATTAAAATTAGATTACAGAGTGATTCCCAGTGAGCCTAGAAATGTATTACTGAACATTAGAATTATCATTACTTTTGATTTCAAAATAGGCTTGGTTGTAACAGTCTCAGCACACATGCAATTTCCCACACACAGATACACACAGGAACAAACAGATGTGAGTCTTTTTTTTTCCTGCCCTCGGCTGGTCTCTAAATCATCTCAGATCTGCGTCCAGCTGTCTGTCCATGCTGCCAACAGATGGGCCGGTGGGAGGAAGTCACTTCACACTTCTGCCAACATATGATGATGGACGAACATGACTGACTAATGGGTTTGTTGAAAGACGGCGCAGTCTGCAGCCAGACTGCAGGGAGAAAAAAGTCTATTAAAAATATCACTGAAAAAAGCCACAAAAGAGTTTGATACACTTTAGTTGCTAATAGAAAAAACATGAGTAAAAAAAGAGATTTCTTGCAAGTCAAAGCTTGTTTTCTCAACTGTGTTTGGATTTTTCTTTCTTTCCTCTTTTTGAAAACAAAGCAAGAATCTGACTCCTTGCAGTCATTCTACTCTGCCCACATGCTTAACTAATACAGTTTGAAATTAGTGTAATTATTTGATTTGGCAATAATTTAATTAAAAAAAAAAAAACATAGCATGCATGTGCTCTTAAGTTCATTTTTCCAGTTACAGCAATATCAGACGACTCTGGCACCATCTGATCTACATTAGCTTTAGATTTGAATATACGTACACTATCATGTGCTTTATACTGATTTAAGCCAGAGCTTCATCCTCCCGCTCCAACTACTACCAGCTTTGCCTTTACTGGACAGCTAACAATGAGAAGATGACAGTAAGCATTGGGCGTATCAGACCGGAAATGAAGCATGGTCTTGCACTGCCACTTATCATACACTGGCTCTACATTTTGTGCAGTTTTTGTCATCCATAAATAAATGATCAATGATAAACCTCTTAACTTCTTAAGCCTTAACTTCAAGAGGGTCATCAGCTTTGGACACAGTGTGATTATGGACTGATTCTTTGGAGAATCGTGGTTTGCAGTGAAAATAAGCACCCTTTGATCATTTTCAATGAAGATTTCCGTGAATCAGATGTGGTCTGCTGATGTGAAGGCTTCTTCACCCAATCTTTGTTTTTAAGGCTTTTATATGATCTTTTTTATCTGTGAATAATCCTCTTCAGCTTCTACGGAGGTTGTCTTCTCCTTCGATGTGGGGAATGGGCCACTGGATGTACGAGTGAAGACGAGCCTCACGTTGAATGACAGCCGATGGCACAGAGTGCAAGCTGAGCGAAATGTGAAGGAAGCATCGCTGCGTGTCGATAATTTCCCCGCCGCCACGCACGAAGCTCCCACTGACGGACTCATGCATCTGCAGCTAAACAGCCAGTTATTTATAGGTGAGGAGCAAAAGTTGACTTTTTTTTCAAATATTTAGGGTTTAAGAAACCTGAGGAACATTTAAAGTGAGACCATGTCAAAGGGATTTTTAGAATTTAAGGTTATCAAGATTAGGCACTTTGTTAAGAAAAATATTGTCTCGATTTGAATTTGATGGCAGCAACGCATCTCAAAAG
This sequence comes from Neolamprologus brichardi, assembly GCF_056152115.1. NCBI lineage: Eukaryota > Metazoa > Chordata > Actinopteri > Cichliformes > Cichlidae > Neolamprologus > Neolamprologus brichardi. The sequence goes on along the minus strand of NC_142120.1, from coordinate 30,328,171 downwards.
TCTCAAAAGGCCAGAAGGGGTTAAACTAAAAAGAAACAGCTGACAATAGCTCAGCAACAGGAGTGGAGATTTAAAAAAAGCAACTTAGAGAGGCAGAATTTCTCAGCAGCAAAGGTGGGCAGATGGAACAACTTTAGAATAATGCCTCAAACTGTAAAGTTGTGAATACTTCTCAACAACATCTGTAGTACATAATATCATCAAAACAGAATCTAGAGAAATGTGTGTGCAAGGGACAAGGCTGAAGAGGCTGAGTGCTGACTGGCTGCATGCAGTTGCAGTTAAAGATGTTTAGAGCACGACATAAAAAAACAGGACTGTTAGCTGCTAGAATACAATATCAGACAAAAACATGACACTGTTCCTTTCCCACAATTCCAGGAGCTGGTCTCCTCAGGCTGAATTTTAAAGAGGATGCTGCCATCAAATTCAAAATGAGCTCAAATGGGATTTTTCTTAAAATTATGTTTTTCACTTTAAACATTTGTTTAAAATGTTTTCTGTGTTATGTTTTGAATAAAATATGGGTTAATGAGATTTGCAAACCATCATTCTGTTTTTTATTTATATTTTACACAGTGTTACACAGAATTGGATATGTACAAACACGCATGCAAATGTGCCCACATGCAAAGACAACCTGATCAAAACAGAATTTAATTCTTGCAGTTTCTACCCAACCACATGAGTCCCACATGGACACCTGTTGGAGGGGGTCGTACTGATTATCTGCATAGTGTATGTAAAATAAGAGCAAACCTTACTGTTAGAGTCCAATCCAGTTGGTTTTTACGTATTTGGAAAGTTGTGAGGAGTGATTAGAAGAGCTGATGATTTTGACTTTACCAAGAAAGAATTCTGCTATACTGTATGCAGGATGTGCTGAATTCAGTTTTTCTAAACAGTAATTACTCTGGATAAGTAATGTCCGTTTGTGTGTGCTGAGAAAGTGTAATGTTTGGTGTGTGCGATTATAACCATCACAAACCAACTGTGCATTCTGCTAGGAAAATGGGAAGTAAGTGCTGCCAGTTATTAAAATTTGCAAAAAATACCTAGAAATATAGTAAATACACCAAAATTACTACATTTCTAATGAGCTTGAAACTCAATATTTGGCACGACCACTTTTATTCATCAGCATAGTCTGAACTACCCTAGACAAACTTTCTTGTAATTGTCTTCAAAGCTTGTCTTTAGATGTTGGCTGCTTTTTCTTCTGTTCATTGTCATGAGGTCCCACACTGCTTTTGTCAATTTTGACAAAATCTCAAACACCACTGTAGTAAAGTAAGTATCTAATTTAATTGAAATTGGTTCTTTGCTAAGTTGCAAAGAGATGACACTTACTCATTCTTTCTGTTAGTTGCATTTTTTATGGTTGAATAAGTCATGACTCAGTGTAAGTGGCTAAACGAAAAACAAACTGAAAAAATATTGATGTGAAAATGGTCATAAGCGAGGACTGGACTGAGAATGTGTGAAAAAGCAACCAATATACAAAGAAAAACTTTGGAACCCTTCAGATAGTCTATTCTATTGATCAAGACCACTTACAAAATTTCCATGAAAGCCTGGCTTATTTGAAACAATTTATCTATAGTACTGTAGAAGATCAATAATACTAGGTGTAAGAGTTTTACAAGCACAAAAGAAATGACATTTTTTTAACCTGGATATAGGAGTCTGTGAGGAGGTTGGCTTCTACAGACACCTCCATGATGCATCAGTGCAGGAAATTGGATACCAAAAGAGACAGGTGAAATACCTAAAAGATACAGCCTTCTGCAAAAGAGTGTGAAGTCTCTGAAATTTCAATCATTTCCTGTTTTCACTTTTTCACTTTCCTCTTATATTTTTTCTGAGCTGTGGCTCCAATAATTGAGATATATCATTATTATTCCCAGAGTTTAAGTTCACCACATCTGTTAGACAGCTGAAGATGTTTTAGACATCACTGACAAAAGCAGTGTTACATGGAAAGTAAAACGAAACAAAGAGCCAAAATGGAAACCTGTGCAGTAATGCTGACTAGTTAAGTTTAAAGGAATAAAGCAACTGTCATAGCCCTAGTGAGTTAAAAGCCATGGTATGGGGATACAGGGTTGTGAGTTCAACTTCACTATCTGAAAGCTGTCCGACAAACTGAAGATCTCAGAAAGCAACACACTGTGCTGCAATCTAAAGAAACAGCTAAGAAACAAAGTCATTGGCATCAATTATCATGGAGAGGGTTACTAAAACCATTTCTAGGCCTTTGGAGCTCCACAGTAAAAATCACAAAGATCTACAAATGAAAAAACCTGGAACAGTGGTGAACTTTCTCCAGACCCACCAAAATTACTACAAGTAATCGACAATTCATGTAGGAGGTCCCAAAAGAAGTCAGAATAACATCTACAGAACTGCAGGTCTCACTTGCCTCAGTTAAGGTCATCAGTAAGAAAGAGAATGAACAAAAATGGCATCCATAGGAGAGTTCCAAGGCAAAAACATCTGCTGACCAAAAAGAATCCAAACATTCAAAAAACACCTTGATCTCCAAGACTTTGGGGAAAATACTCTGTGGACTGACAACACAAAAGATTTGTGTCTTGTTACATCTGCCGTAAAACTAGTACAGCGTTTGATAAAAAGAACATCATAGCAACAATCAAACATTGTATAACAAAGTATACAATTACTCTGCCTAGTATACACTAAGCTAGCCCTAGACACTAGCCCACTAACAAGCTAGCCCTAGACACTAGCCCACTAACAAGCTAGCTCTAGATACTAGACCAGTGTCTAGGGCTGCTTTGCTTCTTCGGGGCCTGGACAACTTGCCCTAATTGATGAAATTATGAATCTTGATGGAAAATGTTTGACTATCAGTTCATCCCCTGATGCTTGAGCACACTCAGGTTATGTGCTGTTATGATCTGAAACATAGCAGCAAGTCCACCTCTGAATGGCTAATAAGAATGAAGGTTTTGAAAGCCCAGTCAAAGTTTGGACTAAAATCCAATTAAGATGCTTAGGCATGAATTTAAACACTTTAAACAGACTTTAAACAGGCCACTGATGCTGGAAAACACTCCAATGAGGCTGAATTAAAAACAATTCTGCAAAGAAGAGTGAGCCAAAATTCCTCCACAGGGAAGTGAAAGACTCATAGTCAGTTATCGCAAACACTTGACTGCTGTTCTGTACCTCATATACAGAAGCAAAGTTTGGGGGCTTTCATTGAAAATACCTTCCCTGTTCTTCAGCCTCCCTCTTGGGACAGCCAGAGGCAACTGGTAGGTGACCCATGGGACCTAAATGTTAAATTCGAATACATCCTGAGAAGAAACCAAAACCAAACAGATGTATTGTCTGACTTTCATCATTACCCACTCTGTGGCCGTGTAACCAAACGTCGGTTAGTTTCCACTGAAACACAAATGAAAATGGGTCACACTTTTAAAGTTACATTTAAATTCAAATGGCAAATGAAGCTATGTGATGTTGTTTTTAACGAACATTACCAAAACAACAGGAAACATTGACGCTGTCATTTGGTCTTCTAGTGAGTGTTTATACTACCAGGGGAGTGTTTGTGGGACTGAATCAAAATAAATCACTTGTGTTCAATGAAGGAGCATGTCGCCTGGTGTGACAATGCAGCTCTGTGTATTTTGAGGCATTAGCAGAGCTCAGCAGCACAGGGGAATGAGCGATATCAGACTTTGGCTACATGCGTATACTTATTACCGTTTTTTCTTTTCATGAGATTTGTAAGAAGCAGCTTTATCCTTTAGAGGAGATAAACCTAACTGTATGAGCGACACTTACTCTTTTAAAAAATGTAATATTGCCTCTTTATCATTACAGTTTATACTGACTGAGCTTTCTTTTATTAAATCAATAGCTTTTGGTCATTTTTAGGAGATGTTGCATACATTTTCCCACCATTTTACTCTTAAATTCACCACTTCCCTCCATCTGTTCCAAACACATCCAGATGCCTACACATTAATCTATCTGAACTGTGCTTGAAAATCAGTCTTGTTCTGTAAGGCTTCGGCTTTGTTCAAATAACATTGGTTCATTTATTTTTGTAGGTATTACATTTTTTGAAGAGAAACAAAATCACTGAACAAAGTGTGATGAGACTGAGAGGCTGCAGAGAGATTGAAGTGGGAATTGAGTTGCTGGTAGTGTTAAGCTAATAATCCGCTCTGAACAGCTAAAAAAGAAACGAACATCAGTCGTTTTCTTTACTTGGGCGGGATTTACCGGCAACACATGGGGACTCATTTGTTTGAACAGAAATGTGATTAAAAGGATTTTGAAGGACAATACTTTTAAGAAGGTGTTTTTGTCTGTCTTGACTCTGTTTTCAGTAAAACGTCAGTGTTTGGGTGCCTTTGCGCTCTTTCTGCAGCTTTATTGTTAATCCAGTGTTCACAGCACGCCCTCTGTGGAATCATAACTCACAGTACTGCAAAGACATCTGTATTATTATGAATAATGGATCTCATTTGTAATACATAAAATTGTGTAACAAGAAATTATGTTAAATAAATAAACCTTAATATTTCCTTGTTTTTCCGCTTGCAGTTTATAAACAATACAATACAGTCAATTCAGCAAAATTAAGCATGGGTTATGTTTTGCATTATTGTTACTTGGCCTAGGATGTAGCTACATTAATCAATGCTTTAATAAATCATAGGTGAGCGTACTGGTACACGGCACATCTGACTTTAATGGCGCATACTGCTTTGGTGAAGGAGTATCGGGCTATTAAATCCCTGTAGCTTGATAATGAAGTGTTCATAACCCTGTTGGCCATGGTTGTGTAATAGTTTTTTTGTTTTCTGGTTGATTCTTTTAAGGCTATACAGAGGAAGGCAGCTTTGTATTTATATGGCAGATAATCAGTAAATTCACAGGACTTAAAGCTCGAAATATTTCTGTGTCTGAATTATACAGATGAGAACATAATTATGAGCCCCCCCTACGTCTTTTTAAAAAAAAAAATCCCAAATGCTGTTAAACCAAGCAAAGGAAACTTCAAATCCACCATCTGGCATGGGCCTTTCTGCGTGGAGTTTATATGTTCTCCCCGTGCCTGTGTGGGTACTCATGACACAGTCCCTTATAGATGGATGGCTAAAAAATCACCAGGGTAAAAATGATCAGTCCCCCTTCCTTCCTGCCATTCCATTTAAAATTCACTGTGGTTACACTGTGCACACTTTTTTTGCGTTCCATATAATAATATTTCCACATATAGTAAAACCAACGTGTGCAGCAACCAGACAACATGAAATGTGCACAGTTTGGCACCAAGTGCAGGTGGAAGACTGGATGAAGTAGATAAATTCTCTTAATGCTCAGGACCTTAAGAAGGCCCTGATTGTGATTCCACCACCTGGCTGAGGCCTTTCTGTGTGGAGTTTGCATGCTCTCCCTGTGTCTGGGTGCTCCTGCTTCCTACCACAGTCCAAAGACGTGAATCTACATTTCCCAAAGATGTGATGGTTGTCTGTCTCTTTGTATTAGCCCTGCGACAGACTGGCGACCTGTCCAGCGTGTATCCTGCCTCTCGCCCTATGGTAGCTGGGATAGACTTCAGCCCCCCCTCAAACATGACAAGGATAAGCACCAGAAAATGGATATGCATTTATTGTGTAAAGCAGAAACTTCAGGAAATCAGTAGACTTTTCTTTTCCAAAGCTACAGTATATATATTGTGAGGCTTTTTTTCACATGCCCAGCCGTGCTGAATTAGGTCAAAACTCTGCAAAATGACCATCTTGCAAAGCCTCAGCAGCTCGCTTTAGTCAGCTCACAGCCAGTATTCTAGCGGAGTGTTGATATGGCAGTATGCTCCGGGGTCTTTCGCTCCATCTGCCAATCTTCTTCCAAGATGGGAAAGTCTGTCTGTGCTTTTAGCTGCGAGGCGCTTCTCTTCAGCCTTGATCAAAGCTGGTCTTCTTGGGATTATGTTTGTTGCTGTAACTAACTGCTGAGGTTGCTATCTCAGCATCTGCTTTGTGCACCTGCATGTGCTACCACCGGGAGCATCCTTTCTTTGGGCAGCTGCTGAAGATGGGTTTGAATCCTCCACCCAAAACATTGTACCCAAGGCGTGTTGCTCTTTCCCCCAAGAGTGAAAATTTGCAGGACTAGGCAAACCATCATAGGCTGCTTCGATCAGGAAGCTCACTTGGTAAAAATCAGCCTGCAATGCGTTTTGTGCTACATTAAAAACTTTCCCCTCCATTTATTAAATGTCTGCAGCCATTCAAAAGCAGTAGGACACAAAGGTGGAAAAATACACAGCCTCTGATTTTAGCAGTGCCGTTCCAAAGCATTAAGCATTGCAGCATTGAATATTAAGCATTGTAGTTCACTGTTCTTACTATTCTTTTAACAGCAGTACTGTGTGCCATTGCTTTAAACATATACTGCTTAACAAATTTATTAGAGAACCACCCAATGCATAGTTTGTATCACAACTACCCTAAATAAACAGTACTGGTAATTACCAAAATCATTTTTTCAATGTTATTATTTTGTTTGTTATCATCTGTTATGGTTAGTCCACCAGTATGTGCAAGCTCTTTAATCAAAATTATTATTTTTAATGCTACAATATAATCATTGTTGTCATTCATGAAAGAAAAGAGACAGAGGAAATATGTTCATTATTATTATTATTATTATGTTTATTATCTTCTGAAAAAGTTGCCAAATTGCAGTTATTCACTTGCATTAATAAACAGAACAATTAGTTTTAGTCCTTGATTAATTTCCGACTTCCAGGCTCAGATTGGAACCTGCAATTCAATTTTTCAATTAAAAAAATAAATAAATTTTTAGTTTTAAACAAGTTTTCTTTTGACAGATTTCTAAATTATTTGTGTTTCCTTGTTCTTCTCACAGATAGTCTAATACATTTGTTAAGCATTGCATAATTTCTCCAGAAGCAACCTCTCAGTTTTTGAGCTGTTGAAACCTGTGATTGTCTCAGCTGTACAGTGAGGAGACCGGTGATTGGATGAGAGTGAAATTATTAGTCACATCATTTCATCTGATTTATAATTCACTTCAGCCAGCCCTTTTACACTTACAGCACGTACGAATGACCTAACAAGACCACTCTGAGCTTGTTGTTACACTGGAGTTAAAACAGGGATCTGAATTATTCACCATAAAGTGGGAAAGTAAAACTGCTTAAATGGCTGAAATTCATGTTGTCATGCAAGGCTTTTCCTTTCACTCCTACAGGACTTCTTCCTCTGGCAGCGTGTGTCCTTTGTTTCTTCCCTTGGTCAGAGGTGGCATCCCTCAGGACCCCGTCCTTGTTCTTTTTGTGCACTGTGATCTCTTCCTTTCTTAACAGTCACAACCAGTACTTTCTAGAATCATGGTGTAGATTTGGCTTTTTAAATCATCATTAAGCAGGAGTTTTCCTTTCTCTGTATTTCATTCTTTGTAGTCAAGCTTATCTTCACAGAACATGTTAAAAGACGTTAATTAATTTTCCTGCCAAGTGTGCTCATAATGTGTAGGCGTTTTATAACTTTTGTTGCAGAAGGAAGCAAGAGCCACACAGAGGTTATCGATTTTGTGGTATGACAAGCCTCTTTGGCTGAACATTGACTGTGACAGTAATAACCTGCCAATAACTGTCTATGAAAACAATAATAACTGTCAGGAATGGATGCAGCCAGCTTGGAACTGTAATTTTGCCCAGACCCTGTGTGAACTGCCTATATTCGAATGTTAATAGGAAAATAAAAGGAAGCAGGGATTCGTCCGCACACACCAGATGGCTCAACAGCCAAGTAGTTAGTCCAACAGCGAGGACCAGTTTTTGGCTGTGTGACTGTGTCTGCCCTGCAGTGCAGACATGGTCTTGTGCCACAGTGGCAACTTATGGCTGTCAATCATAATTTACTGCTGAGAAGTATGAAAAACTATAGATCTGCAGTCTATAGGAACTAGATTGTACTGCATAGAACTTTCATTAAGAGGTTTGAGTCTGAGTAGGCAGAAAAAGAGCAATGGTGTATCAAGTGTTATTTCTTTCCTGGCAGGAGGCACTGCATCCAGACAGAAAGGCTTTTTGGGCTGTATCCGCTCTCTGCAGCTGAATGGCGTCACTTTGGACCTGGAGAAGAGAGCTAAGATCACGCCTGGAGTCCTACCTGGATGCCCAGGCCACTGCAGCAGCTATGGCTCGCTGTGCCAGAATGAGGGTCGCTGTGAGGAAAAAGCCAACGGTTTCTCCTGCGACTGTGGACAGTCGGCCTACACTGGAGCCTTCTGCCACAAAGGTACAGACACATAGACTCAATTCATTGATGTTCTTTGTACAGACTGTTTATAAAAGACTTCTTGGCCTGAAAACCTAATGGCCAACCTGCCTTCTTTCATCATTTTTATTTGTATGTACGCCTGTGAGAAAACTGTGCTATGGACAGTGTTGGTCAAGTTACTTGAAAAAAGTAATCAGTAACTAATTACTGATTACTTCCCCCAAAAAGTAATCTGGTTACTTTACTGATTACTTATTTTCAAAAGTAATTAATTACTTAGTTACTTAGTTACTTTTTAAAAACACAATTTACAACCTGAATAGGTGATAAAGTGATAGATCTTTCAGCCCAATTCTACTTTTTCTGCATAATCCATCATACAAAATGTAATCAAATGTAAAAGTCCCTTTTTAAAACTTGTTTTATTAGTTTTAATCTTTTAACTTTATGCATCAAGCAAAAATTATATGTAACATTCACTGACTGGAAGAAATTTGTTTAACATTTAAACCTATTTTCTTTTACATTCCAGCACTTAAAATAAAATATTTTTTGTGTTTACGCTCAGTCTTTCAAATAGATCCAAGTGAAACACAGCAGAAAATAAATAACATCAAAGACTAGCGGTCCTGTTGCTCTATTTTCACCTGTAAAGCAGGAGTGGGGTAGGCGGAGGTTTATCCTGGTGCAGGTGTGCCGCAGCGGTCAGTTGAAGAATCCGCGAGTTTCTCTGTGAGTTTCACATTGCGTGGTAGTGCACTCGGTGCTTGCTTGGAAGTTAATGGGTTTCCTTCCCACGCAGTGAACAGCGGACGCTAATGTTTTTGTCACTTTTTATGGAATCAAACTCAAAATAAGGTCAGTACTTCCACGCTTTAAACGCTGCACACTCATACTCTCTCCCGCACTCGATATATTATCCATTGTTGATCTGCACACAGCTGTTGTCACGAACGTCGCACTCGCTTACGTCATTGTCATGAGACACTCGCAAGAAAATAACGGTTTTAGTAACGCAGTAACGCAGTGTGCTTACGGGAAAATAACAGTAATCTAATTACCGTTTTTGGAATAGTAATCCCTTACTTTACTCGTTACTCGAAAAAAGTAATCAGATTACACACGTTACTGCCCATCTCTGGCTATGGATCACTTGATTTATGAGCTCAGTAAACACTGTATCACTTTATTGTCTTAATACCTTCTTTCAAGTCTTATAAAATACAGTATGATAATTATTTCATACATCATGGTATCCATTCGAGTCAAAAAAAGAAAAAGAAGAAGAGAGCAAGATCTGCTTTCGAGCTGGCCTACTTTTTGACTGATATAACACCTCTGTAGCAGTGCGTAGTGACCCTTGCACCAAGATGGCGACGGTCAAAGTCCTTGACAATTCAAGCTAGGATGTGCACATTCTCTGGCTCTGTGCCTTACTAAATATATTTAAAAACAAATGCAAGGCTTCCTTCTATATTTAACAGATTAAACAAAAAGTATTAATGTGAACTTTATTCATAACTGCAGACCCAGAAATCTCAATATCCAGCAGCCTCCAGACAAGAACGACTAATATTTTAAGATCACAAGCTGCAGCAGCAAACACCTCAGGGAGCCATGGTCTGATATCATAATGAAATTGAAAGGAAATCTCTAGAGTTGAAATTGGCTCCCTCCATATTTTTGTCCCTACTATTGCCTTGACAATTTCATTTTTTTGTGCATAAGAGATGAAAGACTAATTCAGCATAAAATTCATTATAGGTTTGTGTCTAAGAAAGGCAGAGTACACTTTTAGATGCAGGATCTTTCATGAGATAAGGAATGAAAAAGAAATATTAGGGTGGTATTTGATAGCTTGAAGATAGTTATTCTGAAACACAGTTTTGTATTTTACAACCCTGCATAATATTCCTGTAATATTGAGAGACCTAGAAAGTATCTGGTTCTGATCACAGTAAGCTGATTCTGTTCTTTTGGATGTAGTGTTGTCCAACATTTCATCACCTGTCCAAGTGTCGTCTCCTGACTCTCATATGTTTCTCCCACTGAAATGCTACGTCCAGAAAAATAGAATCAGCATTCTGGGATGATTGATATCTTGATTAAGGCTTTAATGGTAACATTTTATAAGTGCAAGAAAATATGTTTAGACACTTTTTCTTTTCTCTTTCTCTGTAATAAATGAACATCTTACATGTATATATTCCTGATGCTTTCATCACATTTTATAACACTTGTACCAACTTTTGAATGACTTTGAAAATCAAGAGTGATTTTCTTCTGTCCTAACAGCAGCTTATTATGTTTTTTTTATGACACTTTATTTTGACAGTTCAGTCTGTGCATCCTATAGAGCTGCTCTCCAAATAAAGGAAAAGAGATTTGCTGGCCAATTTCACACATCAGTCACAGGCATTACATTAGTGAAAGTCTCAGTTACACCAGAAAAGATCAGGATCATGTGTTGTCTTGTTACACTATTCAGGTTAATGAGTTTCACCTTTCCTAAAAGCAGTAGGGTAAGGGCAGCTAATATTAGCCTACAATCTGCTATGGCAGCGTTCAGGGCACGCAGTGGAGAAACACTATATGCAGTGGAAGAGCTAAATGAAAACACAAACTCTGGTATTGGTAATGCTACGTTGCAACTTCTACTAGAGGACACAAACACACTGTCATGGTGTACAAGGTGGACTCACGTGCTGGAATGATGCACACAAGAGAATTTAATATGAACAATGTCCAATGAGTGTATATACAAAGGTGCAGGGCAAAAGGTGAGAGGGGCAGGGCTCTGGTGGAAATCCAGGTGAACACTCTCGTCTCTCTCCAAACAATCCAAACACAAATCCACTCGAACACTCGTCGCTCAGGGAACACCAGGGAAAACAGTCCAGAGGGTCTGCACACAAAGAAACGCTCGTTAGATTCCAAACACACAACTACATGGAAAAATATTTGCTAGACGCTCGACTTTCACTGACGCGATTCTCACAATGATCCAGCGAAGAACAGCCGTTGCTTCCTGGCTTAAATGGCATCCACACTGATGAGGCACAGGTGTTTCCTCCTCTAAGGGCGCGGGCCAAGGGCGTGAACCCATTATGAGTTCCGCCCTGACGAGAGAGCGAGAGAGAGCGAACTAGAGAGATAGAGAGAGAAAAATCAGCTGATCAGTGACCAGCTGATTCTCCAGGCCGTGACACACACTGTCCATACATTTGGACTGCACTTAGTTGTTGTTATAGGGGGTAATTAAAGCGTGTCAGGTCTGACATGCCTGTTAGAGAGAAGGAGCAAACAAGAGAAACTAAATAAAAACTTTTGGAAATTTGATATTTTATTTCGTTTCTCAAGTTTTCCATACAAAAAAATAATAAAAAACTTCAAGAAGGGGAGTGGAATAGAGCAGGTGTTAATTTGTGTGAGGCAAAGCACCCATCTTAACAGTCTGCACCACCAAAGAGGCATTAATATACAATATTATGCAAACAATCTCAACCTGCATTTCTTTATATACTGCTCAAAACACAAACTTAAAGGAAGACTTGGGAAATACATCAAATCTTGGTGGGGGGCAAAAGAAATCATGCCGGATATCAAGCAATGCTTGCCTTGCTTGCCCTGATAAAATGCCACAGGTAAAGTATGTTTTGCTGTTTAAACTGCTGATTAACTCGCAAAGCAACTTGTTGAATTATTCATCAAAAAGTACTTACCTCCTTTGTTGTTCTCTACTTTGCTTTGTCTGGACTGTGTAGGCAGTTTGAGAAGATACTGCAGAATCAGGGAGATCACAGAGAAGACCTTAAGTCAGATATTAAATTACATTTTCAGATACTGCAAAACTCAAAATTTGCTCATTAACATTTAATCAAAGCCGCACTGTTTCTCTAATCTCAACCATTTGCTGCTTCGCTTTATCATATGAAGCTCAAGACGTCAACCATGAATTTTTGCATCCATTTCGTCCACCTGGAGTTTTAAAAAATATTTTCTACTTTCTTCAGTTGATGCTTATCATCAAAACAGAATTTGCAAAGAGCATTAGTTGAATTTAGTCTTTAAACCAGCACATTCAGCTCCGACAGTGACACTTCTCACTAACTTCTTAACTCCCAGAGCTTTCAGCCAGCTTTAAGTCAACAACATCCATCACCTACATCCTGAAGGAGCCCTTTGAACTAAGCAGGAACAGCAGTGGCTTGCCTTCATCCATCTACTCAGATATCACACTAAGAGGAGAAAACATCTCCCTGAGCTTCAGTACCAATCAGAGTCCTGCTCTTCTGCTCTATGTCAGCTCGTTCTACAGAGAGTACCTGATCCTGCTCATCAACAAAAATGGTGAGGACTCTTAAATGGCATTTTCTCTTGGCTGTCTTTTGTTGATAAATGATTGTGTCTTTTTAATTCTGCAACCTATTTTCTCATCGCATTGTTCCTGCAATTTGTTGAATTAAGCCTCTCCTCTCTCCTTTGCTTTCTCCTCCCTCTGTGTCTGTCCTATGCTGCTTTTTTCCAACAGAGCCTGACTAGTCGGGTTGGGTTTGAAAAAAATATTTGGTGCAGATATAATAAAATGATCATTTATTTTTGAGAGGGGGGTCTTTTTTTAATTATTTATTTTTATTTCTTTGTTTTGTTTGTCGTGGTTGTTTTGTCATTGTATTCAAAGTAAGTAAACTGGAATAATATGAAATACCAATCAGATTCAAAACTCCAAAGGGGCTGATTAAACTATTTGGATTTATCGTCTAAGCCACTGAAAATATCCTTTTTTGTCACTGTTATGAATAGAATTGTTGTTGCTTTGTAGACACAATATTGAAGCTTTTTAATGACACAAAGAAAGCAAGTTTAAATTAGCTGATCGAGCCAATATCAAGTATCTGAACTCTTGCAGAAGTATCCAATTAAATCCCAGGGAGAGTTTTATTTTGATTGTGCCAAAGCACAAATCAAAGCAATTTCCTTAAGGCCTCTTCTACTGCACAGAGAAAGAATTTCCCAGCTGACTCAGTTACTGAAATCCTGCAAGACACTGCTCCAGCTATAAGTCTTTTTATTATAAATATATGGCTTTATGATAAGGGAATTAATCACTAATAGCCCATACTGAAAAAAGAGTCAAAATGAGAGAAATAGCATAGAGTATCAAATTATATGTGTAGTACTAAAGACATATTATTTCTTATCATTTCTGTTCATCTTATAAGCCTGCAAGAATCTCAGAACATTCAAATTATATCCGCAGCCAAGGGATATAAATGTAACAGTGAAACATGATCAATTTTGTATCATGGAGTTTAATCTTAGATATAAAGTGTTAATTCTTACAGTATTACATGGTTTGTAGACGATCTATTAAAATATTCAGATATGTGGCTTGTTTTCTTCTTTGGTTTTATTAAACAATAGTTTCTTTCATCTACTACCCGAGTTTTTGGCCTAATAACCCCAACCATATAGCAAGCAGGTCTGGCCCGGATCTGGTATCAAGCCGGCACTGCAGGCTGACTTCTGGCATGATACGTATGTCTTTCAGATATGGGCAAGGCCTGGCATAGATGGCATGACATTTCTGGTCGATTGTGGTTTTGGTTTATGTGGCCCAGGCTCTTAGAAAACAGGTCTGGCCCGGATCTGGCATCAAGCTGGCACTTCTGACTGACCGGTGTCATGGCAGGGTGTATGTCAACCAGGTGTGGGCCATGTCTGGCAATGATGGCACTATTTATGTTGCTATTTTCCTATTTTACTTAGAAGACCCAAATGCCATGTTGCAATACTATACTGCTATGGTGGCCAACGTTTCAAATGCAGGTTTGACAGGTTTGTGAGTGTACACTTTATCCAAAACCTAGTGAGGGTTTACTCGCGTTTACTACTTGGTGGCTGTAGCTCAGGAGGTAGAGCAAGTCATCTACTGATCAGAAGGTTAGTGGTTTGATCCCTGGTTCCTCCAGTCTGCATGTCAAGAGTATGCAGTTAGGAAGCACTCAGTTTAGAGAAAGTGGGTGAATGTGGCATGTTGTATAAAACACTTTAAGTAATCCGGGAGACTAGAAAAGCGCTATATAAGAGTCAGTCCATTCACTGTCAGAACAGAGTTTTGTCATGTTATGTTCTGGCACATGTTGTTGTTACATGGCTTGATTAAGGTACATATTAGGCTGACATCTGGGGCCAGAGCGGAAACTGGTCTGGGCCAGCACAGGGCCAGCAGTGTGTCTGCAACTGGCCCGTGGCTGCACACAACTTACAAATGGTCCACATACTGCGAAGAATGACGGCCCTTTGGTGGCCCAGATCAGGTTTGCCAGACGTAGTCCACACATGGGCCAGCACAGGACCACCAGTGCATCTGCAACTGGCCTTGTGCTGGCCCGCGTGTGGGCCACATCTGGCAAACCTGATCTGGGCCATCAAGGGGCCATCATTCTCTGCGGTATGTGGGCCATGTGTAAGCACATTGTGTGGGCCAGATCTGGGCCATACCAATTTTGCTATGTGGATAACATCCTATTAACCATTCAGCATATTGTGAATCAGGTGACCGTAGAACTCGACTCCCGCACATCAACTTGTTTGTTTTCAGGTTTGAGAAAATTTGCAGTTGTTTTGTCTGGCCAGATTATGAGTAGTTAGAGGAGGTGATGCAATGAGAGACCATCAATTTAGTCAGACATCTAACATTTATTATAGCAGTAGAATACAGTCAGATTTAGCTTCTGAGCTCACCACTTCATGCGTTTAAAATAAGGGAAGTCACGAGAAAAAGATTTACAAGTGTGGGCGAGGTGCAGCACTGGCTGCTGTTTCAACCCTTCAACACGATACATAGTAGGAGGGACACTAGCATGTTAGGAGGGGGATTTTGCAGGGATAGGATATGAAGAGAGTGCGGCATGTTGTGCATGTCTGACACAGTGCAGTTAAACTAATTTACTTGAACTTTATCACAGGCTTTGCTCCATTTGTGCCAACTGCAACTGTAACTGCAGACATGTTGAGACCAAAGATCACCATTTAAAGAATAATACGGATTCATAATTTGCATTATTCCATGAATAGATCTACTTTGTTGTTTGTGGTCTTTAGTAACATTATATTTAACACATATCTAACACAGTTCTTGTCATCGTTTGAGAACACTTTGACCAAATGACCACTTTTGACTTTCTGACTGTTTTATTCTGTATCCATTCGACTACAATTGTACTGTTGCTTTGTGTTTGTGAAGACGAGCTGGAACTGAGGTACAAGCTGCACAGCGGCAGAGATCTGGAGACGCTGAGAAGCAGAGTCGTAAACGTGGCTGATGGGCGCCTGCACACAGTGATCGTTAGGAGACTGGCAGATATCGTCTCTGTGCAGGTGAATACAAACACACGGGAGATTTTTCTTACTCTCTCTTACAGGTTTCTGCTGCTTCTGCAGACATAAGCAAGCTGGGCTGTTACCACCAAATGGAATGACACACAGGTTTTTCTTCCCCCAGAACTCCACCAACATTTAAGTCTAAGAGCTAAAGAGTACATTGTTTAATTAATCTGCTGCTCACACTGGTTTAGCCGCTGGTGCTATAAGGAGTCCGCTGGCAGGCTCTGAGTGGAAGGGAAGTATTGTGGGCTGATGCTTGCAGCTATTTCTTTAATTTAAAAACCAACCCTGACCACAAGGATGCTTTCGGAAGTAAAATAAAAATATAATAAATGGCAGATTTCCTCTCTGTAGTCAAGCTATGACAGCCTCTCTGTTTTCTATCGCTCCACTTAAGTCTCAGCATTAGCAAATGTCTTATTGACAAATGAGACTAAAGCCCAAATGTCATTGTTTCCTAGCTTTTTTTTTAAATAGAGAGGATCTCTCTCAGACATGTTTACTTCCTCAGTATTTTCCTGCTCAGGTGCTGTGAATCGCACAGTCACATTTCAGACTGCCTCTCATTAGAATATGCAGATCAGGCTCCAGGATGAACATATAATCCTCACATGTTATGCTTTTTCCTTCACTGTGGCTCACATAGCCATCGTCATTTAAACACTTGACATAAGAGTCTTTGCTTAATGTTGTTTTCAGATTGACCACAATGCCAGAGAGGACTTGAACTTGACATCTGATGTGGAGTTCAACAGCATCAAATCACTCATACTGGGCAGAGTGGAGGGTGAGTGTGGCTCTTAGGACATGCACCAGTACCGGCTCATTTGAATAACAGTACTGAGATGTTTGGCCTCATGTGGCAAAGTGGTGTTCTGGATCCTTGTGCTGTTCTCGGGTCATCATGTTGTCTGGAACAGAGGGAAAGCTGCAGCCCAAGCAACAGCTGTGACTCTGTGAAGCAAATCGAGCTAACATCCATATTCAGTTGGTCACAAATAGAGCACTCTCTTGAAGAGATTAGAAAAGGACAGCACTCTGCGAAAGTCACTGCGATGTAGATGCATCTAAAAGTATGGTAGGTTAAGATAATTGTGTAAATGGCACTAGTGCAGAAGTTCAAAATATACCTGCGTGTTTGTGCAGTTTTATCTGTGGTATCAGGGCGGTGAGTAACACAGTCTTTATATCTGTCTAGCTGAGCCAGGCTTCAGACAGCTGTAATCATAACAACTTCAGAAAAAGGTCCTTCACTTTGTATGGTAATGAGGAGAGAATGAAAATAACAAATTACTTAGAAGATTGGAGTCAGCACCTTCAATTCAGCATAACAACCAAAAAAATCATAAATCTGATCTGCTGTGGGTAGGGTCAAACTAAACCAGGAAGTCAGGAGGTGCCGTTCCCCCTATTCCTCTATGACAGAATGTTGTATTTCAGCATTGCTGCAGTAGTTGCACAGCTGGTTTATCTGCAAGGAGTTCTCATTATGAAAGAAACACTTAAGTGAAATCCCTACGCTGTTTTTGAATAGCATCACTTGGGATTTTTCACTGCTGCTAGAACCTGTGGGCGTTAGAAAGGATTTTATATTGTTAAATTAGAAAATCAGTGTTTCTCAAAATGTAGAGGTAGCACAGGGTAAAAGTGCTGCAACACCTCTTAACCTTTGAATTCAAGTGTTTTCAGTTCAAAAGCTACAGGTGTAAAACATCAAGCTCCTAGTAATGCAGTGTCTTTACAAACATTTGTGAAAGGACTGGTTGTTATAAACAGCTCAATAAGTCTGAGTGCTCTTATAATATGATACCACCACCGAAACAAGTCAGTTTGTCAAAATTCTTCCCTCTACAATTAGCTGTAAGTGCTGTTATTGCAAACTGGAAGCATTTAGAAATCATAGCAACTCAGCCATACAGTGGCAGACCATCTAAAGTAGCAGAACAGGGTCACCCCGTAAATAGTGCGTATTGCTGACTTAATAACTGCAGGGTCCAAACCTCCCCTGGCATTAACATCAGCACAAACAGTGTGCGCCAGGAGCTTCAGGGCATGGGTTTCCATTGCCAAACAGCTTCTGTAGGTGTAATGTTTAGAAGGCTCCGAAACAACCCAGTATCACAGCAAAATGTGTAAATGGCACGACATCCACCATCTCCATTCCACAGTTTGAATCTCCAAAGTGTTAAATGGACATGCATGCAGGAATTGTATTGCTGCATGCAGAAGTTGCACACTAGCGGGGGTGAAAAAAATTTAAAGCCAAGAGGCTGGTAGTGAACAAAAAACATAAAGTGTATTCCAGGCTGCTTAGTCACCAGAAAGCTAGGCGGCTAATGTGTGTAAGAATGTCTATTTAAACACTTTCCCTTGCTTCTGCATCCGTGTCTATTTCATATCTATTTCATGCTTTAGACCGGTGTGTCTATTTTGCCATGATATTGAGTGGCCCAGTACTTTTATTCATTAGCCCTGGCCCTAAAGTACATGAGCCAAGGGATTAGCAACACTTTCTGAAACCAGTTTTGACTCGTACATTTTTTTTTTTTTTGGCAAGATCAGGCCTCTCATTTCACTATTCCCTTATATATCTACGTGTAGGTTTTTTTCTATACTTTTGATGAAATAAGACAATGAGTTGGAGAGGAGGATAAATGGAATGAACATAAAATACATTTGCTTTCTGTGTTGTGTTGTGAATAAAATGTGATTAAATTACATTTTGTTTTAATTGACAATTTGCACAGTGTCCAAATTTTATAAAGCAATTGGGGCTGTATTTTGTTTTTGTCCGGAAGATACTGAACTTCTTCCTGCGCTTGGTTCACAAGTAAGAAACAGATATAAATTGATGCTGTTGCTTTTTTTTTTAGGTCCTCCCTGTTATGTCTTTTTTTTAAATTATTCTTGACCCAGGCTGTGTTAATATGTAACCCCACTGCCCCCATGCTGAGCCAGAGGACTCAGGCAGTCATATCAGTATCAGAAAGGCAGCAAAATAGTTGATATACTGTCGCTCCCTGCCAGCCCTGTCATCCATCAGCCTAACTAATGGACCAAGAAAGAATGGAGAGATTCAGATGCTCACAGAAGGAGACAGAGACAGTGAAAGGAGGTGGAAGTAAAGTTTTTTTCAGTTCATATGCTGTCAGGGTTTGGCTACATAAACACCTTTTGACTCTTTTTAGCATTTTGCACCCAAGGATTATTCATTGTGTAAGATTAGTATCAAAACTTTTGCCACATCAGCTGTAATGTTACTAATACATGTTGAGTTTGAGATGTTCAATTCCACATATTTTAATTTTTTATATATATTTTTATATATATTCTTGTATATTTTTTCTCACAAGAGGAGATGTTGTCTTCTTAATACATTAGGTGGTTAGACTTGTGAGCCTGCATGCTGTGTCAAAGAAATTAGTTTTCTTTCAAATACATCCATCATTCTACCACCACAGCTTTTCCTTTTATTTTTTTCCTGTCCTCAGTCATACCTTGCTGACTCATGCATATATGCACATGACACAAGATACTTAAATCAAAGTCAATTTACGCTGAATTTAAAAACTCAACGCCTGATCAAATATGCAGCTGATAAACTGGCCTCTCCAACCAGGCCACTCTGCAGTGTCCCATTAATGTGGTGAAAAGTTGTTTCTCTCTGGTAATAACTTAGATGACTGCCAGTGATGTGCTGTGTAATCAAATTGCACTGCAGGAATAATTGTGGTTTGTACTGACATTTATAGCTGCTTAAGATGTTATTTAGCACCTGCTGCCACACATAGCGGGGATGTGACTGTATTAGAAAGTAAGACTCACTCCTTAAAGAGGTATGCACATGAGAAATAGGTACGCTTTTTTTATGCTGGGCTGGACCCTGCTTTTGTCTTGAGAACTGTTCATATTGCCATGAAAGAGTCTCACAGTTGCTGAAGATTGTTGACTACACATCCATGATGTGAATCTTTCATTAATCTTAAAGGTGGTCTATTGGATTGAGATCTGGTGACGGTGGAGGTCATTTGAGTGTAGTGAACTTACTGCCCAAGTTTAAGAAACCAGTTTGATGTGGTTTAAGCTTCGTGATATGGTGCATTATTATTTTGGAAGTAACCATTAAAAGGGCACACTGTGGTCACAAAGGGATGGAGACAGTTAGCAAAAGTACTCAGGTTTGCTGTGGTATTTAAATGATGCTCAGCTGCCCAAATATATGACAAGAAAATATTTGCCACACCATCACACCACCAGCAATCTGAACTGTTGATGTAAGGCATGTCGTTTCATGTTGTTACTCCAAACTACGACCCTACCATCTGAATATTGCAGCAGAAATCGAGAATCACACCAGGCAATCTTCTATTGTACAATTTTGGTGAGCCTGTGCAAATTGTAGCTTCTGTTTCCTGTTCTTAGGTGACTGGAGTGGCAGCTTGTGTGGTCTTCTGCTTTTGTAGCCAATTTGCTTCTAAGTTTGACCTGTTGTGCATTGACAGAGCTCTTCTGGATACCTTGCTTGTAACAAGTGGTTATTTGAGTTACCGTTGACTTCCTGTCAGCTTGCAAGAGTCTAGCCATTCTCTTCTCACCTCTGAGGCATTTTCACTCCAGCAAACCACCGCTCACTGGATATGTTCCCTCTTTTTCAGGCCATTCTCTGTAAACCCCAGAAGTGTTACAAATCCCTATAATACCATCAGATCAGCAGAAATACTGAAATACTTAGACCAGCTTCGTCAGGCACCAAGAACCGCGCCACATTCAAAGTCACTTAAATTGCCACTATTTTGTGCAGATGCAGCATGACAGACACAACATAATTTGTGTGGCTTTGATGCTGGATGCTATGATTTATGCCCCATCTCAAAAAACACAGTCACAACCCGCCTTTTGATGCCATGTCAAAAAAGAGAAACATGCAGGATAAAGGCTGGATGATCATTTAAGAAAAAACTAAACATGGAATTAAAACAAGCAGAAACAGACGAGGTGCTATTATTAAGAAAAGGAGTGAGGGTGCGTGAGTGGAGGAGTGAACAGTGCTGAGGTCGAATTATCATGAGACTCAAAACCATGAAACATGTTGAAGAACAGCACTCAAAGGTGTGAGGAAGAGTGGGGTTTATATAGGAAACGCTGGGCTCAGGTGTCTCCAACTAGCCTGATCTGCTATCCTGCCCCACTCATACACTATGCTGGAAGTAGAAAAGAAATAGAGCAGTGACAAAGGCAAGCAGACCATCACAGCCCTTGGACGTTTATTTTTTCTTTAAAGTTTGTTTCACTTTCCCAACCTTTTGATACTGTCATCATATTGCTGTTGATGTGTTCGAAAACTGTATAACTGTATAACTCTGTTAAAGCAATCAAACACTTTGAACATAATGAGTGGTTGTTCGTTGTCGTCAAAGTCGAGGTTTTATTTATCTGCCCCCTTTTCCCTCTCCTTGCTGTGTGTTTCTCCCTCTGGATTCAGAGCCTGATGGATTGGATGCCGAGATGGCCGAGCTGGCCTCGCTTGGGTTCACTGGCTGCCTGTCAGGTGTTCATTTTAACTCCATCAGTCCTCTGAAAGCTGCTCTGCTCCATCCTGACAGCCCTGTTATTGTCACCGGCCCATTGGTACAATCAAGCTGTGGTTCCTCTTCTCCAGCCAACACCTACGCAGCAGAAACAACACACTCCTTATCAGGTACAGGGACCAAAGTCAGCCTCTGTATGCTGTTTATGTATATATTATTGGCCAGCCCCCTCCCATCCACCCACTTTCTTCTGGTGTGGGAATCTGTCTGGTACGCCTTTAATATTATTCTTATGGCTGTTCATTAGACTTTCTTATTGGCTCATTAACCATCCTCCTCAGTAAACAGACAGAGTGATGGCACAGCGACAGATGAGATTAGTCAGACAACTGTAGTGAGGTCCTTTAAGGCTGTGCTGAGACTTACTGAGACGAAACAAGCGCTCTCAGTACTGACTGATGGCTTTCTCAGTAACTCTACCTTCTGTCGCTTTACTTCATATATATATGTATATATACATGTAGAGATATATAGAGATAGAGATAGATGTGTGTATGTTCTTGCCTTCTCATTTTTGCTATGTATTTTTCTCCTCTGCCTCTGTTTGCAGGCCAGCCTGGTTCAGTGGATCCAGGTCAGCCTTTAGTCAACACCATCAGAAGTGACTCCGCTCTAATTGGAGGTAATGCTATTCTTCTCAGCAGGAATAAGAACAAATCAATAGATTATAAAAGTTGAATCAAAACCTTTGGGAAGATGCAGTTCTGTAGAACTGAACACCTTTTTTTGGTTATTCATCAGTTTTTCATGTGACTGTGTTTATGTGGGCTTTCTTTTGCATGTGTGACTCACTGCTGCTTCATCGTACGTATGTGTGCTTGAAGGCAGTTTCTCTCTGTCCTGCACCATGGTTATAGAAACCAAGTTTCTCATTTGCGGGGCAGCTACGATGACAGGTTGTTGTGGACGGCAGACTTTAATCCATTACTTAAGTGCATCTAAACACAGTGTTTGCCTGCAGCCTTGTTTGGCTAGAGATTAAACAAATGTGACAAAGTTAGTTTTAGAGGTGCTGGTGGGCACATTCTTCAACTCTGCAGAAAGCTGCTCTTACCTCCGCCAAGGAGGCTTTGTTTTTGGTAACGCTTGCATGCATGGTGTCATTCTGTCTGTAAGCTTGAAAAGTTTCAAATAAATTGAATAAAACTTTGTCGGGGTGTAAAGTGGGGCCAACTTAACAATCCATTGAAATTTGCCTTACCCATGTTTAGCTATGTTTCCTATGTTTGTGTAATCAAAGTAAACATGTCATGCTACCCTTATGTGATTTTTAACATATGGTTAAAAATTAATTCAATTCAATTCAATTCAATTTTATTTATATAGCGCCAAATCACAACAAAAGTCGCCTCAAGGCAACTTGAGGCGACAAACAATCAATTGTTACACTCCAATTAGAGAGCGACAATTTTTTTTCCAGGTTTTTTAGCACAAGTACACAACATCTGAAACAATTTAACAATTATTTTTCTTTCTTTTTACCTTTCTGTTGTTTTTAGGGGTGATTGCTGTTGTGATTTTTGTCACCCTATCCGCATTGGCAGTGATGGCCAGATTCATATGCAGCAGGAAAGAAACATATCGGAACCAGGAAGTGAAAGCAGCTCAACCGGAAGACAGCAACGAGTTCCCCTTCAGTGGCCAGCCAGATTCTCCGAGCGCTCCCAGTGAAAACCAGAAGGAGTATTTTATTTAGCAGGACTGCTAAATAACCGCTCACTGACCTGACCCTGTACAGATCAGGAGGACTTACTCTCAATGCTTTATAAAATACCACTGAGCTTTTTTTCTTTGTTACCTTTTTTTTTTTTTGTAAATATTGTATAATTTGCTAGAAACACTAGCAAATGTGTTGGACTCCATTTCCCTGGAAGTAATCGATGGTGTCACTTTGATGTACATAATATTTAAAGATGCACAATAAATGGTGATTTGTGTGCTTATTACCCAAATTCTCTGCCATTGTGAAATGCTACGATTAATTTATTAAAAAGAAAAACAGACGATCAAAAGGCAATGGCACATTTATGCTTGATTTATAAAGAAAAAAGAAACACTTTTCTACGAGGATGATGACTTTTATGTAAAAACATCGAGATGTCAGAGCCATAGGATGTTTTAAAAGATGGGAAGATGGACTTTACTGAAAGGAGGATTGATATGTGTGGTTAACATGTGAAACCTCAGCCAAAGCACAGTGCAAGAATCAAACAAAATCCATCTGTTTTAACTTAACATAATTTCAACACCTGCTGTATATATAAATAATAAACTGTCAGTCAGACCAAAGCTTTACGTCAACCCTTTGTCACCGAGTTGGTCGGAAAGCTTTTATGCTACTCCGTGTACTTTTTCATGAACAAAATAAAAGCTTTACAATGAGACCAAGGTTTTTTTTTTTTTTAAAGTTGCCTACCTGTACCTCCTGCAGTGAGCAGCCAGCCCGAGAACTCAAGGCGACACGGACCATAAAACACCATCTCCCTGCTTTCACTCTGCAGACATTTCATCTGTTTTTGCCGTTTCCTCTGTCTTTGCCTGATAGGTGTCCTGAGGACATAACCACACTAGAACATTCTTACCACACCCGAGCATGTTTGACCCCCAAAGTCCAGTTTGTTTGACTAGTGAGACTGCTGTGTGCCCTCCAAAAATCACCCAAATAATCCACAAAGTTAAAGCTTTAATGCTCCATTCACTTCGGGATAAAGGAAAGGAAGCACGGGTACAAAATATGGGGAATATGAGAGGAAAAATGAAGAATACTCAGACTCTGAAAGTTAAGCGCAGTGTGAGGCAGGCTAGCAGGGGGTGGGGTGTAGGACAAATGTGCGAGATCAATGTACGAGGCAGCCGAGCCTGGCAGCGCCCCAGCCTGTAGATAAAAACATGTTCAAGTTTTGTGACATCTGGTGTACATTCATCGGCCCTTTTATGTTTACCCGGTGGTCCTTTTACAAACTTGTCTATCGCTGCAGAGCTATGCATCATCTCATCTTAGCCTTGCTGCAGGTGCACCCCGGTTTGAGAAAGGATCCCTTAAGGATAATCGGAAAAAGAATTAGGATGAACTCAAGGAGACAGCTGTGTAGAAATGATGCAATGAAAGCCAACCAACTCGGTATTGATGCTTGTTACATATATATATTTCACTCTTTATGCAAAACTCTGAATCATTGGAGGTTTTTTGACCAAAGAAGTGAAAAAGTAGTGCTTTTTTTTCCTTAATGGTTTCATGCATCACAATGTGAAGTCATTACTGCAGAATTTAGCTATTTGTTCTTTTTTGCTCATTTCTCTCAAAAGCTGTCATTGCTATTCAAATAAATGTCTTTGTTGATGCTCTTTAGCACAGAACATCCACGCAAATGCGATGATACATTTTTCATGAAAATGGTTACTTGCTCTTCTACACATCAGCTGACTGCTGGTGTTTTTGTCTTTCCCGTGGAGCAAATAAAGAGATGCATTGTCTTTTCCAATGTAGCTGAGAAACCACAAAGTGCTCCAAATGCAAACTTTAAAGGAAAGCAACAGTAAAGCGATGCCCAATGAGAGGAGAGGTAAACAGAGGAACGGTATGGATGATGTCAGAAAAAATAACTTAAAAAGAAAGTCATTTTTGTGGTTTCACACAGCTCCCATCAGAGGACTACTATGAATAAGTCTTCTACACAAAACAGCAGTCGTCTGCATTTTGATTGATGAAACAAAAATGAAAGTGTATAAAGTGAATCCCAAGAAAAGGACAAATGTTCTCCTGCAAAGTACCCGGTCTCAGTACGTCTAGATCTGCTGCATAGCCGAGTCTCTGCTCCTTCAGCCTGCAGTCAGTCTCTTAAAAGCAAAAGTTTTTCTTTAACAACATACCAATAATAAATCTAAAAGACACACACAAAAAAATGCTGTACTTCTTTTACAGTTTTCTTGTTCATGGAGAAAAGTGTGATTAATTCACTGCAGACTGTAGACAGTGGAGCATTTATAAATGCTGACACTATAAATAAAATTAGGACGACTCACCAACCGAACAGTCATAG